>NW_023998453.1:883405-1156853 GCF_014805625.2 Glossina fuscipes | reverse complement strand
TCATTATCCTCATCTACATTATTATATGATGACAGTGGAATGGATGATACGACGTTAGTTAGCAGTAGCAAGTTTGATTTAAAAGATGCACAAAGGGAAACTGAAAGGGAAACAGCAACGGCAACGGCAACGGCAACGGCAACGGGAACGACGAGCACATTGGCATTACCATGCCCCTGGAAATGTGAGCTGACAAATGATCGTGGTTACGTTTTATATTCGGCATTGGGCTCATTTTACATACCCATGTTTGTAATGTTGTTCTTCTATTGGCGTATCTATCGTGCTGCCGTACGAACCACCAGAGCCATTAATCAAGGCTTCAAAACCACTAAAGGTAAGTAATGATATCAAAGCGTATATGAAGAAGTAGACCAAAGGACAAGAAGAAGAACAACTTAACCAAAAACCATTAAATTTAATTAAATTTCCATAAAATGTAGCACTGAACATACTTAATAATAATAATAATAGTAATAATAATGAATTTTAGTAGTTTTGTTGTTTTTCTTGTAGATCCACAATTTTCATTAAATACTTTCCATTAACTTCCATTCATACTTTTAAAAAAAAAAAAAACTTTTTTTCCTATTAATCGTGTAACTAAACTAAACTTACAGAATTTACGTATAATAATAGATTGTTTGTTATAGATTTCCCAAAAATTTTCTTCTAAATTTTGTAAATTTCTCTTTGCATTCCTTTTCGAGTTTCCTCTACTGTATGTAATTTTTTTCTCCTTTCCTTACTATTTATCGATTTTCTTCCATTCATATATATATATATGTATATATATATATATATATATTTTGTATATATATATATATATATATATGTATAGATATATATGTATATATATATATATATATATATTTTGTATATATATATATATATATGTATAGATATATATCTCTGTAGTGTGTATTTTACTTATATTTTTATACCCTTTTTCTATTTTATTAACTAATTATTAATATAAAAATATTTATTATATATCGATTTATTCGTCTTATGAACATCTAAATGTCTTTGTCGAGATGTTTACAGTCTTTCTAATGCATTTTATTTAAAATATATATACATATAGTGTATGTATGTACATTGTGTAATAAATTAATGAGAAATTTTTTTCTATAACACAACAATACTTACATCATTTTATTATGAAATAGAAGGAAAAATAATTTATTAAATCTATCCGAAAGTTCTATCCGATCCGTTTAGAGTAAGTTTCCAGCCATATGAGTAGTCCTCTCTCTCTCTCTCTCTCTCTCTATCCCTCTCTCTCTCTGACTCTCTTTCTCTTTATTCCTAACATGCCAAATTAGGTAAAACGAAGCTGTTGGATGTTAGCATTAAGAGGGACGCGATTTTGTACGAAGCCCAAGAAGGAAGAAACGCTACAGAAGCATCTAGAAATTTGTTGGAAGTATTTGCTAAAAATGCAGTTCCTGATAGGACATTTAGCAGAAAAAGAGTTGAAAAATTTCGAATAAGTGAATTAGTCCTTTCTGATAAGCCACGCTCTGGGCGATCGACCATCTTTGATCCGCGATACTGCCAAGATCATGTTAGAACGATATCCTCTTTTTGTCATTAGCGCAGATTGAGGAAAGGCTTGATTCAATTCAACAAGCAGTTTTGGTTCCTATTCGGATTCGAAATTTTTGCTTTATTCCAATAATGGACAGAACTTTCGGTAGATATATTATATAAAACAAAAATATAAGAAACTCCTAAAGCCCTCTTATTTGACATCCCTATCGACGGGTTTGTCTACAAAAAATTAATTAACACCATGTCGTGACGTTCACCTGTAATTAATCTAGAATTCACACAATTCGCATCCTACTTTTGAAGTCCTTTCATTTGATAACCAATTCATTATACTGCTAAGAAAAGACGAATCCTTTACGTTGCTGGATCCATTATACTATATTTATATATTTATTTTAAAACTAACACATTTCTAGACTTGTTCATAATACTTGTTCACCTGAGGAATGTGTAAAATAATTCTCAATATTCTGCATTGTGTGTTCACATTATGAGTAGGGGGGTAGAAAACGTTAAGAAAATGAAAATATTAAAACTTGATCACTTACAACTTTGGGTAGGCGTGGCCGATAGTGGACCCCTTCATAAACAAAATAAAGAATATTTCAGTTTTCTATTTTTCACAATTTTTGAGTAATGAGCAAAAATTCACAAATTTTTTCTCAGAGAAAAGAAGTTACGTTCGGTTTGCGCTTGACAGTGGTCGTCGATTTGCAATACAAGGTTGCATGCAAGAATTTTTTAAAGACGGTATCTTGAAGATGAAGACATTTTTGCGATCAGGGCAGTGTCAACAACAGACAATACACAGACAGACATACGGACAGACATGGGTGAAACGATACGGACATTGACCCTAAGTAAGAATATAAATAGTTCGTAGGGCCTGTGAAGCTTCGTTTTCAGTGTTGCAAACATTATGACAAGATGAGTGTACCCCCATCTTACGATAATGAATATAATAATAAAAAAAAGAAGATAATAATAAAATAAATAATAATATGTGAAAAGTATGTTTTTTTTTTTTGTGTAAAGACTAATAGTATCTTTTCTGACGAATTCTTCAGGTCACTGCTTCCGTTATTTAACAAAATTATTAATAACTGTTAAATAGTGTTTCCATAACAAAATTATATTAAATCAAGTTAAAGAAATATGTATAACACTTTCATATATAACGAATGAAATTAAATTACAAATGAGAGAATATTTTTGTTAAATAATCAGGTTATACTAAATTAAATAAAAACATATTTGTATTTAATAATTTTCGTTATATCTGCTTCGACAAGGAAAGACTATAAGAAAAAATCAATACCCAACCTTCGCTGCTTCGGTGCTTCGGTGCTGTACATTTTATTCATACATCTAGAAGAGAAAAAAATCAATTCACTCTATTCGCAATAGAACAATTAAAAAATTTTTTTTGTTTCCCATAAGTGCATTATCTCAAGAATAGCTTCCTGTTAACAACTTAAGTGCAGTTAAGTGCTGCAGAATTAAGAGGAACTAACAATCATTTGCATTGTAATTTTTTTTTAATATTCTTTTTTTATTAGTATATGACCAATCAGTCAGGAAATGTCCCCTATTCGTGTAATACGATGGTGCGCGGAAAGAAGAGAGAGCAAGAAACGGCCTACCGACCAAGTGCACACTATTCTTATGACCAAAGCAAACTCTACCACATTGAGAACTCAACCCGCGAACAAAGACTTGGCTTTCGTGATTCTCACCTACTCGGCCACTCATCCGGATTTGCATTATGTTGTATTGATCTCCGGTTGTCTATTGTTAAGATTAACCAATGGAAAAATTTCATTCGTGTGAAATATTCTTTCTAAAGATTCGATTATTGAAATTTGACTCTTGGCTTGGTGTTATTCGTTACTGTCTCGTGTTAAACAAACCATTCACCTGCGTCGTCGTGCCCAGGTCACCAAAAAGCTTAATATCCTTTCGCCAAACTAAGCACCCTTTAAAAGTAAACAGTCCAATGTCACAAATGTCCCTAAGCGAATGTCGAATATTACGTATATACGTAACGAAAGTATGAATAAGTTTAAACGTTGGCATGAGATGTTAACATGAATGAAATCTTTTAAGTAGACGTCGTTTCTTCAACGGAAAATATCAAAAGTGATTTCATTTTAATTTCATGTTGTTTGCTTTTATTTTCTTGTTTATCTTTCTGTCAGTTAATGATGAGTTTATGTAAATCAATTGTTTTCCTTTTTCTTAGAGTAATATATTCAAAGTTCCATACAATCCAAATCCACTCTTATATATATTTAGATTGCTAAGGGAAAAAGTCTTTCATTAGCATATAAATATACATAGGAAACTAAAATTTGCTGATGTGTTGTGCTTTCCTCCTCTTCAGTTGGACATAATACAAGAAAGAAGGAAGAATGTACTCCATTCCATTTTTTTTTTCCAGTGTACCTTCTGTCAGAATTAATAGATGCGAATCTGTGCCATTGCGTTTCTTTCATTCGTCTCGCAATTTGTTTAACAATTCATAGTTTTTTACCTCTTGCCACTTGCCACTTGCAAGGGATATTAGTTTATACTTTAAATCGGATTTGCCGAAATAAGCTAAGCGTTAGAAATTATGTGGAAAAAGTCTCAAGTTATCTGTTCAGTTTTATTAATATTCCCTGCGGATATCCGTTACACTGGTTAAACCTTCGCTTGAGCTCTTCACGACTTAGTAAGGAAGGCGAGTGAACGTGTGTGACAAAAGTAAATCTATTCAGAAGCATACCCCGGATAAGTATTTGTATATGCATATAATAGGTCAAGAAAAAACTTTCTGGCGTCTTTTGCCATAATTGTAAGGAATTTTCTTTATATCTTATGGGAGCCTTGCTAAACCAAATCTATGCAAATTTAATCGATAATACTTTGACATTTTTTTGGTGAAATAAATATTATTAGTATTGCTGGACGAAAAATCAAGCAAAGTAGTTTTGGCGGGGCTCTGCTGTTGCCTGCCGGTACCTGGTGGATGGACAAAGACTTACCAGCCACGCTCTCTTAATCCGTGCTAGGTTTCTAAAGTTGTGTGGTTTGTGTGGTGTGTGTTGTCTTTTCTTTATTGATCAATTCTGAACGTTTTAGCTCTCTTTCGAGCTTTAAACGGGAAGAAAAAAGTAGAATCGTTTGCCGTTAATGGAACTGAAATGAACAAATATCTTGTTTGCCATTGATTTTCCTAAGGGATCTTCACCGCAGACGCTATAAGGTTTCTCGCAAGTCTACAATTACTCACTGTTACCTTGACGTGACTCTGCAATCATCTAGTGTCCTGGGAATAAGATATGAATATTTTCCTTAATCCAATATTTAAGCAAGGTTGCCTTTGCCAAAGAAATTGCAAAAATTACTGTAATCTTATCTCTTGATGATGGCAATCACAAAAGAGATGATTAAACGAATAAAACTTGTTAAGCAAACTTAAGGGCATGTTTGTCTTACAATCAAATCGAAATGAGAATAAAATGTGGCTTTTGATATTTGATTTTACTGTAAATAGTTGGAAGGCATAAGCATTGCGTTAACAGCATTTATTCAAATTGTTTGTTACAAGCTCGATTTCTATGTTCTATGTTAAGAAAACAACCCTACGCTGTGGGACTGCGGTTTAGTTATAATAAGTCGTGTGTTATTAGTCATGATTCTCAATTCTCGTCTGAAGTGATAACGTTTCAATGCCCTTCAGTAGAATTGCATTTTCATTGTAGCTTTGTATGTTGTTTTGGAAATTTGAAAGAAAAAAAAAACAACAACAAGAAAGAAAATTATATTCAGTCGTGATCGAATCATTTAAACTCGTCACCATCGTCTTAAAAGGGACTAAAAAAAAGTAAAAAAAATCTAAGTTTTCATATTCTATAATATTGAATGGGCGGGGCTGATTTTTTCTATTTTCAGAGTAAAAATGGAAATTTATATGTTTTCTGTGGTGTGCAAGCAAAGCAAAGATGCCCGCACTTTTTGTTGCATAGGCGTTTAGGCGGTTTAGGTCATTTCCAAATCATTTTGCAAACTTATAGGCGATAGCATGATTTTTGCGAACGGGAGAATGCGTATCGCAGGTATGAAGCAGTTAGCTGACAAACAGACAGATGGACAGATTAGCAGACGGACGTGCTTAGGTACATTGCGAAGCTGACATCGGTCAAGAATATATAGGGGGTTTTTGAAGCTTTGCTTTTGGGCGGTTATAAAGGTTTTGAAAAAAAGTTCAATTAACATGCATTATAATATTGGGGAAGGCGTGGTCAATTTTTCTCATATTTGTACAACAGCATTTGTTTATAAAATATGCGTTCAAGTTTTTGTTGACTTATCGAGTTTACCGTTTCTTTCGAAAAGCGGAGGTATTTTCAGTTTATGTGGTAATGTGGGCGTTTCCTTCGATTAATTTGGCCCACTTTCAATACCTACCTACGAGCAAGAACTTCCAAAGTTTCTACCAAATTTGAAGTTGATAGCGTCATTTTTACGAACAAGAGAATGTTTATAACAAATATTACACGGTTGGACAGACGGACATGCTTAAATCGACTTAAAATTTGATTTTCACTAGAATATATATATTGGACGGGATGCAAAGTGAATATACTTCTCACCCATTCGTGAAGGGTGTAAAAACTCTACAATTTTTTGATTCTAACACTAAAGTGAAGGTTACTTCGATACTCCACAACATTACGTTACATCAAATTCAGGTAACGGTTGTAACAGGGTTTTGAGCGTATGCATACAGATTTCTCCTCTCGGCGAATAATTCGGTCCATCTGGCTTTTTATGTCTGGCTGGCTATCAGTCATGTGAAATCAAGGTTATCTCGTGAAAATGTTGTTTAGGAGAACCAATCTTATCAAATTTTTTAGCTATTTTTCTCGTCACATGATTAAGTGTTGTAAGACGTTCTCTAAGCATTTAATCCAGCTATAATTATCAAAAAAATATATACTTTTTCTAAATTACTCGTCACTACTGGAAAGTTGTATAGTTTTTTTTTCAAAGTTGATTCAAAATAGATAGTAAATAATATTTCTAAGACGACTTCCGCTTCAAATTTGGAAATTGGCGCAACGGTTCGCCCACAAATCATAAGTGAAAAAAAGTCGAAATATATAAACGTGAAGTTTATCTCAAACGGTTTGTTACAAAGTAGTACTAAAGCCTATTTAAAAAATACTCGTTAAAATACACACGCACAGGCGATGTGCGATAGTGTGTTCAAAAACTAATGGGAAATTTTACTTAAATATCTCCCGCTTCGAAAATCATTATCAACTTTTTTTTGTTTTTTTTTTAGGTTGCTACCACTGTCAATAATATCTTGTAGAGCACTTAAATCGTTAGGTTTGTCGGTTTAAATATTAGCGCGTCCTAAGTAATTACTGGAGGGTGTTCTCAAGATAATGATAACGATTTTTAACGATTTCATTAACTCAGATTATCGTAATCAATTAACGCTTTGGCGCCAGTCATAGTATAAAGTGAAAGACTTTTCTTTTTTCGTCCTTAAAGGGACGGTTCGTAATACAATTCGTGTTCAAATCTCGCAAAAAGGTACAGTGTGGGCAGACTTTATTGATCGTAAAACCCAACGACGGTGCTTGATAAGGAAGTAGTCACTGCGTCGTTCAAGAGTAACGTTGATTACTACTAGTGCTACTATCTAAAACCTTCCGATGTAACAGACAGTTGCTAATCAAAGCACGCAATGAAAAAAAAAAAACAAAAAGTATCAAAAAAGTGAATACCTTAAGTACTTTAAAAAGGATGTTCCAAGAAATTAAACAAAAAGTTTAAAAAGTTGGGAAATTATTTGAACGTTTACGGCTTAATATCAATGACATGGACGTCGCGTAGAAATGTTTCTTTTCAACGATAGCGAGCATATCGTGTTTGACAATAGTAGTCAATTTGAAGAGAATAATGGGACTGCTTGTGTCGTGATGGATAGCAAAGTCTTTTTTGCAACTTTACTTCGTCCTGCATTTATTATCTTTCTGCTTTTACGTCGCGTTACATCTACATGAAGATTAAAATTTTTCAATCCTCTAAACTGTTGTCGTTGAGGGAGGTATTGTATAAGTTTTTCAAATGTTTTATTACATTTCATGGATACGTATGATAAAACCTTTTCAAAATCGTTGTAACTTCTGTTGCTTTAAAACTCAGTTATTTTGGTTATGTTAAAATTTTTAAAAACTGCTAACTAAGAAATAAAAATTTAATTAAAAAAAACTTCAAGTACTTTTATAAAGTTTAGATAGAAAAAAAAATTTTTTATTTATTTGTTATTACGAAACTTGTAGCTTCTAAAGCATGGTTTAAACTCTAAATAAAAATCTTTCAGATAAAACAAATTCATTTTCAGTTACAAGGTAAGGTAAGAACATAATCTGCAAATATGCAAACCCCTATGAAGTAAGCAAACGAAGATCAGAAAGCCGCGACAAAAGCCTGGTCCAATAACTCTATACTCCAATACATATTTAATTTTATTCCCATCACCGAAGGATGAGGAGTATATTAATTTTGTCCTCCCCAAATTTTAAGCTTCCACAAAGTACATATATTTTTGATCAGCATCAAATTCTAATACGATTTAAGCACCGTTCCGTCCGTCCGCCTATATAATGTCTGCTGTAAATATTCTCCTGACCGCAAAAATGAAGCTATTCACTTCAAATTTGTTAGAAACATTGAAAGTTCTTGGACGCAGGTTGATGTTGAAGATGGGTCAAATCGGTTGAGAGGCACGCCCACAGCACCACTTAGAATGAGAACACCTCCCTTTTTCAAAAGAAAGAAAATATTAGTTTTTTGCTCATCGCTCATAAACTATAGCAAATAAACGTGCAAAAATTTGAATGTATATTCTATCGGCAACGCTGTAGCATTGATGTATAAAAATGGAAAAAATTGACCACGCCTACCCAATATTATAGTGTGTCAAATTATAATTGCTTTTTCAATAACTTTATAAAGCACAGAAACAAGCTTCAAAATCCCATAAAGTATAAAAAATTCTTGGCCAATTTCAAATTTGGAATGCACCCGAACTTATCCGCCTGTTCTTCTGTCCATCTATCTGTTGGCGCAAATTTTCTGGGGTATGTGGCAAACATCCTCCGCGTTAGCGAAAATGAAGACATCACCTAAAAATTTGCAAAAGAATTTGGAATTGATCTAAATTTTCCAAAGCACACGCCTACAACGCCCACATGCCTTTAGGACGAAAACTTTTATTTTGAAAGTAGAAAAAATCAACTGTGGCCATTCTATAATATAGAGCATGAACCGTTTGTTCTTTCACTTTTTTTAGCTTTCTTAGGATCACGGTGATGGGTATAAGAGATTCAGTATAGAAAGTAAGTAGAAGAGAATAGAAAATAAGATTGTTGGGGTGCGGGGTAAATTTTAGATGCAGATTTTCTCAACTCAATTTTAAAGGTCTTTTCTTAACCTTAAATACTTGCTTTACTACGGTTTGCTAATAGTGCAACGGTCTTTGGGGCTTTTTCTTTCTCGTTGGATGCGATAGAAACTAGTGTATGAGGATGGATAGAAAACCGAACAGCTATCATTATACAGATATTAAAAAAATTTGCACTGAAAGTGTATAGAGCTTAGCAATAAATTGAATTCTCATGCAGGTTACAGACCAAAAACATTCCATAAGAATTCTTAACGATTTGTGCTCAGGGATATATATTTAGGTTTTAGAATAGCCAGTTAAATGTCCTGATTTTCTGTCGAAAATTTTTAAAACATATTTAAAGGTTGACTGAAATGTGTTTGAAAACAAAGAAAAAGGGGACAGAATAGGATAAAGAGAACATTTCGGAAGGTAAACAGAAATGTGCAGAACGCACTCATAAGTCATTCGAAGCATATTGATATTGTTATGAAATTCGCTTTTACAAGGTACAGTCCGTATCACTGGATCGCGGATATTTTATTCAAGAGAAATGCACTTCAAAGTTCTTTTATTTACAATTATATTGCTTTAAATGTGCGATTATTTACAAATTATTTTTGGCAATACTTTCGACTGCTTAACTCAAATATTCTTTTTCTCCTTTACTGTCTTTCACAAATATTCTATTTGTATACATTTTTGCCATCATATTACTAGTGCGTAATTTTATGACTTGATTCTTAATTCGTTAACCTGCTTTTGTTGGTAACCGTTTTCATCGGCCTGCAACTTTGTTGTTATCTGTCTGCTTTTCCGCTAATCGCTTTCATCGGTCTGCAGCTGCATGACGCCTCGCAAATGAATGAAGATTTGAATTCTTTCCTCTTTAAGGAATTTATTATTTTAGAAAATGCCTTAGCTGGAATCAACTACATTTGGGGTTTCCGTAACAATATGAAGATAAAATGAAGAGAAACTAATTATCTCTTAACCCTTTTTTGTAGTGTACCTTAAGTTTTTTTCAGACGGACAATCTCATGCTATTTCTTTACCTAAAAAGTTTCGGCAATTTTGGGAGCTAAGTTGATTCTGAATGTTAAACATGTATTTAGTATCCAAGATTAATTTTCGTTATCTTCCACTAATACTCTATAACTTAGGTATGAGGTATTATTCGTAAGTATTACGATTTATTATTTTTGATTATTATTTATTACTAATAGTGAGTAATCATAAGCCGATAAAAGTAGCGAATAAAAAGTGATAATAATATATATACGATATATGTAGAAGATATCTGTGTGGGGTTTAACGCACCTGGTGTGAAGCCTTAATCAGACGGGCTGCTTACAACCATTGGCAAACAAAATCAGTGGACTGAGGATCCCACAGGGAAAAAGACAATCCCCATTGAAGGGGGCCTCGCTACCCTAAAGCAATGCAATAGGAAATGGATGAGGGTCAATTTCTCGTTTAGCGGTTTACGACGAGGCCTATCTAAGCACCTCTTAGATAGCATCCCGCGAAACTTTGAGGCAACCACAGGCACCACGAATACTCCCCGAAGGGCCCTGCCCAAGCAGTCACGCAAGAAAACATTCGTCCGGCATTACGATGGGTAGTGTGCATCTTCCTACGGGAGCAATACTATTTTTGGGCAACTTGACCATCGCGGACACCCTTTAACTTCTTGATTTACTGTTCAAGCAAGAACTTACACCAAGCTATAGAGGTTCGGGCGCTCTCATACTGTACGCGGCCGCAACCATACTTGCCTTTGGACTATCCAAGATATCCTTTCTCAAGGAAGTTAATGCTTCCAAGGTTGTCATCGCCCAGCACACACAACTGCGCTCTTGATATCGCTGGCCATCAATCACGAGATGACCTCCATCAAAGAGAACCAAATGGCTCGTTTTCATTGCAAAAGAAAGACTGTCAGCTTTTACTGTTCCCAAAACGGAAAACACCTATGAAGAGATGAATTTTTGCTGCGATCAAGGAGATAAAACCGGCAACGCGGCGAGAGCTCAAGGCAATATCAAAAACTGCGAAGTAGAAGTGCTTTGAGAATTGGAAAAACCCTTGCCACAGGTGTATTGCATCTAAGGCGAATTACTTTAAAGAGGACAAAGTCGGCATTCGTGATAAAATAAATACTTCTCGACGAAGAAATAAAGAGTCAGCTTTTTTATGGAACACAGCTCGCACATGTAAGTGTGCGATTCTATATGAGTAACCAGAGATTTTTACTTATTGAACGATAGCTGTGCATGACCGAGATAGCAATTCTTGTTTCGAATCGTGGTTTCCTGCCAACGCAGCTGAAAATAGCTTCCTTAAGAATGACTTTTCATCAAAAGTAGCGATTGCGCTGCTTTTTGATTGATTTGAAATGATAGGCATGACTTTTAAATTTAATGACAATAATTATCAAGGTTTTTTTTTTTTATGTGTTCTGGTGCGACCAACACTTTCGGCTTCCACCGCTTTCAGCGTCAACATGGAATATCGGAAAGAGATTGAGAAAAGATTGGTTTCTTGTCATCGAAAAGCGATTCCATTATTTAGAATATAATGAAGGTAGGATCACTAATACCGCTGTTATGAAATTTCAATAGCTATCGCTTCAAGTTGACAATTCACTTGAGTTGACAATCAAACACCTTTAGTTAACATCTTTGCTTGATTAAATGTTGTGCATATCACGAAATACCCAACCTATCCTATACAAGTCTGCTCGTTATTGTAATGAAATATTACGGAATATGTTAACTTAACTGCTGATAATGTTAGGCGGTACCTTTAAGGCAAAAGCTTTATACAAAGGACGACAGCTTGGGAAAAAGTATAGAGAAATATGTTGTAATTTTTTTCTTTCTTTTGCTTAGACTTGCATTAGTTTGCATTTTACTAATTCACTAGTTTACTAACTTTGATATATTGCTGGGGATCTTGATGCAAAATACTTAGTACCGAAATGCCATGCGGACTTGAGCATATTCTATTTATATAAGGGGGATCTTTGTAGAGTTTTGCATATTATGTGTCATACGCTTTAATATATTTTGAAGTCTAAAAGGAAAAACCAACTACATCTTATCACTGCTGCATTGTTACTATAGCGCATAGACGTAATTAAATATCTCGAAGTTTAAGATAAATCGGAGATATCGGCTCGTTTATAAAGTTAAGTCGCATCTGCAAAAATCAATTCTGGGCGTTATTTGAGTCTTATTACTTTATCAAATGAGATGAAAATTTTAGGAATAACGATAAATTTCCATTGTACGTAACATCTGTTCATCACACACGTATGTATGTATGTATGTATGTATGTATATTGAAAAATTTCTTCAAACTTAATTTTATATACTTAATAAATTGTATTAAAAATTTTGTAATTAAATTTTAATGTTATTTTATTTTTAAAACATTTTTAAGTTGGGTTAGTTTAATTGTATGCAACCATACTGAACCCTTTAGAATATTGACCAAACATTAAAAACCAAAAACCACCAAAAGCAAAAAAAAAAAAAAAAACCCCAAAATGTAAATTCTACACAAAAATACATTATTTAAAGATATTCTCTCTTTTTTTTTTTTTTTTTTGTAAACGGGCGTTTGGAATGTGTTACTAATTTTATTTGTTTATAAATTTTTAAATGTTTGTTTTCTAAAACCTTCCCTGTACTTAAACACATATCACAGTAAAAAAAAAAAAAAAGACATTGATTTACATCCTTTAGCAAGATTTGCAATTTTTAATAAATTGCAATTACAGGCGGCCATGAATCTCACACCAATCGTCCAGATGAGACACAGTTAGTGTTACGCATACACCGAGGAAGACCCTGCACCACAACGCAACGTACGCCACTATCGATGCATTCGATGTCTTCAATGTTGAGTGTGAATAGTAATGGCGATGAAACTTTATATGGTTTGCAACATTCTCAGCTACAACAACAAAGTTCCTCCAATTTAATCTTACCGAAGCGAGCAACTTCGATGCGTTTAACTAAGCAAAAGCATGAAAAAGTGACGGTTAAAGTGTCATTTCCTTCATCGGACAATATGATGGAATCTGGTGGTGGTGGTGGTGAACGAACGATTACCACCCCAACGTTTAAAGCATTAACGGTGCACGAAGGGGTCGCTGCTAGTAGTACAATGCAAAAAACGCTAAGTCTTACCAATGGACAAAGGGGATCATTTAAGAGCGGCCTTTGCAATATTGGCGAAACGACTTTCAATAATGAGGCCTTCACGAGTACAGATACCTCGACTATGGCTTTAAATCATCAAAGAGATGATGTGGAAATTGTTCGAGATAGTTCACAGAAACAGGATAAAAAGCAGAGAGGCAAACGAAGCGTTCGCTTTCAAGTGAAACGTTTCAAAGTTGAGACTAAGGCTGCAAAAACTTTAGCAATCATTGTTGGCGGTTTCATTTTTTGCTGGTTACCATTTTTTACCATGTATTTAATACGGGCTTTTTGCGATCATTGTATACCGGCTACCCTCTTCTCGGTACTCTTCTGGTTGGGCTATTGCAATTCGGCAATTAATCCGGTTATCTATGCATTGTTCTCGCATGAATTTCGTATCGCTTTTAAACGTATTGTGTGCCGTTGTGTTTGTACGCGTAGCGGTTTTCGTGCTTCGGAAAATTTCCAAATGATCGCAGCTCGGGCTCTTATGGCACCGGCCACATTCCATAAAACTATTTCGGGTTGCTCAGATGATGGCGATGGCGACGGCGATGCGGACGGGGACGGTGATGGTCCCGATTTTAGCTGACTAATTAATAATAGTTTTGATGAACCGCTACAGCGTACCGCTTCACTGCCACAAAATAAACGGGTAAACAAAAAGTCTGAGGAACGTACGCTAGTCGGTCGTCGTAGCGGTTTCTGTAAGGGACGTATACTTTAAAGGACGTATGCTCTAATAAAACCAAAAATAATGCAAAAAGCAAACAAAAGACACAAATGCAAACAATGTTCACTTCCGACAAACTAAGGAAGCGCAATAATAATTTCATTATATTTATATTTACATTTAATTAAATTTCTTAATTTTTTTTTTTTTTTTTTTTTTTTTTTTACTAATTTTTAATTTTTATTTTTAATTGTGTCTCTTTATGAAAACTCTATGAGAGAAAACGAAGTTGTGTAATCATATGGCAATAATTTAATTCAAAATAAATATATAAAAATCATAATTAAAATGAAATAATTACTATTTATAAACTATTTAATGCGCACTCGCTAACACATTCATTTAACCAAACAATTCATCCGAAAAACACAATTTGACAAGAAAGTAGTTTCGTCTTTTGTTTTTTTTTTTATATATATTTCTTGTTCAGATGAAAATACAAAAATTTTCTTTGAAATTGATTCGAATCAACTATATGCCTTTCCATTGAGTCTAGCAATTCCTAGTTCTATGAAAATTGAAATTGATTCTATGAAATTCAAAAGGAACTATCGTTAATCATCTGTGAGAACAGTTTCTACAGAAGGCGTTAGCATTGCAATGCAAAAATCTTGTAAACATCCAAAGAAATGGTAAGCAAATGACATCAGTTTGGCCCTATGAAAGCTGTTGTGAACGTACATAATGATTTTTATCGACCCTGTTACGACTGAAGAAAGCTTATGTGAAGGTAGATTCTCAACTCAATATTCACATGTATTATCATATTTTTTTTTTTGCCAATCCGGCACCACCCAGGCAATCCGGCAATACCCCACACCACTGCACAATTATTCATACGAAGACTTTACAAAAGAATAAGCTGTTATATGGAAAGTGATGTAATAAGTGATGTCCGATTCGAACCAATCGCCCTTGGGCCAAAGCATGTCGATATAGCAAATTTCATCAAAATATTTCAAAAATTTCCACCTTTAGGTTGACCAGCCTTAATCGACTCAGCAAGTGATAGGGGGGAGTGGGTCTATCTCTACTCATTGTAGGGCTTAGAAAAAAGAAAAATTTATATAAGGGGAGAAAAAACGAACATCGAACAAAAATTAACAGGTCTAATGTCTGCTCACTGGAGGATTTCCCTGCTACCACTCCATCTGATGTTATGAATCACTTCACTTCCTTTTTTCTACTGCCTTATAGGATATAGAAAAACTGTACCTAGTTTACTCTAGACTATCAAGAATATTTATTAATTTTTTATTGTTTAGCTTTTCTGTAGCTTCACTTTTCTTGTTACAGTTTTCTTGTAGCCGTTTGGCCATGTCTTCAGAATTCTTAAAGTTCTTGCTGTTGAGAATTATTTTACAAAAAGACTCGAAACCTATTCTGCTTCTTTCAGTTCTTCTTCAATTGATTTGGAATTGTATTCTATCTGATATGAATTCTGTTAAGCGTCTTTTCATTTTTCGAATCTAATTTTTTTTCGTTTCTTTTATTTAGCTTTCTTCAGAGATGAAGAACTCTCCCGGGCAGTTCTGATTTTGTATAGAATCATTTCCCAGTCAGTCAATCGGCAAACCCTTTAATAATATCATAAACTTCCTATTTAAGAGTATAAGAAACTTTACATGAGACCGAATTGTTAGCGTAACAAATGCTTTTCGACGGAAGGGCTAACTTGCACTTAGCTTACCCTTCAAATTGTTCTTTGGGTTTTACGTGGACGCCTGCATACGAATGCTTAATGTTTTAGGGCGATATGGGAAAAGGGTAAATATAATGTGTTATCCCTCGTCCGTTTTAGCAACAAATCCCTATATTACAGTGGGCCTGTTCACATGAGATACGAGAGGTTGTGATAGTAGTTGACTATGCACAAATCGTTTCCTCTATAAAAGCCCAGATCTATTAAGTATTTAATGCTGACGCGAAAATCTCCGAAAACCCAACCCCGCTTTCAAGAAAATATCTTCTATCAGTGATCTTTTAGCCGTTGTGATGCGAAATATTGTTTTATGGAACCACTGGATGTCTCTCAAGCAATACATAGCTACATTTCTATTTGGATTTAGCATACAGCCCCGAACAGAAGGCTTTGCTATCTTTCCCACATATATTCTAATGGCCGTGAGAAAAATATCGATGCAAACATACCAACACACTCTTCAGCCCAATTAACATTTCTCAAGTCTCTAGCGCAGCGGACATCTCAAAAGGAAATTCTCTCTTAAATACCTTTGGTTTCCCTATAAAGTAGTCGTCGCTGGAAGTTCACACTTCAGTGTGCCTGCTGTAGTTATAGTTAGTAATATGGACAATTATCCTTTTTAGTATTTTTCTTTTGTCACTTCAAACCCAAGGTAACGTGATGATACCGAAACTACTTTCTTGCCAAACCAAAATCCAAAATATATATATTATATCACTATATACAATATGGAAAGAATAACTCAAAGTTCTATTAAAGCATAATTACGAGAATAACCAGACTTGATGTAATTACACACACAAAAATCAGAAAAGTAAACCATTAATTTAAGTCATTAAATATTAAATTAATTGTAATTACTTTAGTTATAAAAGAGCAAATATTTGAGTGAAAAAAAAAAAAATAAAAATAAATAAGTATTCAGCATTAAACTATGTATGTATGAAAGTATAGTATTTGTAATGTAACGTTTTGTTATTATGTTTAAAATAGCAATTAGTTTAATTGTATGTGTAAAAATAAAACCATCAACTGTGAACAGATTTATGGAACAAGAAAAACGACAACAAAAACAAAAATTTACAACAATTTGCTTTTACTTAAAGTCAATAATTTTCATTTCGTTTTGACGCATGACGCAACAAATGCTTGTCAGTGCAGTAGAGTAAGTATAAGGAATAGAAGCAAATTGATTAGATTTCGTAATAAAAAAAAAAAAAAATAAAAAAAAAAAATAAGAAGAAAGTTCAACAAAGTATGACAAAATATGACAATCTGCAAAATTTAATTTACTCTTGATAAAATCATCAACGTCGTCACCAGACGTTGCGGAAGTTAATAAGAGATTTCACAATTGCAACAAACTCAATTTATATTCGACTCTTAGATAACATTTTCAAGTACGTTTAGAAAATCGAGCGAACACTAAAACTACCGGGTACGTCATTTTCACTCCTTCTAATTTTCGATCTTCAAAAAAAAAAAAAAAAAAAAAATTTTTCTGCAAGCAATACGTTCCAGCATTTTTTTAATTTTTTCAGTTCTTTTCTATCTGATCTAGTTTTCGGAGATGCTGTTGACATATATCGACTTCTACCAATGGAAATCATTTTGACCCTCTATTTTTCTTGATTTGTAAGAGTCGCCAAAAGAAATGGTAGCAGATTCAAAGCTGAGACACACATTTCCTAATCGATTTAGAATCCAATCTAGAAGAGATGGCTGCGATGCTGCTCATGTGGAGATGTGTTCCAAAAAAAGTTTGACTATTTGATTTTCGATATTACACATGTCTCCGACATATGTTGACATTATCAAGCATTTTTCATTTTTAGTTTGTTTTTGCGAGCTAAAAAAGTTATACGTGTTCTGGTGGGTGTAGAGATTTTTTTTGCTCCCTAAAGTGGGTTAAAGAATCTGTACAAAATTTTGTGTGAAAAGTGAAATAAGGTGCTCCAACTAACTTTAAATGTTGACTGTGCCATTTGGCGAGTATACTTTGAACAAATAAAAAGGCGTTTCTAAGTGGTACGACCTCTTCGCAGAAGACTTAGAAAATCTTAATGAGGATGCCCGCCCTGGACGTGCGAGTATTTCTACAAGCGATGAAAAAGTTGTACCGGTGAGAAAAAATATTATGGAGAAGCGTTAAATCATTATTAGAGAAGTTGCTGAGAATATCGGCGAATCGGTTGGCTCAGGCTACGCAATTTTTCTCAATGCTGTGGGCACTAAAATTGCTAAATTTTGATCAGGAAAAGCCGTTGCATGAGCTTCGTTTAAAGAGTTGTTGAATGGCGTAAGCAACGATCCCGAGTTGCCCGAAAGTGTGATAACAGATGACGAAGGATGGGTGTAAGGGTACAAATATTGTCTAATGTAAAGATTGCTCGCTGTTTTCTTCGATTACAATAACGTGGTGCATCGTGACCTCTTTTCCAGATGGTCCTATGATCAAGAAGGACTATTAAGTTGAAGTTATACACTGTCTGCGTGAAGCAATACTAAAACATTCGGAATTGCGAAATAACCAGTCATGGATATGGCACTACGATAATGCATTAATTAGCTCACACGTCACACGCCTATTTGTAATTTTTTGACTGTGCGATAGAGCTTCCTTTGAAGCTGTAGTAAATAATCCGTCCGAAAAGACACAATACATCGATTGATCACATACCCAATAGACCGTGATCGACAACCTTGCTATCTTATTCTCTTTCCCCACCTCTTTCTAACCATCATCGTATTACACGCATAGGGACTCCTGAGCGATCAGCTACGCTATTAAAAGAGAAGACTTCAAAATTTGTAGCATCAAAGCAATGAATTTTTTCTTAGATACATTATGATGATTGTATGTCAGTCACGTTGATTAAAAAATACTCCCTTGATGTTAAAAAAAAGGTGTCAAATAAATTTTACAAGCTTGCAATGTGTTAGTTTAATTTGCAATAATTTTTCATCAAGTGTGCTTTGAACTTAAGCAAAACAATTATCCTCCCTTTCATTAAATTCTTTTCTTTTTCACTTTTGTAATTTCATTTCAAGCTTTTGTGAGACATATAAACAGGGACTAATATTGTGACAATATTGTGGAAAGAAACAGTCTACTTCAAGACTTAAAATATCTGACTTTTTATTACGAAATTTTCCAAACTCTTTTGGTAAAAGAAAATCGTTCTGCATTTTATACAAAATAGAAGACGGAATGACTTTGCGAATAATCCAATATAATTTTCGTTCGAAAAATTTGATTTTGTGTTCATCAATTGTGTGAAAAGTTGTATTAGTAAGAAAATGAGTGAAATTCATTTTAGACTGATTGCGCAATAGCTTTGTGGAATAGCTATGTTGATGAATAAAATCAAATTTTCCTCTTTTACTTATTTCCTGGGGCTTATTCACCGGTGTCTCATGCTTTCCAAAATTATACTGACACTGTTACGGTTTATTGAATCTACCATTCCTCAATGAGTAGCCAAAAAAAGCATATCTACGATTGTTTTCGATTGTATTGAAAAAATTGTCTACGTGTGATGCGACGGATGGGTGCAGTCATTACTTATATCTCCGTTTATTCGGTTAACTTAATTGGCATATTATGCCTGAAGCGTTATCATAAATATTCAATAATTATCAGTTGTTTGGCTTCGCTACAGCATTCGTATGTATATTCACCACTGAACGATGAATGTATATTAATTATATCAATATGTCACCGACATAAAGAAGTTAGTGCAGAGATATTGTATATATTTCGGATCGATATCAAATGGCCGTCTATCCATCTAAAATGCATCATGTTTGTGGAGCCGCCATCACCCAATATTAGCATTAGTTCGTAAGTTCAAATCTTTAATGCGATGAAGTTTTCTTTGGCCGTAGTTTAGCGAACGCTCACTCTGACAGAGCACAGACTCGCTAAGCTGTAATCACGACCTTCCTATCTCTTTCCCTTTCCTCATTTCTTTCTGATGGTCATCCTATTACACGAATAGATAGATGACTATCCCTTGAGCCATGTTAAACAAAAAAAAAAAAAAAAAAAATTACAAAATATATAGTGTAGGTTTAATATTTTTAAAAATATTTTTTTTTTTTAAAAAGCCAACGAGTGCAGAAAATGCGGCCATAGTTGAACAAAATTTGCTTACTTGTTGAAAATCCCACATAAAACATAATTAATACGAAAATGATATAGGACTTGAGGCGAATAACATAAAGTCATCAAACGCCACAAAGTGTCGATAAACGTTCAAATCGATATTAAAAGTGATTTTTAGCAGTTGTGAGAGTATTTACGCCTTTGTTCAAGTTTAAACTTGGGATTTGCACAACGGGACGTAGGGACCGACATTGCTGAATCGAATCGATAAAGAATATAAAAGATTTTTCTCTATCTCTATTTGTTCGATCTCTAATACATAATTCTAGACACAAGGGGTGAAGTAGCAAAGCTAATGCACTAATTGCTATGAAAATTCATCTAATCATGGATGTGCTACATAAGTATTCATTTTTCATTATTATGAGGAAAGGAGGGAAGGAAAGGAAGTTCTCGCAAAGAGAATTTAACATTGCAACCATTTTTAAATCATTGATTGAATTTTATAGAAAACGCTCTAATTTCTTGGAAATTAATTAAAGATTTCTTAGGTTGTAAAATTGAAAAAGCACTTTACTAACCCCTTTGGGACAGATTGTTGCCCCTTATTCTTATTTTGCAATCATCGATTATTACAAAGGTAGCGTTTTTTGTTTTTGTCGCTTTACATAAACACACTCATATTACGTGAATGATATTCTGCGGCACTTTGGCTAAAATGTAATGTAATCAATTTGAATAGACTTTCGGGAATATCACTGAAATATTTACAGTAATCTCTTTTAAGTTACGTGTGGGTGAAAAGCCAACACCAGAGACAGAGCACCCAGTTAAGCAAGCATCTACAATAACACTGAATATGAAATTTCCATAAAAATATGTCTCAACAATTCTCCTAATAGTGGTGACATGCAACACACTGCTACACATATGAGAAGATGGTTAGGCACATAAAAAATAATCGCACACATATTTACACGTGTTTGTATTACATGTTTTCTTGCCTTGTTCATAAAAGCAGTTAAGCTCAAAATGCTTATCTGAAATGCTTTTTCTTTCAAAAGAACTAAAGTCAATTCCGACCGAATATTTTGTTTAATAAAAAATTTTTGTTGTTATCAAGAAGCTATTATAAAAAGTATGTAATAAAATTTTTAAAAGTAACATGCTATGTAAGCTTAACGAAATTTTTTCCTATTCTTGAATATTTTTCGATAAAAATTGATGAGATATTGGACTTTGGCGTACTAAAGGAATTGATATCAACTTTTCAACTCTCTCTTCATACAAATATTCCTGCAAAAAATAAATCTTTTTTTAAGATTAAGAGAACATTTTTAATATTTCGCAATGAGAATTAGTCTACTATGGCGAATCGAGATTTAAATTTACATTTGGGACATTTGCGAGCGCAAGGCTTTCGTTTTTAGAGCTCTTCCCATAAAAAGTAAGCCTGTATACGGTTGATAATAAGTGAAGCGCTGTATTAGAAGAAGTCGTGTTAACCACATAATTTTCGGCCATACTGCACTAGAAATTTTTTATATGTTTTTTCAGTTTTTTCATGCCGAACTTTAAATGAAAAGTGAAACTATGATAATGACCATGAAAAACTCTCCTTTAAAGAAAGTTCTCAAGAATATCTGCTTTCAGAAAATACCTTACTTGCCATGCATACTGATTTTTCATCAAAAAATTCCCTTTACTTTAGTTTTCCTAAAATAAATAAAATCAAAGAAGGAAAAAACTGCGAAAATGCGAAGAATTTTTTGAATCATTTGAATACACGTAGGTAGATTAGAAAACTATGCCTTACGCAATGAAGCTTTGTTTTGCTGTGGACGAAATTTATTGGCCGACATATAGTTGGAGGCTGATCCTTTAGGCGCGTTGCCTTATAGCAATCTATAAGCAGTTAATTTCCAGGCGATCCAGATGTACTCGCTTTTTAGATGAACGTATGCAGACACTACTTTTTCATCCACTAAAAATGAGAACCGAGGGCAAATCCCACGTAAAGTCCGCTGAAAGAACAAAAGCTCAAAGTTGATGCACCGTCTGGGCTACCCGATAATTGGAATTCTCATGTAAAATTTTCTCTTTACAAACTTTACTATTCGCTTACTCATCCTAGCAGAGGCTGACATTAGGTATAGTGCTTATTGCTCTATTTAGAATGAACTTCTTTTTGGATATATTGTTTGAGAAATGTTGTTGTTGTAAGTGTTGTTGTCGATGTTAATTTTTTTTATTTTCCGTAGTATGCTTGAATATATTTTGATGTAATCCGTCTGAGTAGGCAAAAAGTCGCGACTAACACCCCAATTGTCGCGGGTCCAAATCTCAAGAGTGGCAGAGTTTTCCGATGTTAAGCCGATGCTAGTGCTTTAAGACTTTAGTCTTGCAGTTTATTCTCTGGCTACATTAGCAATGATAATCTCAATAATAATAATAATATCGATGTAAGTCTGTTTAATTTGGTGATGTAGCAAATGCTAAAGATTTTCGAAAATTAAAGCTGAGATGAATGTCTAAGTTTCGTTCGCAAAAAACAAGAGATTTTTTTTTTTTTGTTTTTTTTTTTTTACGCGTTTTAAATTTCTTTTATTTCTCTTACATCGATTTACTCGTTTTCCATGATTTGGTTGAAGACATCTTTCCATTTAGTTGAAATTGAAGAATTCTCTACAATTTTAGTTTATAGGACTTTTTCGAACATTGCATCAATCTTGCAATTCAACCGATCATTTCTTTCTACTGTGTTTCTTTTCCTAATATCTGTCAACAGCGTTATTTTATAAAAGTTTTTCGATGCTCTTAGTGTAACTTAAATCATGCATTCATTCATTTATTTGATGACAAATTTTCCATCAATTTCAGGTTCCAAAGGTGTCGGTACACGTTTCGATGAACAACGTTTAACATTGCGTATACATCGCGGGCGTGGATCGACAGCGCTTGATTCGACGCATAGCAACGGTAGTACTTATAGTACATCCACAACTATAGGCACACCATCACCGGAACGTTTAAGCAAATACTCGACAAGGCGTTATCATCCAAATCATGATAAAATCAAAATTTCAGTATCATATCCTTCAAGTGATAATATAACGGCAATGACTACTTCTCACGATCATCATGAACAATCGAAAACTCAGCACCACGAAAGGGAACAGCGCACGCCATCAACTTGTAGCGGTAATATGCTGTACGCTGTTCATTATAGTTCAACAAATGGACGAAATATGACCGAATCTCAATTGTATAGTAGTCATCAAAGCAGTAATTATTACCTACAAGTGGGTAAGACAATGCCTGATATGTTAAGACGACCATCGGTCGTTAACGATCAAAGCTCTCAACTCGGTAATATTAGAAACAATAAAAAGATGGGCAAACGCAACATTAAGGCGCAAGTTAAACGATTCCGTATGGAAACGAAAGCAGCCAAAACTTTAGCTATAATTGTTGGTCTTTTCATATTCTGTTGGTTGCCATTCTTTACCATGTATATAATACGTTCGTTCTGTGAGGATTGCATTGATCCTTTACTATTTTCGGTAATATTTTGGTTGGGTTATTGCAATTCTGCAGTAAATCCAATGATTTATGCATTATTCTCTAAGGATTTTCGATTTGCTTTTAAACGGATTATTTGCCGTTGCTTTTGCCTACGTAAAAGTTTAAATTTGAAAAGTTCACGACGCGGTTCCGATCTATCAGCGATACGCATTGGCGGCATTCGAACACCAAGTATAACGCCCAGCGCTGCAGCTCATTCGTTGGGCGATGAATCCGAATTGCAAAATTCTGAATTGAGTAGCGATCCTAGATGACGATCTTTTGGACCCAATTCAAGTTCACAACTAAGCTTGGGGGTCCGGAGAACGAGCTTAAAAGTACCCATTTATGAAATATGCCATCCATTGGTAATGGATATTGGAAGCACTGCACAAAAAAAACGTACGCATTTGTAGCCTTTAATTGAGGGGCGTATTTTTGAAATGAATGCCATTAATAAAGGGGTCAGGGCAATACGCTTAGAATAGAATAGAACTAAATATATAGCGAAAGAAAATTTTAAACCATAAACCATAGTAAAATTACTTACATACAACAATATACTCACATATAATATAAAATGTTTCCAGGGAAATTCTTATAGCTCTCTTGTCTTGTCTCTTCTATTTCTCTATCTTTCCCATTCCCCTTTAAAATATACATATATTTATATACATGTTCGTAATATTATAAATGAATTGAAAATAAAAAATTCTTTAATGAAACGTTTAACATAAATCTTAACCTTAAGAAAGGTTATACGAAAATGTACAATACAAACACATACATATATATATATATATACATATGGGATATTGAATAAGTTCCTGCTGTTTTTCCAAGAGACAGTCTGGATGTATTGTCTTTAAGCTTTACGTAGTAATAGTTGTACTACTAGTATAGGTTATACCGATTTTTAAGAGCTTTACACAGGTAGAGTTTTGGGCAAACTACTCGTAGTTACTTGCCCAACTCGAGGGATAGTTATACTTAATCCCTTCAGGTGATGAACATTGAGTGCGGTATGATATCCGAAACCCATGTAACCGTGGAGGAAACTAGTTGAACCGGTAAAATCGGCTTGGATGTGCTACGATGTTCAAGACTCCATATAGGAAGCTAGATGAACCAGCAATATCGACAATAAATACAAATAATAAAAATGAATATCTAGGCCGTCCTCAGAGTGCTGCAGAGTGCAAAGTATGCTTTAATGTAGTTTCCTCCCAATCGAATGAAACCATCACTAGAGACCGTTGCCAACAATAAATGATTAAATTGGGACATAAGACAGACACAATACGCTATAAGTCATTAAGTTAAGAAATTCTGTCTCATACATGTAACAAAATTTGGTCAGAAAACGTTAGCAGCATGGAACTGTAATGTACTACTGTCCCCGCTGTTATCAGGGAACCTTGCCCCGTATGATTGATGCTGGCTACTAACCAGTGATTTGTTATCTATTCGAGCAAGATTTTTAATTTTATGCTGATAGCCAAAAAATGGATTGTGCACAGAATTTATGTTCATTTTTGGGGGATAAGAGAAGTAATGCTTAACGATAGACGAAAGATTAAATAAAATAACTCGTGCCATTTTTCTTAAAATATATGTGGAATGCAGCAGAAGCTTATTCATATCCTTCCATATATATATAAATAAATAAATAAATGTTTATATACATGTATGTATGCATGTACGCATATAAGGGTATGCATACATATTTTATGTATATTTATTTATTTAGTTATGTTTTTATAAGGCTAATAGTACATAATATATGAATTAATTTCGTCTTTAGCTTTTTTAAATATTTATAAACGATTGCTTCTATAAACTATTTGCGCAAAGAATTGTTGTGAGTTAAGTGATTGTTTTCTTTTGTTTTAGTTTTTTGCATTATACATAATCTAATCTATAAGTAAAAGATGCCTATATACATACATATTTATATATATATTTATATTATTTATTGTTAATAATTGTATTTCAATTATTTATTCTCATTGACTTTTTGTTTTTATTAAATAAATGTTAAATAATTTTAAAAAATTCCATAAAGAAAATGAAAACATTATCCATACATATATATCAAAATAAAAATGTTTATTAAAATTTGCTGTTGCCAATCAAAAATTTGCTTTTCTTTTCTAAAAACATATTATCTCTGATTCTAATTGATTGCGTATAGAGTCATTACAACAGCAAAACGTATATTACGTTTCATTATTCGGGGATAATAAGCGAAAGCACACTTCAAACATACGTTTCGAGAAGTCTCTTACTTACGGACATCATCAACTGTGTGATTATCAACATTTCAAACTACAAACAAATTGCAGAGAATTGGAACGTGAGAGAGAGAGAACAAGTGTACGACTTCGCTTGATATAGTTATTCATAAAATCAGTTTTTAAAATAAGGCCTTATATTGGAAGTGGTCGAAGAATGTCCCCATCGGAATCATTATCACTAGTGTTCGTCCTTAGGCCAAAACAAAATTTCCCCCAAATATCGGAAAAATTGAGAACTATGGGGTGAACACAAGACCAAAAGACAGACAATTGGACAAAAAAGTTTAATATAATGTGAGCCTATCTCAACTCCCTCTAGCTATTGCATATATTCGCACAAATATAAACCGACTCGTTTAGAACCAATTATTTTACCAATAATCAAAATTTCCACAAACTTCAAGTAACATCATCATTTGGCTTTCAGCTGTCTTTAAGGATATTTTCTGGCATGAGTATGAAAAGTTCCCTTTAACTTAATCATCGAAAGCTATTCAACACAAATGATTTGATTGCTTTGCTTTCAAAGCGATTTCTTGTGGACCTAACCTAAGCAGCCTAAAAATAAATTATTTCGCTTTTCAGATAAATGTCTGAAAGGGGCAGAAAAAATTAAGGGAGCTAGTTTTCTTACTTACAAGGTTCTGAAATTCTGGGTTAAAAGCTATGTGTGGACAGACATGGAAATTTTTATTTTTATAAGAAGTTTTTTGATATATATTTCTTAACACCGTCTGTGAAGCAGAGTAGAGAGATCAATTTTGCTTTGCTTTTTACATTAAATGTTTGTCAGAATTATTCAATAGTTGGCTAGAACTTTTGAAAATTCATTTTTCCATTTCATTTTTTTTCATACGGTACAATCGCGGGAAACGATTACAAGTGAGTAAAAAGAAAAACAAAGAAAAATAAATAATAAAAATGACATGAAGAAAGTGGAAGCAGCTCTGCGGTCAATTTACTTCAGAAAACTGAGCAAAAGGAAAAAAAAAGCTTGACAGCGAAGCATAAAAGCAGTATACGCTCCCAGCTTACAGAGCACAAAAGCGTCATATTTTCAGTAAAAAAAAAAAAAAATCTATTGATATCGAAAATTGATAAATTTAAATAAATTTTTGATTGACTTCAACTCGATTGCGTCTGCTTCTCCTAAACTAGGCATCTCAACGTATTCGCATAAATATTTTGTCCCACATGCCAACCGCGGCATTCACGAGCCAAACTTGGGCCAAAAACCATAATAAGGCTCTTGACGATTTTTATTTCAAAATTATCCAGACTTAAGTTCGCCTCATGTGGAAGAAGGTTTTTGTACGAGGAGTTATTGGTCTGAATGCTTGACTTTGCAATGAACAGAACTAAGTTAATCGTTATCATCTTCATTGCATCTCGACATAGTTTACCTCTTCGCCAAATGAATAAATCGTTATGTGAGTTACGTCAAAAAGAGCACGAATATCGGGTAATTGAAAACCCAATCCATTGGAAAACAGTGTTTCGGGTCTTAAAGGGTCTAATAAGAAAATTATTGATCTATGTGATCGATAATTCCTATAATGGATATAAAAAGAAGAATCTTTTCATAGTTAAATTAAACTAAAGCAAATTGAAATATTAAGGTGGAACAAGGTTCTGGTAATTAAGACTATTGTTCTGCAAATCTAATCTCGCTTGAGGTAATAGTGCTAACCTTACTTGTACGAATAGAATAAGTGTTTTAAAAAAATATCATTTATTTTTGATTTACAAGACCGACCAGCCAATGACAACATATATAATATATATATATATGTATATATATTGTTTTTGCTATTTTTATCTTCAGATATACTTGGACTCTGATTGAAGAAATGAGAATTATCCGAGTCACCGTATCGTAATTCAGTTGGAAGTGTAAACCCTCCGGAATCGCGTCTTGGCTGCAACTTCTGGCTATGATGTTCCGCAATACAATAAAGCTTACATAAATTTACATCAAATTGATAGTTTGTTCCGTATAGCTGCGAAGCGTGTGATTGTTGAATGCTCTCTCTATTGATGCTAAAGTAAGATTCTAATCATGAATCTTCCTGAGTCGTATCCACTCAAAAAATTGTTGTATTTATTTCCCGATAAATTTAGAGAGCTTTCCTCGCTTAGAATGCGGTGCTTGGATCCATTAATTTTTACAAATTTTTTTATCATTTTTTTATATATTTACACAAAGAGATTGAAAAAAATGTATCGCTTATAATGCATTCACTAATTTTTGTTGCTTTCAATAATAAAAAAAAACATCTTTAAATTCAAATTGAATTAAAAAAATCTGCCTTCAAAATATAAAAGTATTTTGACAGCTGCTCTCAGAAGAAAACCTACTAAAAAAATTGTTCTTCTTCTTTGAGCCAGCAAATCAACAAATAATTTACTGAGTTGATTAATCGTGAATCCAGTTCAATGAGCAGCAGATTTTTTCAGGTCTTAAAAGACGTAAGAGGAAAATTATTTTTATATCATTGACAGTTTCCATGATGGATATAAAAAGTGGAATTTCATCATAGTCAAATTAAATTAAGGCAAAATAAAATATTATGATCAACAATTAAATCTTGTTCTTGTAGAAACCTAAAAACGCGGGTCCCGCCCTGTTTGGACTCATTTAGCCCCTTCAAAGTACATTGTTCGTCGACAATAAATATCGCAAAATTTCTTCATATGACGGCTTTTCGACAAAGGACATCATGTACGATATCCGATATGGTTGGGAATATGACCAAGATATCAGAGCTAGAGACCTTACGGTGAAATAAGTCAATGTAAAGAATTTCATCAAAACTTTAGAAAAAAAAAATTGCAGCCCTTAGAACAAACACAAAAATGAAGGGGAAGACAACGAAGAAACGTAGTCTATATGAATTTATCTTAGATAACTAAGATAGAAAATGAGTTTTAAAATATTCCGAAACTATCCTTTAATATTCTTTTTAATAAGAACTGACAATTATCGGTGCAAAGAACCTTTGCTTACAAACCACATTTGACGGAAATTTTTATTTTTTTTGTCCCATAATTTTTTTAAGAGAGTTTAAGCAAATATTTTCATAATAACTCGGACAGAACTCATTTTTCAATCCTAACCAGCCAATGCAATCGATTCCCATGACACTAACATTGAATAATTGTTCACATTGTGCATTTTTTTTATTACTGTTGTTGATTCGCTGAGAATTCAAAGAGAAGAAGAAGAAGGTCTTTGATTCGCAGCCTTACAAAGCTGCCTGATTAACCTTAGCTTCTTACGCTTGTTTGTCGACGCCAGTAAATGCTTCCACATCTCTCGAATGTTGCGACCGCCAATATATATATACTTTTATCTATTTTGTCGTTTTGAATAATTTGTTGTTGTACTTTTCCTCTTTCTCGTAAATAAGAGCATTTTAAAAATTTTCACTTGATAAGTCAAAGAGTATTTCAAAATCCTTTTTACATTTCGTTTGCAATAGCATTAGAACGTTTTTCAAAATTTTTCACTTTTTCAAAATTTAAAAATGTTTTAAATAAAAAAAATTTTTTTTTTTTTTTCAAAAATGGATTGCAACCGCGTAAGACCGAGCTCAAGCGCAGAATCGATCGGAAGCAACATTTCCTCAGAACCTATTTTTGTAGCGATTAGATTGGAGGATGCGGATAATGATTTCGAAATCATGAGATGCGAAAGCCGGAAACGAGAACTCTGTCGAAAAAAAAGTCTAAAGATACCCTGCAAAGACATTTGCGATTGCACGCGTCCGAAATGTCCCGGCTGCTGGTCGGAATGCATAAAATGCGGTTCGACTAAATGCGGTTTAGAGTGCCGTATAAATCGCAAGAAATCGTGCAAGTGCATTGCTTTTGCCGATTAAAATACTTTTATAAATTTGGCTAATCGTTCATTTATGTAAAGTACATTTTATACTTTATAATCACCAAAATGTATTGACATATTTTCAGTAATTTGGCTTACGTCGATTCCTTTACCTATCGAATAATTAAAAAATGAGATCTAAGAATATTTTATAGTAAAAGAAATGGGAGCATGACAAAGCAGCAAGATCTGGAAAACTATCACCTCTTTATGGGTAAAAGTCCTGAAAGAGATGAGTCGACATCGCTGAAAACCATTTTGTCTAAACGAACTTAATGAAAAATCTTCCAATCTTTATAATGAATACGTTTGGTTATGTGTTAAAGAGTTAGCCTCGAAGAATGGATAGGATCCTAGTTGTTATGAAAGCAGATGTTTAACGAAACTGATACTACAATCGCGAAGGGATACTCGTAATTTTGCGGACTGAATCCGAATCTTCATCGAACCGAGAGTGTGTGTGAATCATTTTACAATTTGAACAGAGCACGACGAGGTTGATGTAAGTTATACGGGGATATAGGTATGGAAATTCAGCAGAGCAAGTAGAACTGGCGAACGCGCATAACCTTTTATTATTTTAGAAACAAAGTTAAACACTAAGACTTTACGTATTATTTGCAATGATAGCAGATCGCCAAGTTTAACTATGTGCCACACATATGTGGAATAACTAAATTATTCCAACCCAATCGACGGAGAGCAAATAATAAAAATTGTTTTTGTATCGACTCTAACAAGTTGATGTGAGCCGATATGTTTTAAGCCCATAAAAGGGTAGTTGTATCAATTTTTGGGCTAAAATGAGCTAAAGGTTTGCAACCTTTTTGGGCTTCTTTTGGGGAAGTCCGTGTCTACTTTTCAACCTAACCATGAAGAACGAGTATATTTCTCAGTTCGTGTATTGTTCTGTTTTTTTTTTTTTTTAATGTGAATTGTGTTCGATAATGTGTGTAAGTGTGCCAACACTCGTAAATAAACTGAAAAATATATACAGAGATGGATACAAAGGCATAGTCTTTAACACTTAATGGCATACCTATCAGGCTTAAATAAATAATTAATAATAATAATGATAATAAATCTCTCCATCACTACTCCCATCTTTAAGCAACAGACATGTAATCCTTCTTATTAGTTGCATGATTGAACGGTTCCTACCGCTCCTCTGTTGCGGTTGACTTTTTTATACCCACCACCCAAGGACGAAGATACACTCACTTTGTCATAATGCTTGCAACACTAAAAAGCAAGCTACAGAGACCCTATGAAGTATAGGTATTTTTGATCAGCATCAAATTCTGATATGTCAGTAGGTCGGCGTGTCTGTTTGTCTGTGCGGTATGCGTTCTTGGGACTCCCCTGAAACATTGGAAGTCTTTGAACCCATCTTCGAGTTTCTAAACAAAAATTTGTACTTTTTTTTACTCATTACGCGGAAGCTATTAAAAGGTGGACTACTACTATTTATGTGGAAAAATTGCAAAAATCGGCCATGCCCACACAAAGTTAATAGTAATTAAATTCCCTTTTCACCTTTTTAAGATTTTACGTTTGCTTATTATAAGGTAAACAAGGCAGAATGTTTAAAATAATTTTCTTCGTTCCTCAAATGAACAGATCTTATCTGCCACGCCCTGATGAAGAAATTTTTGCTTAACAATACCATAGATATTGGTATCAAATAAGAGGATTTGGAGAGTGACAAGCTAAGTGTGTTAATTCGAAATTAATTATGGTGGGCGGCAGGAAATAGTGGATTAACTTTTTCTTACTAATTCCTTTTAGTGAAACAAAAGGTGGAGGATAAATTTATCCCATTCACTTTTTGATAAAGATAAATAAATAAAAGCAGGGGGCGGTAAAGATTTTAATGGCGGCTAGCATGCGAGATTCGGTCCCAGCCCAGAATGTAACTATCTTTTCTGTTTTATTTTCATTAGTACAAAATAAATATTATTTGAATTTATTCTTTTCCAACATATTAGCGAGTTCATCGTTTTTTATGCAAATTTTATTTTTTTGCTTTTCTTTTTTTTTTTTTAACTTCTCTGAAACGTTCTCTCCTAAAACTTTATTTCATAGTTATATATAGCAAGCCTAAAAATGAAATCTTGTATATTTATCCATAGAGAGCCATAGGTATAACGTAGTCTAAATAATATTGAGCCCACAAATAAAAATAACTTCAATGCAATTGGATATGCAATTGAAATGAATGAATGAAAAGTATGAATGATCATGTGTAATACTTTTCACATCATTTAGTATAAATACGCATATATATGTATATAGTTATATATATATATACGAGATCATGATAGGAATAAATTAAATTAAAATAAATAAATAAACAAATAAGCAAACAATAGAGAAATAGAATAGATGCCATCTCCGTGTAAACGCAAATCTATATACGGGAGAAAAAACAAATAAACGTAGAAAAGAAAATAAAATTTAGTTTTCTAACCATTGTTTATTTTCATTTAAACAACAGATGTCGAAACAAATCAAAATGTATGAGAATGTATGTACATGCAAAACTAGATAACAAACAGTACAAGTTTTATTTACAATTGCGATTTTATAAACATACATATATATTTGTATATGCACTCTCTTCTATATGCATACATTAACACTTAACTTTGTTTAACACGCACGCCCATGCCCATGCCCATGCCACCGCCATGTGCAGAAACTATAAAACACAAATTTCAATTTGTGTTCCGTTGATTGCAAGTGTAATAAAAGTTTTTAAATGCAAAGTTCTGTAAAATGATTTACTTCAATACAAGAAGACGAAGACATATGCGTATAAGAGTATATATATATATGTATATATGTAAATATCTAGTTAAACGTGGCAATCAATTGCATATATATACGTTATTTTCCTTATCAGTGATATCAGACGCGAGGACCCTATCGCAAGTTATTTTATGGCGGGATTTAACATTCGCATGGAAAAGTATTACAAAACAGTAAATTTTCAAATAAAAGTTTAGTGCGTTTTCAATGTCACATGAATGCATTCACAAGGTCTAACATGATACTCTGTCTAATTTTTTTTTTTTTTTTTTTTTTTTTTTTTTTTTGCTGAAAGACTAAAACACATGACATGAGATTTTGTTGAAAAAAAACTCAAGCACAAAATTCTCAAATATATCATAGAAGATGTAATATAATATGATATGGAAAATTATGATGGACTTATGTAGTACTTGGACAGTGATGGTAATAGAACTGTGATCGCATGGCTTTCGCGGCATGTAATTCAATAATTTACTCTTCGCTATTTTGTAAAGACTTTTATAAAAAAAATGTTCCACTAAAATTCTTGTCAGGTTTGTTTTTTTTTTTATTTTTATTTTTTTTGTGGTTAGGAAGAACTAGTGAGAGTGTTGTAGATTTTATACGATTTGCTTTTCCTCGTGCATATGCAATGTTTGTAGATATATTCTTCGAATATATAAATAAGTTGCGTTACAGAATATTAAACAGTGAGTGTATAATACAATACGAAATCTGCGACATAAATATATCAATGAGAAGGATATGATTCGGTTTCGACTTATGACAACAAATCCTAATGCATTAGTATGTAGAATATGGATGGATATATTGTAACGTTGAACTCTGATCAAATATTGACTTTGCATTCAACTGTGTTTAGTGCTTAGAATACTAATATGATATTAAAAAAAAAAAAAGAGTTCATTTATATTCGAAACATTATAAGAATCGTGATAATGGCACTTGAGGATAAGCATGATCCATTTAATCAGTGTCTATTATACAATTGAAGAGCACTAAAGTTGTAAAGAATTTTGTTTCGCACAAAATTTTAACAGACTGAGAGTTTTACTAAAGCTGCCGTCCTTTTCGTAAAAGGCAACACTTATCGATTGGGCGCACATCTACTAGCCTCCGGCCACTCAATTCTCTTTCCTCACTTCTTTCTCACCATCGCCGTGTTACGCGAATACGGAACATCCCCTGAGTGATTGATCATCAGAGTGTGAATAATAACTAAAGTACGTTTGAGTAGGCATTTGGTTCTTATTAAGTGAAGCTTTTTATTGGTTTTTGAGTTTTTAAGGGAGAAACGATTTATGTAATCCCTATTGCAAAACCCATTTTGTATTAAATATCAAGTCGGTTTCTGTTGTTAGCTTTGGCTTATGAACTATTCAGATTTTTAACGTCGGTGTGTAAGCAGGCGAACACGCGAATTTTCGCAGTTCAATTGTAACTTGCTTATGTCCATTTTTTGATTTTGAGAAGATAGAATGGTCAAATCATTAACTTGACTTACTGCCTACCGACCTACTAACTAAAAATATATTTCCTTGGTTCAAAAAATGTTTTCATTTACCGAATTATTTGTCCGAAAATATGATATACATTCTTCATTTTTACCCAAAGGTATACATTAAATAGTTCTATAAAGCACATATATTTATACCAAATCTGCTCAAGTAGAGGCAACTAATTTCAACAAACATGTCGTTCAGTCTGTCTCTTTACTAAAGTCGCTTATTGCTTCCTTAAAGCTGCAAAGCCAGCTAACGGAGGTAGTTCTTTGCAACTTAGGCGGATAAAAAGTTTCATTTTTATACGCATCAGGCAGTTGATCTATCTTTTGGCTTAGCGCAAGTAGGTCAGCTAATATACCCATCGCCCTCTGTCTGTTGCTCTACCACTTATACCGTACAAATGCCAATATCACTGCAATTTCGGAGAAATTGAACGCTTCAGATATGTTTTATTATTAAGCGTATTGACGTAACTAAGTATCAATAAAAAAATGGAAACATTTCCAAAGTAATTTTTTCCCTTTTTTTCTTTTCTGGTTTTTGCTTTCTCTTTCATTTATTTCATCATTAAGTTACTAAGAGATAAATGATCAAATTTATATAATAAAAGAAATTATTCCCTAAATTCTTTAATAAGAAGTGAAAATTAAATGGTAAAAGAAAACGAGAAAACCCATATGTTTGAGAAGCAATAAAAGTTGAAAAAGAAATATACTGTAGAGCATTGAGAAACAGAAGCCAAGTGCCAATTAAGCGAAAAGTTTTTCCATTAATATATTTTCTTTTCCATGTAATCTTCTCCTTTAATTGTTAGATATGTATAAATACAACATTTTCTCTCTCAGAATCTAAAGTAATATAATCAAAAATGCTAGAAATGTGCGTGTAGAGTGATGTATGTATGTGTTGGTTGGTCTTATTCTGATAGTTGCATAGGAATACAACCGGAATATTACTTGAGTCACTTAAATAATAAAGAAAGAAAAAAATGTAATTCACTTTTTATGAAAGACGGATAGACACTCACCATATCTCAAACAAATATCGTATCATTCTTCATTCGTATTTATCATACGCCAGACCATTTGTGGCACAGAATTTATTAAGTTTGCGCGCATGTACTCAAAAGCTCATAGGACTTGAGTTAGGTCCACCTATTCAAAATCTTTTTCTAAATCGATCTAAGCTTAGCTTTCCGCCTGTCTGTCTTGCATTCTGATATTAAACGTACAGATGGCTACCATTTTTGAGATATTTTTTAATGAAATCTGCTATACAAAGGTGTAATGGTAACTTGCTTGTAAAAGCGTATATAAGCAGAACATTTACAGAAGGCGAAATCAGTCGAGTCAGTCCTAAGGGAGTCGTAAAAGCGATTCGCGAGAGTTCAGTCTGTAGATTTCACTTGCGAAATCACTTGAGTCAGTCATAAGGAAGTCATAAAAATGTGTCGCTAGAGTCCAGTGTAGAGTTTCCATTACGGTTTCCATATACGGTGTAAATATAAGTTCGTCTAACTAATTGGGGAATAGATCTTGTAATTTTGTAAATAAAACCTATACTATCCAAAAAATCACTAGTTAGCGGTACAAAGTCAATTTCAAAAGGGGTTGAACAAAATAAAGTGAAATCACAAAAGACGGATTTAAGTTACAATATAAGATAGGAGCGTCATGACAAGCAAGTCCTTAAATAGAGCGAAAGTCAAAAACTAAATAACAAAATTTTTGGGAAGTATTCTAAGTTCGCTAAATCTTGATGACGTCATGTGATGTCTCGGACATCCTCTTAATCATTTTTCCTGTCTTCATCTTAATAAAATTGTTAAGTAATTGAACACAGGATATAATCAAAGCTAAAGTATTTCTTATGAAAAAACTGCGTCCATAGCTTTTTTGCCAAAGAATTTCAATACCCTTAGTAGAATTTCTAGGCGTTTTTCTAAAATGTTTGAATGAAAATAAATGTTTTGCGTTATTTTTTTCCTTTTTTTTATAGGTTTTTTTAACAAACTATTGCTTTTCTTCTAAAATCGAAGCGTGCGCTATCCATGAGTCAATGGCTAGACCTTTCAAGAATGTAGAATTAATTTTTGCATTGAAACGCATATCTGGGCTGCAGTTTGCTTTTGCTTTTTTTGTAGTCTATAAACTAATGGTTTTCACCTTTAGAAACTGATTTTCATATTTAATAAAAGGGTTATTAAGAAACCTGGCGTCTTACTTGAAATTTGAAAATAAGCTATAAAAGCTTTATAATTTTACTTTAGAAAAAAAAAAATAAAATAAAATAATAATTATGAAACGGAAAGCCAAGAATTTGATGATGTTGCTTATTGACTTTAACTAGTGGTTGAAATAGTTCACTGATTTCTTTGAAATATTTTAAATTTTGTTCAGGCAGCTCATCACTAATCTAACAAAAATACAACAAACTGCTCATCTGCAATCAATGGTTATTGTGTGCTTGCATAATTTTATCAATCTTTCTTCTCTCTGCACTAACTCCTCCTAAAAAAACTTCTTTGCCTTGATTTATATAGCATAGCATCCTCTTCTGCTCGTTTTCTTCAGTTTCTTCAATGACGTTTCTCGAGTTTCTTCTTTTTTTTGTTTTTGTTTTTATTTTTCAAATTAAATGCACGTAACACCCTAATAATTCTCAGTATTAATTCCGCTCTATAAATGACTTTCATGCACGCTTCGTTAGATCGTCGCTAGATATGGATGTAAGTTAGGGCGGCATTTGCGTTTGTTAGTGTACGCATAATACGTACATGTTGCCTTGGCTATGCTCACTTGCTTTGCTTGCATCAGTTAAACGAATGTTCTATGTTAGCTGGTACTTGGTTAGTTGTGGTGATAATGATGATGCCTTAATTGATTTAGTTGAAACCATTTAATTTGCTGATAATTCATGCTCGTCTGCCACCCAATAACATCATCCTGCTCAGCTTGACTATCACAGCATTATCATCAATATTATGGTATTAGAGCAGCAGGCACCACACGTGCATGTGCTTGAAAAACTTAGTTAATAATAATGAGTAAATAAGAATTCATTAGAATTATGTTATTATACAAAAACACATAAGCACACCTACACACGTGTACATATTGTGAAAGTGAAGCAACAGGAACAACAATACGATTATAAAAAGCAATGCGAAGGTGGCAGGGAGGAAAATAATTAAAATAATGAAAATAAATCATTAAACAACCCAAGGTAGGCTGGGCAGGAAGGGAGGAAAGAAACCATAAAAATTACAAGCCTATTACTCGCGTCGATGGTATTTAAATCAACTATTTGCGCCTATAAATATGTTATAAAATGAAACTTGAGTGAAGTAAGATCCTTCTCTTTCGTTCCGCCACTCTTCTCAACCATATTAATAAATCACATTCTCTCTCCCTCACTCTGTCTCTCTCTCTCTTTTTTTTTTTTCTTTCTTTCTTCCTCTTTCCCTCTCCTTCTCCGTTGCCATATCCAATTTGCATACACATTCTCTCTCTCTCACTCTCTCTTTTTTTCTTTCTTTCTTCCTCTTTCCCTCTCCTTCCCCGTTGCCATATGCAATTTGCGGCAGTCAACCGGTTACATAATTTCTATTTTTATGGCATATATATATATTTACGAAGAATCCTCTGAAACTTAAATGCAAATGAGTTACAATCTCATGGCAAACAAATACAAATAGAAATTTTTCAAAAGCTGACATGCATCATGATTACGTTCTATTTAGTAAAAGAGGTCTAAATGCAATTACATTAAGAATTTAATAATTAAAAGGCTAAGAGGAGTACATTTTTAGTTTTTGCAGATGAAGTTCTACTATTTTCTCTTGTGGAAATTAATTCTTATTTTTTAATGCCTTTCTTTTTGCTTTGATATTCTTCCTGATATCTAATGCATTTTTCCTAGTTTTTGTTATCATTTTTTTATGAGAGCTTTCTCATTGTGAACAGGGGGGGTCTCTAAATCGCAACTTTTGTGCGGATTAATTTCCTCTTTAAAAAGTTCAAAACTGTAAAAGGCCTTTTCCTATGAAAGCTCGTGCTTAGCGCGAGAAGGAGTTTTGTTTTTTCTTATTTCCGCAATTCACGTTTTCTTCTTGTTTTACGACCCATCGAGTATAAATCTTGAATTTAAATCATTTGATTATTTCATATTGCATTTTCAGGAAACTTTTTATACCTTACATCACTTGCGGTGCAAAGACATATTAAGTTGTTCGGATGTGTGCATCACCCACAAGTACTTGAAATAGACCCACTTTTTATTATACCGATCGATTCAGAATCCCTTTGAGCTTGTCTGTCCATCAGCCCAATCAATTTGTCTGTCTTGTTATCTTGCGTTCAACCTACAGGCCGTGTTCTAATGAAATTTGGTACACTGACGTTTTCCGGCCCAAGGACAAGGGATGCTATCCAAAGAATTTCGGATCGGACCGTTTTTCCTCAACTTCCTATATAGGATCTTACTTTGAAAACTCGCTATATGTGTAACTGTAGGCTGGTGTAGGCTATTTAATAGTGGACCACGACTCATTATAGCGCATTTTTTTGATTTTATTTTACTTTAATTTACCGATTAACTTCAAAAAGGGCAAGTATACCTTAAATTGGATTGTGTCATGTCAAAACACTAGTGGCATTGGTCTAAGCTTTTTTGTGGAACAACCATAAATTGCTCAATGTCGCATTGTGGTTGAGTTTGTAGATATAATGGCAAGCCTGCTTGTAAACCACACTACTGTTTTAGCCGGACCGATTAAATTTTTGAATCATTTCTCCTGATTGGCGATCGTCAAAGTTTCCGACACAGTTCTGTTTCAACTAGCTTCAGCGAATTCACGCGGATACATAAACTGCGGAAGGACCGAAGAAAACAGCCCTAGGATTATATTTGTTTAAGAGGTATATTAAAAATATAACGGCACCTTTTAGATGCCTATTAATCTGATAAGCCGAAAAAGCCTCAGTTTAATGAATCGAGTATTAATAAATCTTTTTCTTCTTACGTATTTAGCGAGTAAGGAAAAGACGATTTATCGCTCTGTTATAGAAGAGGCTCAGAGTGTGAACACAAGATAGTTCACCTGAGCCATAATCAAGTCAGCGATTAGTTCAGTCTATGGATTACTACTTGAATCTTTCATTTATTGAATTTTTTGGTAAATACGGGTGAATAAAATATACACTGTCAATATTTGGCAAGTTAGACGATTCGTTCTATCCAAGAGAATTTAAGAATTTAATTTTCTAAATTAATGTCCGATTTTTTATATTTGTTTTCGAAGAAAAATGATCAAGATTCTTAACTGAGCAGAAGACAAAACATGTTTATCTCTGCCCTCCCATTAATTTAACCTTTTTCGTAGATAGTCTTTATGAGTTAATTCCATTTTTTCTGTGAAACGAACTTTGAAGCTATAGCGAAACATAAAGCGTTGGTATGGCGACGCTAGTCTGAAACGCATGTTTCTGTGAAAGATTTTTCAGAGAGTTACAACTTTGAAGACGCTTGGGTATTGAAATGTTAAACTCGATTTAGCTCAGTTTGGAACTCTCATAAAGTGTCGACTGCCGCTTTAGGTGTGAGTTTGTGATATGCCATGTTGAGCTACATAATATAAAATATAAGTAAAAATAGCTAGCGTTTCAAATGCAAAAATTGATTTTACGTGCTGCCATGTAAGGAAGAGTAACGCGACAAAATCGTGTCTCAAAACAAATTTAAATGAATTATAACATAATAATACAATCTTCGTCTAATAGGTCCAGTATTCTAGATTTTAAAAAAATAGTAGCCTTTTCACTTACCTGCCCTAGCAGCATTCTTTAATGTCCCAAGCGAAACTTTTCTATACCGATATAAATGATGTCAGCGGATTCATTGTTGTATTCGCGGCTGATTTATCAACTTCTCACTTTACATGTTTGTGCCTTGTACTGCTGGGAGGCCATCATAAGTTTAATTATTAGGCTTAACTTATAATGCCAATTACGCTATTACTGCCTCTTCCACTTCATTCCGGTTTAAGCCATCACACAGCCAAAGGTACGCTATTTTAAGAAAAGATATTTGTTGTATAAAGCAAATGAATATTAATTTACAGACTTATTAGAATACTAAAGCTGAAGTTTCCTATCATTACCTTAAGATAGTTATAATTGAACGTACGTATGTTATAAGGTTATGCAGTTGATTAGGAGTGCAATTCTTTTGAAAGCACAAGCGATTAAAGCATTAAATTTAAATTTTAACAATCATGTCATCTTGAAATCCTTGCCATGGCATAGAAGCCCATTACAATTTAAAGCACCTTAACCTTCAACAAAATTTTATAAAAAAATTCATTAATGTTTTTACGACTTTCTTTTCTTCTTGCCTTCGTCTTTTGTAATGGTAATGATACAGTAGCAAATTACTTCCTAAATTCTTATCAAACATTTATATCGCACACGCAAACGGCAATGTTTTAATATTTTTAGCAAGAAGCATATCCACAGGCAACCATCTTAATAACGAAAAGGGAATAAACCTTAGTAGTTTTTCTTTCAATATCTTCCAACAAGAACCCGTTAAGCAGTTACAAGCACAGTCTAGAAAGAAGAAAACTCTGCAATGCAAAATCTCTAAAATATAAGATGAACGATAAATGGATGCTCAACGCAAAAGACAGGAAAAATTTGATCTAAACAACAATTTTCCCGCACGAGAGTGTTTTCTTGACTTTTGATTATTTTTTTTCAAATAGAAACAACCCATCTAAACCGGCAAATATTAAAGAAATTTTCTTGATGTTGTCAGTGCCAAAGTTACGGATGGAAAGCGCCCCCTTAGCCAATTCATTAAGTAAATGCTCCTTAGGAAAAGACTCCTTGGATGTCACACTCGACACCTGCTCTATATAACCGAAATGAAATTTGGCAGAAGCAATCGGGGGTCCCATATGTCTATATGCATGTTCACAGTAGACTGGCAACCGCGGCAATCTCGACAAAACATCGACACTTTTCTTATATTTTCGTTTATACCCTTCGACTCCGCAGAAATATTTCAAACAACTTGCTACCAAACCAGTGCCACTTGCATGTTCGGTTCGAAAATACGTCCACAATTTACGATAAAATTTTAGTTTCAACTTATTTTCAATCTGTGGTTCTAATCGGGTAAAGAACATGTTAATTTGCGGTAGAATCGGTCTAGATAATCACTCCCGTATGTAGATCCGAATAAACAAAAAAAAATTGATAACTGAAAATTTCATATATGCCGTAAAGCAGTAGTCGCTTATGTGCTTACTATACTGTAAAGTTCAGGCGGGCAGCCGTTCAGATCAAGAGATGGAAAAATTCGGGAAATAATGCTGAACTAATATAATGACGATGAATATATATGAAATCTTTCGGGCGTTGCATACGACCGCGCAATCTACGTGCAAGAACTTCTAAATTTTCTGTCAAATTTGAAGTCGATAACTTAATTATTGCGGCTTACAACAGACGGACAGACGGACGGATTTAGTATTTAATGCTGTTCAAAAATATATATATACTTTGTGGGGTCTCTGACCCCACATCTCCCTTCTGGGCTTTGCAAACGTTTCGACAAAATAAGTGAATAACCCCAATCCCTCGGTGATGGATATAAAATTGCCAGAAAAAAAATTAAATATCACTCAATAATTTGCACAATCAATCTGCATCATATACGAATCGCAGGCAAATTATCATTCGAATTCGTATAACGTATTCGATTTTAAATAAATAAACAAATCGAAGCATTTCTTATTTATTGATTTTATGGCATTAGACTTGAGGCTATCTATCAATAGAAACAAAAAGCAATTTTTTCTTTTTTTATTTTGCTTGAGGCATAAAGTTCGATGATTCTCCTTAGCGAAACATTGAATACACGTGTATGTTAAACATACACCCATAAGCGCTATTGCAAAAAGAAAAATGGATTGTTTTACGACAGTTTTGTACCCAACGAAGGAAAGACGTACTCATAGTGTCATATGGTTTACAATTCGATTCGACAATTCCAATGGCAATTCTTTTTATACCCATCATCGAAGGATGAGGGATATATTAATTGTGTCAAAATGGTTTGCAATGCTCAGAAGGAAACATCATATACAGAGTATATATATATAGAGTATATATATTCTTGATCAGCATTCAATGTCTGTATGTTTGCCGGTCCATGTAATATCTGGCCGTAAAAATAAAGCTATCAACTTCAAATTTGATAGAAACATTGGAAGTTCTTGCGCGTAGATTGGTATTGGACATGGGCCAAATCGGCCGAAGGACACGCCCACAGCAGCATGTAAACTGATAACAGATCTGTTTTTCAAAAGGAATAAAAATTTGGTATTTTAGCAATTAGTCATAAACTATAAGATAAGGCAGATGAATGTGTAAAAATTTGAACGCGTATTTCATGGGCGATGCTGTAGATCCTGCAAAAAATTGAAAAAAATCGACAACTCTATAAAATAATTTACAAGAGCATGACCCAAATCAAGTTTATTTAATTTAACTAAAAAAATTAATAACTCATGACTAACTTTATCGAACGCCTTACTAAGATCTTTACAAATAATATCTGTTTCCATATCATTTTCCAATGAGTCAGAGACGTGGCACAAGGCTATGCTGGCATGATGACACAACTGACTTAATATTATTAATTAATCTCTGTTTTCCAAGAATTTAGGCAAAACGGATAGATTCACAATGCCTCTGCAATTCTCAATATATTCCCTACTGCCAGACTTATGCAGCCGTAAAATTTAACCGCGTTTCCAGATATCTGGAAGAAGCCTAGCGGACAGAGAAAGATTGAAAATATTCTTAATGCGTTTCCCTAAAACGTCCGAGCAACTGATTAAGACACTCGAAAGAACATCACCGGGGCCGGCGAGCGAGAAAAACCTTTTCTCACATAGGAGATTAGAAACCTCGGAATCCTAAATTTTGATAAGTTGACTGTTTAAAAAATTTTGGAAACTTATAAAAACTTTTGAGAGTCTTTTGAAAATTCAGTCCCATTTGTTTAACATAGTTTGTGTGTAACGCTTATTATTGAGAGTAACCAATCGCTGTCTGACAACTGAGTAGGAAGAGAAGGCGTTAGGACAGACGTTTCGCTTAAACTTTTTAAACAGTCTATCCCTATGCTTTGTAAGACGTTCAAGCTATTTCGTCCAACATGGAGGGTACCTAGGCGTAGCTTTCGCCTACTTAAGAGGCACGTAACACTTTCAATGTGTCGTAAAAGCTATTTAAACGAATCCTGGTTAACCACGCTTAACTCAGTATGCAGCTGGTTTTAAAAAGTCGTATTTATGCACCTTGATATCAGGTTCAATCTCTGCGGGAAAGACAACATCAACACACATAAAAATTATCGGATGGAAACAATCGCCCGGCTGGTCTAAGGGGCGGGTAAGAGTACCATATCATACGGGTACCATATTTAACTGCTTCAAGCCCTGTATCCCTATGTCTTCAAAAAAGGAATCATAACAAACCTCCGAATAGCACGAAATATAAACATCGGGACTTATTGGAAACTACAATCAACGTTTTATCGAGAATATTAAGTTAATCCCTCCATTAAGTTCAAAATTATTTCGGTCACTGATTTATATTATTTACAAGAACACGCTAAGTATGGAGTTTTATTAGCTTTATGACTATGTTGGTCTTATCCAGAAATGTCTGGCTTCTTAATTATAAGGGGGTGTCTGGGCGTTGCCAATTTGCCCGTAAGTTCGTTTGTCTCTTTTCCAAGTTTTTAAAGTCAGAAATAGTTGTGATGGATAGATGGAATTATTAACAACAAATCGCATTAATAGGATGTCATACAGAACTGTTATGACTATTGACGAATGGATATGATCTCTCTGGAAAGTACAACTTTCAAAGTAAATGCGTAAAAAATTTCATGACACCTTTTCACGTAGTCTACAAGCTACAAGGCGCTACTTATTATGATTCGTCAAAGGAGCCGACATCTGTATCTCATTCAAGGATTCCATCGATTGATGTGTTATATGTAATTAATATTCTTTCGCAGATCAAGCATGAAAATGATCATAAAATTCTTCCACAAGAACAAAATAATTAAGATAAAATTAAACCAACAAACAAATTTGTAAGCACATTATTTATACTTGAAATTGAACAAAATATTTTATAAACAATGCGATCCTTTCAGTAACATTACGATCCTAGCCCAACACTTTCACCGTAGAGGAAGATTTTTAAAAAATTTTTACATGTATTTATTAGAGGCGATAGGTATCTAATATTCGACGTGTTCGGTTTATGTCATTTTTTCTAGTCTTAAATTAATAGGCTTGTATGTAATTACAATTTTTATCGGCTTAGTAGTGTAGTATGGTACGATATGTGCCTTATTTGTTAGTTCACCTCGCTATTAGAGCAAATATGTGAATTGATATGTGTAGATGCACATGTGCAAATCATATAACTGCTTTGATTTTACTCCACAATATTGCTTTAATATTCCTGGCGGTGTTCGTGTCGACAATCTCTTTTGGCCGATGTGGTTTCATGCAATTAAATGACGCTGTTTTTGTACTGAGATTAACATGCGTATACCGGACAGAATTTAAGCCTCAACGGTAAACAATTCAGTTTGCTGTTTCTTTTTTCTTTTTCGAAAACAATGACATTCAAAAAGTTTCGATAAAAGTGTTATCGTCATGCTATGTTTCCCTTGGTAAAGAATAGAATGTTAAATGCGGAGAAAATGAATATAAAGCGAAAGATAAAAAGCGGATATCAAAAACTTATTATTATTATAACAAGACCAGCATAAATATAAAAATATGTAAAAATATATAAAAAAATTTTTCAATACATATGAATTAATATATACATATGCATATATACCAGCCACGCAGCTAAAGTATGCAAAGCAGGGTTTTTGAGACTTTCATATACAACGTGTTTTGCCAAAGTTTGAAATTCTTCATTTTCTTCTTGACCGAAAGTGCCGGAGAATCGTGACCTGTGATCGAAAATATTCACAATACAATTTCGGTAGTGCAGATTAAGTTAAATACATAAACTTAGGCATTTTTGTCTCGACTTTATGATGCAGTCTCAGTTGTCTGTCTATTTGGCAGCCAGAAAAACAAACCTCCACTGGTTGAAAATATATATCTACCGACTTTAAATTGGACCAAAAGATTGGAAATTCTGACAACCAGATTGATATTGAAAATGGGCTGAATCGACCGAAGGGTTCCTCCACAGTACAACGTGTCCTGAGACCAAATGTATATTTCAATAAACAAACACAAAACAAAATAGGTAGTGTGAATGTATATATAATATGTGGCATGTATTATTACACTATATATATATATATATATATATATATATATATAAAGATATAGCATATACTATTTGTACACCTTTATACATATAAATATATTATATTCTATTAAAATATTCATCCGAACCTCCATTGATTATCAACATTCTTGACTTATTTAACAAAACTTTTCTAGCTCTGCTCTAAATAAATCCGGAAATTTCCGCCAGCAGTCTACCCAATTTCATCGATTAAGCATTATAATCCCCTACTATATATGCTTGCAATGCCTTTCTTGGGAAACTTTACACCCATAAATGAGAATGAGACAGAAATTCAAGTGCGCCGATGGGCGGTAGCGTAGTATAACAAATTGCACCTACTTCGAATGGCCGCATTTATGAATAATTGATACATGGCTTGCATTGGCGTTAATTGTGACTACGATAAAAGCTTGTCTAAGCAATTGGGATCAACATTGTCGTCTCCTATGGTCTTACTTATGATTAAAATGATGTTCATAATAACTCTGTTGTAGTGATTGAATTGATATCACATTTTAACTTTATACCGAAAATTTTATGAATTCCTTTATAACAAATATTTTCTGCTAAACTTGATATTAATGAAAATTTCATTTAATATAAATAAAAAATATTGCCCGATTTCATGGATACATTTTCATTTCTTTATGAGACAATATTTTCATACATTTCCTTAGCAACGAAAAATGTATCACTTTTTGTAATCATTTTACATGCAAATAATAAAAATAAAAAAAAAAAAGAATTTCAATTCACATCCGTTAACGGAATTTCCTTTAGTGTTGTTTTTCTAACAAAAACAACTTTCAATTCATTTTACCTACGTATGTCACATCTGGAAGCATTGGCGCACATACTACTGAAATCTATATGAATTTATGCGTAAAATATTCACTGACATTTCCTGCAATTTATACCGGACATCAAGGGATAGACAATAGTATATAAAATTTAATATTACATATCGCGTTAATTTCAAAAATCGTTTCATTGAAGTTTGACGTGTCCAATTGAATATTAAAGGCGGGCTTTAAAACGTTTTAATCAAAGATTAATCCAAAGTAGGCTGACTTTTTAAAATTGACTTCGACTTCGCGAAATTATATTGAAAATTTTTTTGCTTAGAATTAATGAATTTGAGAAAGGCACAGATAGTTTCTAAGGCAAAATTTTAAACCCATCCTCAGACTTTTATTGGATAAACGATTGAGGATTATGTAGAGATCCAAATCAAAAATAGATATACATCCTAGGAGGTCAACATGGAAAAGGCGTAATAACTACCGTTTGGGCACGCATCGTCTAGGCTACGGCCATTCCCTAATTTCACTCCGCTTCCACACCCTGTTACCTGTGTAGGGCACAGTCGCCTAAGTGAGTCGTTATATCGAAAACAAATATATCTAAGAATAATGAAAAGAAAATAAAGAATATTCTGTGTCCTGAAGCTATATTTTAGTATTGAAGTAAGGATATGTCTTCAAATCTTACGGAACTAATGCAAATTGAAGGCGAATCTTGTGTAACCTGGCGTCGTTCGTCTCTCTTCTTTGTCGTTATGTTATGATATGACATAATCATATAAGTGTATATTATCAATAAATCCAGCCTAGTTGAGCATTTTAAAGAAGAAGTTCATCCAAGCAATGCCCATATTTAGCTCTAGCTAGTAACTAGCGTAAATTATTTGATTAAATTTCATGCAAAAACGAAACTGGTAGACAGACGGGAAGTCGGGACGGTTATATGGCATATATTCATATACTCTATTTTTATATTTACATTTGTATATGCATAACGTACGTTGTGTTTGTACATATATACTTTAAACGTTTTGTGTATTACACACAAACTTTGTTATGTAATTCAAAAGGATTTCACCCACTTTCTTTTATCTTAAACGAATCAAGGTCATTTCGCAACTTAATTGCAACATGTTGAAATGAGCCATCTTTAAAATCATTCCTCTTACTTAGAGCCTTACTTTGAAGATGTCGTTGAATATATATAAATTAAAGAACAAGCTTGCAAGCTTTTAGTATCTTTTGAGTAAATGATGAATGAATGTGGATAAATTAAACGCAATTATGACGCAATTATTTTAACCTCTTCTTATATAAACTTTTTTACAAAAAATAATACTTTTTATGGTAACAACATGTAATTATTAATATTTCAAGATGAAATTTATTGGAGAAAGTGAGTACATTTTTTATTTTAAATTTGGATTATATAGATCTATTTCCCGGATACGCTACAAGGGTAAGAAAGCATAATTTTTGATCATTTATAACGAAACGAGAAATAGTATAAATTATAGCACAATCAGCCTTTGCTTACATTGCAGCTGGTTTCCATGCTGTCGAAAGCATCATTTAACCATAAATAAAAGCAGATTTACATGTAAATTGAAATTCAAGTAAATAGCGAAAAAGACATTAAAAACAACAATTGTTCTTTCACGTCTTGTATCAAGTACACAAAATTCTCAAAAAACATAAAGAAACGCAACGCAAATAGTTGTTGAGTGAGAAATCAGTGGAAATTCGGCATTGACCATTATCAAATGTATGAGGCGCTAAACGGAAGAGAAATAAATATTATTCCATTTCATGTTCCCCTAAATTTTCTTAAAATACAATTTTGATTACAAGTAACCAAATGTTGGCTGCTATTTGCTCCAGCCTCTTACCTTGTGCTGTACTGCTATTGTCTTTAATGGTTGAGTTATATGTCGTTGTTGCTGCTGTTGTTGTTGTTGTTGTTCGAAACGAACTACCACGCGTATTATTCATTTACTCGTAAACTTCTGTGTACTCACCCACACCGACAATGGCATGTACGCATATGAATCAAACATCAACAACCAATGTACATAAATAACAGCTGTATCAATAAATGCCATTATGTTTACCTTGGAAACCAAACGATGCCGTATTTTCATGCAAAAACCTACGCAAACTCCTACGCAATAAGGGCAGGACGGGAAATTTTTATGTTGGCATCATTAATAATTATCTCACAGGGTCGAGCACTAATTATTAAATATTCACTGGTTAAAAACCCGCATAATTAGTAAAAGTACCAAAAAAAAAAAAACAAATATTTTTTTTGATTTAAATCTAAAAAATTATAATAAAAATATGTTTTTTAAGATTAATCGGACAAATAATAATATTGTCGATCTTTCAGCAGTATTTGCCATCATTTCTAGGGCAGAGTAGAAAAACCCTTATCGAGAGAACAGCTCCTACGGACGATCGAAAAATTGAATGCCCTACACCAATGACGTCCGTCATGAAATTTTGACCTATGATTTTTCACTAAGATGTGATAAACCATTTTATTGGACAGAATATATGCTTTCCTTAGGCTGTAATACTTCTTCTTTTTTTTTTTTACGTCCATCTAGTAAGACACCTAAGTCGGCGAAACCATTTGAAAGCAAATGGAAGCGTGTGTCGAAGATTGGCTTATTTCCTAACTAATATAACTAATATTTCGTTCAAATTTTCATAAACATTTTCCTGCATTTACCATCAAAATTCTGTAGAGCTTTCTCAGAACCATTCTGTTGTACCTAATTCGATTTAATATTGAAATGCTCAGAAGCAGAAACCTCATCTAACGAAAGTATAACTCAACTCCCTTTTTATTTGACACAAATTTTGATAAATAGTAAAAAAAAATTTTTTTAAATTTTCAACAAAACATCATAAGAGGAAGAAGAAGCCAAATTTACTATTGTACGACAATTGATTAGAAGCATAATTTTTGCAAATCCAACGCTAATTATTTAACCAACTCATTATAATGCTATCGAGTAAGATGTGAAGCGATCAGCAAGTGTGTAGCGAATAAAAGTCAGACATCCTTAATTAACGATTTGAAATATTAGATGTAAGAAGAATGCGGCTTAAGAGCGATTATTTCAAGAGAATGGAAACCAGTAAGGGAGTTACACTCGATCGGTTCGGAATCTCTCATATCCACCGCACGTAGAAAATTTCAACCTTCTATCTTTCCGAATATGCGAGTAACGAACAAAAACTCACAGAGTTTTGCTTAGAGAGACAGAGTTGTTTTCAATTTACGCTTCTCTGCGCGCTTGTGTGCTGATCACTTTGACCCATTTTCAATATCAACATGCTCGCAATTACTTCCGATGCTTGTAACAAATTTGAATTCGATTTCTTCATTTTTGTGACTAGGAGAGTGTCAACAACACACGCCACGCAGACACACTGACACGTAGATGGACAGATGTGGCTGAATCAATTTAGAATTTCATGCTGATCAAGAAAACATGTCTCGAGAGCTCCCTTTTAGGTGTTGCAAACAATATGACAAAATTAATCCAGTATCCCATCTTTTTGGAAGTGTTATTATCTATTGCCACAACCTTGGGGGGTCAAAAAAATATCTGCCCTTCTGAGAGTAACCACGAAAAAAGGAAATTCTTGAGCACCTTCCTGTTCGAACAAATAATGAAAAAATTCAACGCTTGAAACTACTATTAATGCTTGGTGAACACCTCAAGTAAAAGCATATTCCAGTGCATGCCTGTCAAAGTTTCCTGTGATGTTCACTTTTGGGTAATACATTAAAAATTTTGTATTCAATTCGATCCGTTCGCACAAGAAAAAAAACTAATTTCTATTTAGGTGATTTAAAATTCCGGTGACTACCATTTTCATGTTATTTTCTTTACTTCACACTTAGTTACGTTTAGCGCGCTTGTGTGTTTACATAAACGCAACCTCCATGACGACCTGTAACTTTTACTGTTCAATTGAGAGTAAAACGAATCAATAGTTTAGCAATAAAACAAAAAGGAACAATCGGTTTTTAGCTTTTGTTTAATCGTAAAGTTCTGCTTTTAAACAAAGTTTTTACAATACATGGCAAAAGAAAAGCAAGCGATAACAAGCAATGCATGTATGTGCTGACATTTTGATGTTGAACAAAAAAAAATTTTTGATGTGAAATTTTAATACTAAAGATAAAGTTAAATGCATAAAAAAGAAAGTAGAAGCAGACAAACCAAGAGCTTACGTAAATTTCGAAATCGTATACACATAAGATAGATCTTAAAAAGTTTATAAAATCAATGTACCCGATATTTATACAAAGACATCTTAGTATCTGCAATTTCGAAAGCCTGCAAAGAATACCCAAAATTGATGGCTAAAAATGTTTCTTCACTATGAGCGCCATTCAAAGAAATTTTCCACAAATTAGCGAAGCTTAACGTCATTAAGAAGTTCACGTGAACGGTATGTGAGTCAAAAATTCTCTCACTCGTTGCACTCGTCCAGTTCTCATTGACGCGTAAGCATAAAGTCGAAAAAATATATATGCAACCGATTCTTGCCCTATGTTTATATAGAAAGGTCTGCAAAATGAAGACTTCAAAAGACGCTAAAGCATAGATCGCGCTTTAATAATACTAAAAATAAGTAATTGCTACTCGTTTGTATTTCCAATTTCTACCTATAGATTGATCCCATCTTCCACGCGGACAGGATAAGGCATTTTTCGAAATTGTTCGAGAAAAGATTCTGGTGCTTATCCTCATAAGAATGAAAAAGCTTCTCGAGCAGACAATCAAGCATCGATTTCAGTTATATATGAAAAATATCAATAGGTCTTTTAACATTTTTCAATCGATGTTGCTTCTGATTCAATTCATAATGCATTACAGTCAGCGATTCCATCGCGGCAAAACAAGAGAGTGGTTCGTGCTTTTGCTTTCATATACCACAAATGAAGTCGAGATCAATAAACTACTGGTGTAACGACAAGGACAATCCACGATCCTGCACGAATCACCCTTGACCATGTTCATGTAGTGTGATTATTGGTACCATAACGTATCGATTGTTGAAACGATTTAACAACACTACCTTGCAAAAAAACGCAGGATGTATAACACTTGACGCATTCGGCGGCTCTTTTGGCTTAGAAGTTGGCTTATTCAAGGCTCCCAAAAACTCAGCGCAGTCAAACAATTTATACGGCTTCTAAACTTTAAAGATAGTCAGTTCGCATGGAGTGCTTAAGGTTTGACAAATCCTCGCAGTTGAAAGTGAAGTCAGTTAGAAAAACTGATACCTGGATGGTGTTGAAACAAGTGAATAAAAATGACCGCGGACTCTAGGCAAAGATATTAAGACCAATTCATATGTATTTCTAAAGGTCAGGTAAATGGCCATTGTTGCTGGCTCGACTTAAGCATTTCTCCGCAAAAATATAATTTTACAAAAATTATTGTCACATCGTTCATATGGGTTACAACGCGACTTGATAAGCCTAGTATTTAGACATTTACACCATTCTAAAGATTTCGGACGCTTTTCTTTCATTTCGTATTAATTTGTTCGTTACTTTAAAGATCTGAACGGAAATATGTGATAAGCGAGCCTGAGCTTCTGCATTGTACGAATAGCTATAGCGAATACGATGTTGCACGAAGAGGGATCAACCATATACATTGAAAAACGAAAAGAATACTTTATGTATGCTGAAGTAAGAAGGGAATCATAAGTCTTGAGGTTCTAAAATCGATTGTAGCAAACAATTCACAGAGAAAACGGAAAGAATTCATCAATAAAAAGACTACCACCATGACATTGCGAGACCACAAAAAGCTTTCGTTATTCGGAAAAATTAATGGAACCTTGGCAAAGGAAATTTGATCCACGCAATGTACATTGAACGAGTGAATATAAACAAACACATATGATTTTGTTTATGTGTGTTATATATTGCATGCTGCCACTACTAGTGGTATTTGCGAAATTAAATTCAATTCAATAAAATTTTTAAATTATTTCACACTTTTTTTACCTACATCCGACATCAATGTATGTATGTACATGAAAAAGTACTCCGCATTGACGTGGCTGTTGTATCGGCTCTTGACTTGTTCAAACTATGAAAGATGTTTGCGGGTAAAGTGGAAAATTTTGATTTAAAAAAGAATAAACAAAGCGTTGGTCTACAATTGCCTACAACCAAGAAAAGTTAACGTTTGAATCGATCGCATTATAAAAACATATAAAAATGTAAAGCAAATAGCGTAGGTCACCCTATCTTAATGTAAATGGAATGCTTGAGGTTATCAATAAAATTTTCATCTGTGGGGTGTAAAAATTTAACATTTAATATATAATAAAATGTTATGTTATAAATTATTTATTATTCAAATTTTTTTTTCGACAAAATATCATAAGCAATAAACACTATAACGTTCGTATTCAACCGAACGTTATCGCTCTGTTCGCTTTATGCTCATATTCATTCTATAGACTGCAATCGGATTCGTTTTTTCCAAATACTACATATATTCAATTTATTTTTATTTAACACATAAGTCATTGTAAGGTCTCGTGTTACAATGACTTTCATATTCACGGTAGATTAATTACAAATAAATAAATTTTTATTGCTTTTTAAGGAAGCTTTTTGCTTAATTATCTTTACAATAAAGAGGAAACATTTTCAATACAATTCAAAGAAAAACAATTAAAAAGAAATTTGCACTTACTATTTGGCGAATCGTCAATAATTGTCGACTTAACATTCGTAAAAATTTTTATAAATTACGGATGACATGGAATCTTTATCCAGGCGTTATGAATAATTGGCATTAAATTTTAGTCGACATCACCTGTAGTTGCCAGATTATTATTAGCAATATTTCGAATTTTTTCTTTTTCAATTTGCTCAGTCGTTTCGATATTTTTGATATATAGCTGATATCCTCTTTCCCTCTTTTGAGTTTATTTTGGCATTTATCCTTTATATACTACCTATCTATTTCGTATAGATGGACATGAATAATAGTAATCTTAGAACGTTTTCCTTTCTACCAAGATGTGACTCTCGGTCATTTATAAAATCCCTGGGAATAATTCTGATTTTCTTCTGATTTTGCTTTATCGTTTCAATTCATTTATATATCCAAGCAAATTGTATATAAAGTTAAGAGATAATATTTTGGTAATGCAATCAGAAATAATCAAAAAATTGACTTTTAAAGTTCAAAAGTTACTCAAAGTCACTGCGCGGTAAGATTAGGACTTTAATATGAGTTAGCTCTGCAAACAGCGCAGACGCGGAATAATAAATCTAGGAACAGTATATACAAAGACGAGTGTGGCAGTGGCACCCGACTAATATTGGAAGCTCCTAAGACAAAAGAAGTTGTCCGTGAAGCTAGCTCTGCAAAAAAGTCAAATATAGAAGTTGTTTTACTTAGAGAAACTTAGGGTGATACAAGTTTCTATGTATTGCGGTACAATGTAAAGCTATAATATATTATCAAATGTCTGGGTAAAGAATTTTTCATGATTTAAATTTTGTATAAAAGAAGCAAAACTATTGAAGCCAACTTGCTTCATCTGTGTGAAGATGCAATTTAAATTGTCGTTTCTTCTGTCCGAAATTATGATATACATTCACATTCTAAATGTGCAATCATTTGTTTTTCTCCACACCTTTGCTATTACATACTTTTCAAGGTTTCAGATTATATAGAAGTAAAACTAAGAAACTAATTTAAAATTGTATTCAACATAAAAGAAATCTATTGTTTAGGTGTAAAAACAGGTTTTATGTATTGTTTTTTAATGTGTCCAAACATATGATGTGTCATAAGTGAAACATATGTCGAAATTTTTTTTTACCTTTAACCGTATGCTAAACTTTAAAAACAGGCGTGCAATACTACAACTCAATATCGATTGCAATCAATTGTTTGCTTTCCTTATTTTACAGCGATTAAAATTGTATCGTTGTGGGTTTGCTTCTTTACAGATCAACAGAATTTCAATTGAAGTGAATTGTTGCGCAACAAGTTTCATTTTAATTCGTATTTAATACGAGATTTTTTCATCATCTACTTCCGAGTCGCTACATAAGTTAAAACGTCGTAGTGAAGTGCGGCGGCTATTAAATACCTTACAAAATATTAAAAATTAGAAAAAAAATTATATGTTGCAATATATTGGCGTGAGGACCGGAAGAGGGGCACAGCGGAACATACCATTACGAAATCTTCCTGAGTCAAATCACTATTTTTCATAATAAGATGCGAAAAATCGGACTACGTAAGGCTCTAATTTTTAATGAACAGTTTTATATGGGAAAGCATTCATCCCATCGCAAATGTTCCGCATTAATTTATGTTCAAGTGCATCGATTATTGCCGAAATATATTGAAAACGGCCAAACCGTTTTTTGTATGTGGCAAAGCTTTCCGGGTGGCCCCGTTTAATCTAATTCTAATAGCGTACGTCCTTCCTTCAGTACATGTCATTCAGAATAAAAATATCGCAAAAACTCCGTCCTGGTAGTTTGCTTAGAAACAAGTTTATGGACGTATGGAGAGATATGATTGCATCTCTTCTTAATCGAATGGTTATCCAAAAATTTGGTGTATTTTTTTTTTTTTTTGGATGCTGACTTAACATGGATCAAGCCAATAAATTTGTGGTTTATATGTCCTAGTTGGTGTATTTTAAAACCTACCCGTTGTTACATACATCCATCCAAAGTCATTCAAGACAAAAAGAGTTACGCAATATTGTATGTGTCACCAATCCAAAACAATATAAATAAAGCGAATAATTTGCGCCGCATCTCTTAATTAAAACGAAAGTGCTTCATAAGTTGCATCTTTATGTTAAAGTATATGTCGAGAGAAAGCCATCAATGCTGATGTTAATAGCTATCTAAAGGAGCATTCAGACTCCTTTGGCAAGGTCTACATGCGTATGCGGATTATTTCTCACGTGAACGGAAATACGTTAGAGAGGATTTTTCTAGCGTAGCAAAAAAATTTCGATACTTATTGAGAGAAGCCGTATGGCCTGCAGGGAAATTCATATTTAGGGAATAGATTTCGGAACTTATCGTAACATAAATTTAATATTTTACGTTTTGAAACAATTTATCTTTGCAGATCTTAGACCTTAGCGGACACTGTCTTATGCTGACAAGCAGTAGCTTTACCTTTACGAAACTTTACCTTTGCCGTCTGTAGGACTCTAATATAGTCTACGTATAAAAGATGGTATTCCTAAACTTTTAAGTTTTGAGGTTTTATTTGTCAAATTGTAATTCCTACAACGGGAAGAATCTACGAATGTAAATTTCGGGCTTAATGCTCAACGATTCCTCTGATCCGCACTGATATTCCTGAGAATGCAAATTTGAAAAGACAATGATAGTTATCTTATATAACAATATATATTTAATTTACAGTAGACTAACAACTTTATATAAATATATTGAGATTTTGCTAATCTAATGCAACTCGTTTACTCTTAAAGGACGATATGGATCTTAACATCAGATCTAGATGGATCAATTTAATGTATAGCAAGAACTTGATGAAAAGCGCCCAAAGAAACATAAACATAAGTCGAACGTTACCGGCAACTTATCGAAATAAATTTTTTTGTAACTAATTTCAAAATTTAAACCGTATAGGGGAAATTGTGCATAAACCTGTACACGTTCGCGCCTACCAACTTTTATATGATCATTTTTTTCACCATCAACTAAACTGAATCCTTTCACAATATTTCAAACTTTATATTGAAAGCAATGCGAAGAAGAAAAAAAACTATCTATCAATAAAATATTTTAAAAATTCATTATCATGAAATCGTAAAGCAATTGTAAAATGGCTTTTATTACAATATCACGGTCAATATACAATGTGCTGCGAGTGTGAAAAGCAATCATAATTTTTTTAATGGAAATTATTTCATATGAATTACATCAAAATGCTTTCAGCGATGAAATGCTCACTGGCATAGAGAAAAGGAATTCGTTATTATTTTTTTTGAATATTGAAGAGATTCAATTGAAATAAATTTAGTTGCGAAAGCAAAAAAGCAAAAAAGCGAAAAAGCGGAAAAGCGAACAACAATTGCTTGCAATTAAAAAGAAATTTTCCAAATAATTGTGCACCGAATGCATTAGTATAATAATTCTTATTAATAATATCAGGACGGGAGTATCAACATTAATTTGTTTAAATTTCTTATAGCTAAGAGAAAATTAAAGCTCACAGCAATTTTTTTTTAGTTTTTTTTTTTTTTTTGTTATTTTAATTAGAAAAAAAACAATTTTTTTCTTCCGAATTTTATCTTTTCAAAATAATTCTTTTTGTTTATTTCTCATTTTTGCTTTTTTATGGTACGTGTTTTTTAATACCAAGCAAATAATTCATTAACCTTATTAAATTTACTTACTTCCTTTATTTAAACAGAAATCAATGAAAATCCAAGTAAATGGCTTTCGTCAATATTGAACGAATAGCAAAAGTTTCGTCATTTTTCGAAGAATTGTGAATTCCCACTATATCAGGCCATTATTTCACTGCTGCAAAGCCTTTAGTCAATTGTATACGCATTAGTTAGCGGGCGCACGCTAAACGACTTCTTTAAGTCACTATATGAATTTTTAATTGCAGTCCCTTTTCAAGACGTATAAGTATGCACGCGTCAAGATTTAATTTTCTATCATTCTTTTTAACAAAAATAAAAAGACATGGAAACATCAGCAAGAAATTTCACGTCGCTTCATCAAATCTTTACCGCACATTTCTAGATTCAAAGGAAAAAAAAATTTTAATTCACATCTTTTTTGGAAATAAGATCATTAAAGTCGCATTGTGTGGTTCTTATAAATGAGGTGAAACGACTTTAGTCTTCAAGAGAAATTGACTCGAACTCGGATAATGAAGATCAGAAAATAAATTAAAACTTTATGTTTATAAGAATTTTTTTTATACAAAAAAGTGGTTCCAATTATGCGCCAAACTACTTAAGTGTATTAAGATTATGTCGATTTATGCAACACACAATAAGACTCGATATAGACCCAACTCTTCTACATCGATTAGATTTATTATATTAATTTTTAGTTTAAGCAAATTTACAGCTCCATCGATCTGATCTCTGCCCATATATTTTTTTGTTCAATTTACAAGCCGGAGTTTTCGAGTTTTTCGATTTTCGATAAAATATAGTACCGGGACATGTTTTCCTTCAAAGATGAGCTTTATTGCAAATGCATTGAATTGAACTATTATTACGATCACTCTCAATATAGAGGTGATTGAAGACCTTCTTCTAAATACCAAACCTCTGTATGGCGACAAAGTAAAATTCCAAGTTATTGTAATCAAAGTGCGTCCATAATAGAAATCAGACTATACTGGGTTCGGCTCATTGTTTGAATTCTTTGTAATTTTCAAAAGTTCTCGCACAACAATCGCAGAGTACTAACATTGTGGCGCACGGAATTGATGTGAAAAATTTGGAACGAATGAGGCAATTTTTGAAGGGATTTTTTTCTAAGGGATTCTAGGAAAACTAAGCTTTCATATAACAAGATAGACTAATTTTGCCGTCAAAATGTGTAAAGATTCTACACACATTCTTCATTCTTTGTCAAGAAAATCAATTTTGTTAAGCTAAGACTATGTAAGTTTATGTTTAAAAGAACAATGCTTTAGTAGGCAACTAATGTGTGTTTCTAAATGTTGCAAACGAAACAAAAGATTTAATTTCTTTTCATAATTATCTAAAATAAGTTTCTTTTTGTTTTGCTTTGTAAAGAAGAAATACAAATGAAATTTTGTTTTTAAAACAATTCAACTGTCAATGGCAAAGTTGTCGTGACCTTTATTACAAAACATATACTTATACATATAATTCTTATATTACTTATGTAACTGGACGACGTTCGCATTTAATTCGTTTTTTACTGTTTTTTGCCACATTCTTTCTGCCCGACCATTGAAAGTCTATCTGCGTGTAGTAGAAAGCAATCATATTGAACGCAGACATTGAAAATTCTACAATTTATTCCATGATCTCTGTTGGTGTCTTTACGTTTTTAAAATCTATCATCACAAAAATGAAAATATCTTACATTTTTTATTGCACTTGTAACATTTCAGAATAATGTTCCGAAAACGCCAACGGAAGCTATTGAGAGCATTTTATTTTTTTCTATTATCAAGTTACCATGGGGGCTTAAGTGGCGAAAAGTATCAGATGGACGGGGGCGCATACACGAATACTAACATAGCGTCTGTGATTGTATTGGGTTGTAATGCTTAGTCTTAAATATCAATTTACGTTTATAGCATTATTTATAATCCAACTCTTTGCCTATTTTGTCTATTGCCGCCACATAGTGCAAAATCTCAAGTGATGCGTACTAAAAAAATTCGTTTTCAACCACATATAAATTTTTTCTTTTTTGTTTTCTTTTTCTTTCGTCTTTTTTCTTTTCTCTCTCCACCTCTTTCCTCTTTTTTAGATAAATAGTGTATTCATTATTTTGTAAAACAAATTTTATTTCACTCAACTTTAATACAATTTATTACGAGTTGGATTTTTATCGATTTCGTATTTAAAAAAAAAAAAAAAAGACAATGAAAATAAGTTTCAATTTCAATAAAAGAAAATTGAATAAAAAAAAAAATTGAAACTTTTCTTGTACAATATTATTAAGCAACTGATGAAACTTAAAAATTCAATACATTCATCGGCTTTTATGCGGGATATAAAAAAGTTGTGAATAAAATTTGAGGTTATGCGGATTTTGTCATCCCATTTCACTTATGATAATGACATAAGAATTATTCGATTGAAATTTCGAAGTATATTGACATAAACATTTGAGGTCTGACGTACGTTACTGGCTTGGTCCAAAAATCGATTTCGAATATAATACTGATCACAAAGTTTATACTTAGGTTCGGATTAGCTGGCCTAAATGGCGAGCCCATTTTTCGTGCATACACGTACATGCCTTTCTAAATCGGTGAGTTTCTCTTTGTTTGTCTATGCATTCGCTATCGATACTTTATTTTCTCCACTCTTTTCCACTCACAAGAGAAATCGTATGCCTACTAAAAGTATGTAAGCCGAAGCACTTAACTGCATACCAGTTAACTGCATATGATTGTCGGATTTCCTCATAAAATTTGATCATCATGAATGTGTGTTTACTATGATAATGTGTATTATCTGGTCAAGTTTCAATATATACAGCGAGACCTTGCCTACTAAGGCTTGATAGGATATTAAAGAGAACTTGGTGACTATAGCATTTGTATTTCATTTTTATACGCCCCGCAAAAAGACTATTAAATGTGCTGAAGAATTGTAGCACAAAGACATATGAATCGAAGATCCGGCATGAGAGAGCAAAGATTTCATTTGTCAAAGCCTGAGCAGAGTATGTAAAAATCTAGAGGGAGACAATCAACACAAATAGAAAACCGTTGTTTAGTTCAAATTCTTATGGCTCCGTTCACAAGGCCGTCATTCAGCCTCTATCGGTACAAATTGGATGTCGGTGCACTTTACCTCTTAAATGGAGAGCACTCCTCACTGCTAGTGCCCAAAATTACGTTGTAACGTCTAAAACCCTCTGAAACTTCATCCAGCCTCATCGTGGTGAATACACTATTTAGGAAAGTTTGTAACTTATCTCCGATATCTAATAATATTAGTTTGGGGAAAAAGAAATCCATTATTTTTATGTGAACTTCAGGACTTTATTTAATATGCTTCGGATTGTCCGATTTGGGTCAAATATGCACCGTTTTGTTGTATGATTTGTTGCCATTTTAAAGGTAACTTCAAAATGGCTCTCTCATAGAAGCCCTGGTCTCTATTTGCAAAAAACTCTAGTAGTCGATTTTCACAATCCTCCCTAGATTCCAATTTTTTATCATTAAAGAAATTTTGCAATGCACGGAATAGGTGATAATCGCTTGGTGCCAAGTCCGGACTGTGGCCTAGCGTTGTCCTGGTGGAACACGACACCCCTCCTGTTGGCCAATTCTGGCCGTTTCTGGTCAATCGCTATCTTCAAACGGTCCAGTTGTTGACAGTAGAGATCAGAATTTAGCGTTTGGCCATATGGAAGCAACTCATAATAAATAATCCCCTTCCAGTCCCACCAAACGCATAGCAAAACCTTCCTGGCCGTTAGTCCTGGTTTGACCACCGTTTGAGGTACTTCACCGCTCATTGAGCACGATCGTTTTCGCACAGGGTTATCGTATGTGATCCATTTCTCATCTCCAGTCACCGTCCGTTTAAGAAATGGGTCTATCTCATTCCGTTTGGCCAAGGCTTCGCAGATGGATTGATTGACGAATGACGGATCCAACTTGTGGCGAAGCACTGATAACACAGTTGTCCTTTCATGAGAAGCCACTAGGATAATGGTAGCTAGTTAAATACGCTCTATTTTGGAATTATATCCAGACGATTGATTACAAACTTTAGCTACACAATGATGTTAATTAGACAATTGAAGTAATTAGCAAAATGCAAAGCGCAATTAATCAGTGTAACTTTAAGCGGATCAATGTTAGGTTAACGAAAAAAAACAGCGGCTTTGATAAAGGAAGTCTCTGTATGAAGAGCTGGAGATGAGCATTGTTGCCAGTGCGAAAATAATTATGAATATTAAAAATATCGAAAGGCTATCTGACGTTATCAAATTCTTTGCAGCTGCAGAAGTGGCATGTTCAGCTGGATGCTTTGCAATCCAGAGATTAGTCAAATAGTATATCTCGGATCGTCTTTTAAAAGAGATTGTCAAATCATCAGATCTCTTCGCGTAATTCTAAACTATGTTCAAACATTACTCGTAAATGGAATATAGGAAATTTTTTGTATCGACTTTTAGAGCCCCATTGTGTTTAAATGCGCTTTTGACTGCCTGTCATAGTGTGTGCATCAAATTCCGCAAAAGAGGGAAACAGAATCTTTCAATAATCAATCGTAGGCTAAAACAGGATTGTTAACTTAGGAAAACCGCAAAATGACATATAAAAAAAAAAGGCGACGTAACGTTAAAAAATGGAGCAAGTTGAAGATTTTTAAGGGCCTCTGTGCAAAATTGCATAAAAATATTGCAATTATTTATTTTTCCATTTTCTCTACACTTTTCTTTCATATTTTCTTTCAATTTTTAAAAATTTTTTCCTTTATACCGTTGCTTTATATTCTGTTATTTTAATAAAAATGTTCAGTGACATGCTAAAAAGTAGATTATAAGTATGTCATGTTTTATGAAGTCTCACCATTTACTCTTAAACGTTACGAATACTAGTATGTAAAGCACAAAAAGATAAGAAGACCGCTTCTACCGTTGCTTGGCAGAAACACATCGTTTGTCTTCTATCAGTGATCAACGTGCTTAAAGTGAGCGATCATTGCGAACTTTTGTCATTTTTGCAGTTCTATCAACGGACATAAGTAGTGACGGAAATGCAATGTGTCGATTTCGAATATTACGTTGGACAAAAGCTATATACAATGCAAAATATCCGGTCAGCATAGAGAGTGATGACGCAAAAAAAAAAGAAAAAGAAAACCGTCTGGAAGACTAGAAAATATAATACCAATATGTAGAGTATATCCTCCGAAAATTCTTTCTGTTTTATGCATTTGATATTTCCCATTCATCTCATCGTCGAATATTCATTGTTTATGAAGTTTTAAGAAAACTTCTTAATGTAATTTTCATTTTTTTTTTTTATATTTTCCCTTTGCAATCTCGCATTGCATAACTATTATAATTCAGTGCAACTGTCGTTTATCATCTATGAATAATAGCATGAATTGAAAACATTTGCCGCTAATCGAAGCATTCAACCAAGAAAACACAAGAAAACATGATATTTAAAAAAGAAAGCATTCCAAAAAAGGTGACCAGGTGAGGCATAAAAGGAAAGGATGTGAGAATAAACGCAAACGTGTTTACTTGTTGCCCTTTAAAGGTCTTAACATAGCTTCCTTAAACAGATAGCTTCAATATAGCGAAGTGTCAGTCAAGAGTTGGATTTGAAATCTAAACCTATTTATATTGGAATATTTAAATTGTTTTTGTAATCCCAACGTGAATTATTTCGAAGGAAGCCTTAGTTTATTACTCCATCCATTTATGTATGTTTTCTTCCTATTTGATTACTAACCCCACTCCGTAAATTGAATTGATCCATATTTTATTCGAATTATTTTAGAATGACAGACAAATTTTCGAATATATTAATTTACGATCATTCCAAACTAAAAAGTATATGGCCACCTTAAAAATCTCGTTGTCTTCAAGTGCAAAACTCTCTTATTATTATTTTCATTTATCTACAACAGATGTACTTGCTAAAGCAATCATTTGCCTTTCGATGCATATACTATGCACTTTAACTTTACAATGCTTTTCAAAATATGTCATAAAAAATGATGCGGCATGAAAAATATGCGGATAAAGAAAATAAGAAAAGGCGAAAAAAAATTTTTCATATATCTTTGTTATATCCTAAATGAAAATACAAATAAAATGAATTTATTTTGAACATGTATTGCCATCAATCGACAGAAGCTGTCAGAGATTTCAGTAAAATAAATCAAAACGATGAACTTTTTTTTAAAATTTGTTGTGAAAACAAATTTCTGATTATTTAATTGTGAGAAAGGCTTAAGTAGCCGTCTTACAAACATATCCATTCACTAATTGATGTTGCCATTAGCCCGAATTAAAAACAAGCTTCTTTATGTGCTTCGGACGGATGTGAAGAACGATTGTCTTATAACCCAAAGAGATAACATCATCCATTTTCGAACCTTTAGTGACTTGATGAAAAATACTTTCCATTCGTGTACAATATCATCGGGATCCGTAAGTCTACTTAAAAATATTATACCTATCAAATTTTGTCGTTGAAGTGAATTAAGAGCAACCTGGATATGTTCAGTCAATTTAATTTTACCCTACTAAAGGAGGCGTTATTAAGGAAGCAAGGCTTCTTTTCCTTCTTCTTCTTCTTCTTCTCTTTGTAGACATTTATAGCGGCGTCTTCTTGGTTTATTACCATATACCGCACCTTATATAGCAACCAGATATTTACATAGCAATAGAATCATTGTTTTGAGAGTTACGTGACAAATACAATTGTGTCCAAAAAATAGGTCCAAATGTACTTTTGTCTTTTCATAAATCCATTTTTTATTCCAAATTTATTTCGTCGCCTTCAAAGTAAACCCCAAACATAAATAATGTTCCTTATTAACTGTTTGGCCCAGCAGAAGGAATTTATAGTGCACAACACCTCGAACAAAACTGCATGATATTCGCCTAATTGATAGGTTGTATCCGGTTCGCATTCGATCCAAGATCCAAGTATCTCGTCCCGTAATAATGCTTTTCACAACGTAGATATCATTATTTCATAGACATTGTAAAAAGCGGAAAAAAATTTGTTGTGTCAGATTATGAATTGATCCTAAAAAACATAACAAATAGTTGGAAGGGTTGTTCGCCAGTTTTTTTTTTTCTTCTCTCCGAAACAGATGAAAATGAACTTCGTAGTTCAGAACAATTTTTTTTAAAAATTCATCATCTCGAACTTTCATAATTTTAATGCCTTATGTGAAAGAAAGCCCACTAGTTTTCTCTTATTAAATGTCATCGCCAGTTCAACAATAGCCCGGTTGGAATAGTTCATAAAATCCCACACCACTTTTTACCACCACATTATTAATCATTCCACATACGTTACCAAGTCTAACATATGTTACTAGTAGGGTTGTACTCCTTTCCTGGTAGTTGTCATATCATAACACCCCCTTTAATACATCAATATATTATATGAGCTAACGCATTACATTATAAGCTTACAAGAAACTTTAGTACCTTTCTATTCTACTGTTGACAATCGTTAGATCATACCATTGCAATACACTACCCTACCCTACATTACTCTAGTAAATCGTGCAATATCGTGGAGCATATGTTAAACAATCAGGTCAGATGAATTTTTAACAGCATTTTGTTTGGTTCATGGTCTAAATTGTAGCATACCGTATCAATGTCATAAAGTAACAATACCATACCATGTCATATCATACTGCACTACCCTACTATACCAGAGAATAATCCAATTCTTGGCCATCATTATAAAATAGAATGCGCTCATCATCATTATAAATAGAAATAGCTCTAGACATCCATTTTGTAGAACATTTGCTGTAAAATCGCTTTTTACAATTTTTTACAGAACTGATTATATTATGATATACTAATGATTCATAAGAAAAATTAAATGATAGTGGATATCAAAACATTGAGTCTAGATATAATTTCAAAAGTAGATAAAGTTTTTTAAGCAAATTTGCAGAGTTAACTCTGTCTCCTGCTTTTTTCTTTATTCTATGTCGTCTTGTCGTCCAAACTATTAAAGGAATCATAAACGAATTTAAAATCATTCACTCATTATGAAGCCTCAGTTGATGGCTAGTGACCCAGACATGAAACCGAGAAATTTTTAATTCTTACTTAAATTGTTAAAACTTGTTAAGATACTGTTTTCATTGAAATCCGTTTTAAAGCAAAGGTGAATTTTGTCATTACTTTAATGCAACACTTAAAACATAAAGTTCTCGGAGTAAATAAGACATTATCTTATAAAAAATTAAATATTTTCATTAAATTGTTGTTTCCGAAACAAATATTTTTGGTAGTTACAGCTGAGAGCGTTAGTGAGAACGTTTTAAAGAAAAACGTAGCAGGAAATTCATTAAGATTTTATGAACAGGAAACAAGTCATTAGAATTTGTTTTCATATAGAAATGGCAATTACTCCTTCGTCCATCTAAACAAAAGGGAAAAGTTGAAAAAAAAAACTTTAAATTTGTCCGCAATTGTTTTTCTCTCATTATTTATATATGTCCTCTTAAACTTTGACAAGTAATTATTCGTAAATGGCATGGAGACCACTAGTGGCTGCACTTACAACCTGATGGTATTGAAAACTTCTGTGAGGGCAATATGAAAATAAAAAAAGAATGCACAACGATATTCGCCACCCATTCGCCCATTCAAGAGCTATAGCATCTCCTTCTTGTTTTTGTAAGCGTAAGTAAACAAATATTGTATGTCAATGGATTGTCTCATATAAGGGGCATAAAAGGCATACTCTTATTTGCCAGTTTACTTGTCACACGCACGCACACTACGATGTATATGATTTATTTTCTCGCATATTAATTTATATGCATAGCAACAGGCAGCCGCAGCAGAACAACCAACACCTTCTATACATGCACACACACACATATATATATATATATATATATATCTGTTGATTCGCTCTTTCTCCGCGCTCTGCTATTTAAGTGCAACAGTTATTTAGTTTGTCCCACATTGTCATCATGTCAGTTAAGTAAACATTTGTTGAGTTCCTTATCCCGTCCGTTTCGGTTTTTGTACTCTATTGCATATCAGCCTCAAACGCAACGAATATGTTGGAGAAATTTTGCGTAATGAATTTCATCTAACATTCCCTGATTTCCGTAACCAACCCTTATAAAATATTACGGCTGCGAAGCACACACATTTTTATGTCATCTCACATAGAGAAGTCAATCTCTATACATTAGAATTCATTGTATAATTATTTGGATTGTCTGACTAATATAATAGAAGTAATTAACCTGCTTACGTGTTCAAAGCTTTATCGAGTTTATGCTAAGCAGTATTTAATAAAATTATTGAACTTTAACTTTAAAATTTGTTCTACGTATTAGGTGCTCGCAGGTATTTTAATCATTTGTTTACTTGAAAAAGCACTTATTGAGAAAAATTCTGTAAAATATACATTTATAAAAATATTTTCCATAATTTTCGGCAATTTTTTGCCATCTAAATGTAGCGACCGCCAACAGTAGCTAAGCCAATTCTCGCTTAGTCAACCTCATTTATGCCATAGTGTAAAAATGTTGTCCTTCCAAATATGAATCAATTTTCATAAAGTTATGTTTTGTTTATAATATTTTGTAAAAAAATTCTCGAAAAGTTCTATTTTAACTATATTTTGACTTAAAGGTTTTATCGAGTATATCTACAAGATAGATTGACAAGATAACAATTACCGAAGACAACGTTGAATCTCTTCTTTCCTTGTCGATTTTAATTCTGATCGTTTGAGTAAAGAATTAATGCGAATACTTTCTGAAAAGTCGGGAAAAGCACACGAAGTGTTTTAGCTTCTGAGAAGTTGTGGGCAAATTCGGCGATGTCGTTGATGTGTCTCGAAGTAATAAATATTTTTGAATTTTGCAGATATCTATTTCTGTGAGAAACTTCGTACCTCCTGCAGCAAGTATATTTTAAGACGCTTTCCCCGGCTTTTTGATATTAAGGAGTTCTTAGAATGAGCTTTCAACGGGACGAATCGTATAAGCTTACTTTGTTTTACCCACTATTCTGATGCATTTTGCCTACAAAACTTTTCGAAATTTAATTATCATATTCACTGGTTCTTTCCACTTCAGACAGATAATTATCTTTATGTACAATTCAAAGAAAACGCTTACTGCAACGTCTTGAGCTGGATTAGGTATAACTTGGACGCACGACGCGTCCAACTCCCCGAACTAATAACTCACATCCGGTTACGAATTGTGCCACTTGAATTTTTATAAGATCAAGTTCTTACTGAACTTTTGTTGAGAATAATTTGCGATCTTTTGATCGAATCCATGAGCAACTTTTTATCAATTAAAAAGCTGACGTGTTATTTGAATACTCCTGAGGTTAAGAGAATGTGACATTAAGGGGTCGGGCAGCATTGCGGCAAGCCAATACCTGTAGCACGCAAGTGGATAACGGTCATGACATTACCATTAAAATAGCATAGACGAGGTGTTTCTACAGTTTCGCTGAACGGCTTCTTATATTATTTGGGTGAAAATAATGGAGAATACACTTGTGATTAGCTGAATGGTATGATCCTATTACTAACCAATGAACCCAGATTGCTTCTGTGGAGAACTGCCATGCTGTTCATAGAGCTTGATTTTATAACGACTTTATTTGTATAGTCGGCGGAGTTAGAAATAATCGATAAATGATACGCTTGTCAAAGCACTCTTTCGACATATTTTGGCGGCAATCGGGCAACGTTAATTGAATATAGTATTTATAGTATAGATGACGTAGTTAATAGAATAATTTGAAACCGTTTTAACCTGCGAGAGAACGTTGGCATGACATTGGCCGCTGTGCAAGTGCTTACGAATTGACATCTTATGATTATCAGTCGTGTTGCATTGAAGGAGTATCACAGTTTTAATGGGATTAATCAAAAGTTTTTGACGTACGCTCTAGTAGATGAGAAATACACTCTTATGAATGCCCCCAGCCGTAGTCACCCAATGTTGACAATTGAAAGAACAATTTATGTGTTTGATGATGTTCCATATATATCGCAGAGAATAAATTGGCCATAGATGATTCGATAAATATTGAACATATTTCTGTAAGAGTTGCTCTTATGCATCATCGAATTAATTGAAGTAAACGAACTTCAGCGCTTTTAATAGCGAATATTTTCCAAGTTTTCGAAATGTATATAAAATCAAACGAATCTTTTTCTTCTCAAATAATATAACAATAATTGAACTTTTAACAAGCGCGGCAGACTTACTCAAAAATACAACGATATACAAACATATAGTATTAGAGTAAAAAGCAACATATTACTGCTTCTAGAAAAAAATATTCCGAATAAACCAGCTCTGCTAAGCTACATTTAGCGAAGATAAATACACTTCCAAAAGCCCTTTCGATGAAAAGTAAACTTTTACGTGAAAGCAAGATATCGCTTGCTTTTTATTTTACGCATTTTATAAGAAAAGTAGATAAAAAAATTATAAGCAATTTAATAAAAGAAATGACCTAACCAAAGGTTCTGTGAAAACGCAGTTTAAAGCATTGTATTAGGCGAAGCGATAAACCCGGTTTTAGCGTTCTTCCTAGTCCAATTATAATCTCTTAAGTTACTTTAAATCTATATAAGTTCAGGTATTTTGAAAATATATAAATAAATTCATGTTATTTCTTTCCACTTATTTAACATTTTTGCTAAGAGTACACAAAACTTCGCAGTGAATTTTATAAAGATTTTAGAAATCTTTTGAAAAATTTCCAACACATGTAGCACCTTATGGCCTTCGTCGCATTTTGGAAATTTAATATTCAACGAAACATGACTCAATCTATTACTATATTCAACGTTCGGTAGATTAATGTAGAGGACTTGTATATATATGTACATAATACGCGAAAATTACATTTCATTGCAATGAAATTTTATTTACAAATGTGAAAAATGAAATAAAATTTTTTTTTATACCCTACACTATTTGTGGTTGGTGCGCATGTATATACTATAACACCCAGAAGGGCTTAAGATGGACCCGTCTTTTATTATACCTAGCCTGTCTGCCCTTGTTTGGGATATTGTGGCAAAATATTGATATATTGATATGCTTTGGCCCAAGGATGCAAGTTTTTGAAAACGGGTCGAATCGGTACACTTTTGCGGCCACTTCCCGTATAACGCCTTATTCTGAGATCTCGTTATTTGGAAAAAAATTGCAGTTGTCAAAATTTCATTTCCACGTTTAGAACTGGTGTGAAACATTAGATCGGTTAGAGCAATTTTTTAGACCCCAACATATATACGGGGTTATTGTGAGAAGCATGTCCCTAAGTCGAGAGACAGTTTAATATCTAGTTCTTTTATGACGCAAACTGAAAAATAGTACAATTTTTGGGAAGTAATTTCAATTCGCTATACATGGATCATGCGATGTTTTGGTCATCCACCAATATGCGGGCTGTCATGGTAAGTATGACTTTGCACAAAATAATGTGTAATTTTTGGCGTATTATTGCTAAAACGAGTAAATAATTATTCTAGGCAAAGTGCTGCAGGGTATCTAAGGTCCGAACTTGCTCGCCTATAATGTTCTTACTTGTTTCAAACTACATTTTCTAACAAGGGCACAACGCAACATTTCTCCCATTATATTTATGATTTATACATGTACAGTAGCGTGATTGATAAATCAAAATATATAAAGTTTGTGAAGTTTACTTCGCATACATCTTAGCTTGTAGTCGTGAAAATGTATCTCAACAGTATACTTATGATATTATGCACCCTCGAGCATATTAAACATACGATCCATGTACTAAATAAAAACAAGTAACACGTCATGAAAGATAAATGTTTGTTTAAGGAATACAAGTGTATCAGAGGTGAGTGTAATGTGTGTGTTTTGTATGTATTGTGTTTGAAAGAGAAAACGAAGAAAAAAAGAATAAATAAAAAAACGATAAATTGTTAACTTTTGTCGTATACGTAAAAAAAAAAGGACGATAAACTAATGATTATGCTGCTGCGTACAAACACATATATTGTTTTTCGAAAAAAAACAATAGTGATTGTTGACAGACGCTGAGAAACAGAAAAAAACCTGTACACTCATTTTAAGACAAATCTAACCCTCCAACTACCGCGGATGGTGTTGCCTTAATTATGAAAATTACCAAAATTTGAAATTTTATTCAGAGTTGATATCTGCAATGTGTGAGAGTTTTATACAATGCAAAATCATTATTGAATTTTTTCGCAAATCTGCGGAATATTGTCGCCTTGGTTATCAATTAAAAATAGAGTGAATTTTTTTCCGAACGTGGTTTCACAATACTTTTTGAAGCAAAAATGAGGGACGGAGAGACATGATCAACTATTATGAAAATTTCACTACGTTTTATGAATATATGATAGCAATTGACGCATTAATAAGGATAATTTTGAATCTTAGAGTTCGAATCTAATTAGAATCCCTTAATCCTTCGTCGATTTGGTTATAATAAATTGCTATAAACTTAACTAACTCATTCTAAACTTAGATATTATTCATTACTGACTAACCTAGAAATATATCGACACCATAAGAAGAGCTACCAGAACGCCATCCAAAAATAAATAAAAGTTCAATTATATCTTTTATCGGTTACAATACAAGGTCTACTGAGTTTTTTTGAATATATACAACAATTGAAAGCATTTCAAAATGGCCCACATTTGATTCGGAATCATTTTTTGAATCGATTTCACCTTCTTTGCCCGTCTTTCCATCGGTTTGGAAATGATGTCAACCTATAACGGTATTACCGAAATTTGCCACACTGGCAAACTTATTAAAAACAGGTTGGATCGGACTACTTTTGCGACCTCTTCTCATATAATGTCTACATCTAGAACGTCCAAGTTGATATGAACCATTTGGTTCGGGTGGGGCAATTTCTTGAACTCTCTCCCATATTACATCAACTACTCTTCCTAAAGAAAACTTTTTCAGGGCAAAAAGTTTCAATTTGAAAAATTTTGTGATAGAAAGTGTTTCATAGAAGCAAATCGACGTAGACATGACTAGTACCAAACGTGGACTATATAGATGAATTCCTTGGATTGCGGTCGTGAAGGTCCAAGTTACATACACCTATCACGCCTAACGCCAGTCAGTTATACACATCTTAGGGATCTTTCGTTGAATTGTTCCTATTCGAAAGATTGCTACCTCAAAAATAAAGACATTTTTCATATGCACAGATTTGGCAAACTTAGGAGCGATTTAATTTTATGACCCTGTAATCTTAAAGGAAACGATGACGTACTTGAAATAGAATATTGACAATTTGTTGGGTTTTAAGTCTTTAGGAAGCATGTTTTCCTTGTGCCAATTGTGACTAATTTTATCTCCAAAATGTCTCCAATAGATCGTTCATTTCATATTTAACAAGTAAGTAACTTATATTCGGCAAGAGCCGAATTCCGCTTACCCATCGCTATATTTTTCGCATTCTCCTCTCCATGTTCTTTTGTTTGATACCCATATCACTAGTATTATTGAGAAAAAAGTAATCACGGTGTCTACTATATTTATTTTAAATTAACCCCTTTTTAGGCACATAACATATCTTTAGTTGAAGAGTGTACAAAATAGTTGTAAATATTCGGCCTTGTGTGCCTTATAATAAATAAGCATAACACCTCAAAAACAAAATGTAATCAGTTGCAACTTTGTGCGGGCATGACGGATGTTTTTCATTTTCGTGCGTAAACAGTAGAATACTTCGTAAAGTGAATGTGGAAAATTTCAGATTTCTGTCTTTCATAATTTTCCAGTAACGAGCAAAAATCCAAAAATTTTTGGTAAAATAAGCTGAGAAGCGTTCAATTTTTGCTCTACTGCGCGCTTCTGCTCAAACCAATTTAGCCCCTTTTTCATTGCCAACCTGCGTGCAGAAATTTCCAATGTTTCTTTCAAGTTTGTAATCGAAATCTTTACTTTTGCGACCAGGAGAGTGCCAACAACACATACCACACAGACGTACAGACAGACAGACAGATAGACAGACAGACAGACATGGCTACATTAACCCAGCATTGCACGCTGATCAAGACTACATATATATTGTTTACAGGATCTCTGAAGCAGCCTTTTGGATGTTACATACATTACAGTGATGGGTATAAACTCAACTAGACTCAACTAGAACGCCACCTGGATTACAATTTTGTTCGGAAGTGTTGTTTTGGTTGATCAATTGATTACGTTTAACGTAAACTAAATAAAAATTTCTCTTATTTTATTTTATTATAGATAAGGATGCCTTTGAACGAATTCTGCCCCTTTTGATTCCTCAACGCTTTAGAAATGCTTATGAAAATTACAAATTTATTAGTTCGCGCGTACACATACCTTCACGTATTTTATAATACGCGAACTATTTTACTATAGCTTGAAATTATCCAAGCATTGAAATGGAAAGTTAAAATGATTAAGGCGTGCCAGGATTACATAAAACATGGCGAGAAGAAGGAAAAAAAATTCATAAAACAGAAAAAAAACGGTAAACATAAAGTCCGTGATACTGTTAAAAAAAAAAAAAAAAAAAAAAAAAAGGGGGGGAAGTGGAAAAGAGGAGTTACTTGAATAATTTTCTTTTATATGGAATAAACCAAGAGTTCGATACGCATCCACAAACACATGCTTGCGTTTGTTAAAGACTATAAAAACCATACAAATATTTCACTTAAAGGATAAAGAATTTTTGGAAAAGACATGCATTGAATATAAATGGAAAGAAAATTACATAAAATTCAGGTAAGTATTAAAGAACGAGTATAAATGTTTCGATAAAATCAAAAAGTAGCTGCTCCCTTGAGAGGTATTAAAGGAAAGTTTACCATAAATAAATTATTTATTTTTATTTATTTTACTTTTTTTTTTTAATACCTTTGTTAATTAAGCAGAAATGATTTCTATCGTACAAGAGGAAAAAGAGAATTGTTTTTAAACTTCTTTTTAAATTCCTTTTAGCATAAAGTTTTTACTTTAACCTTCTTATTCTTCTTCTTCTTCTTCTTGTTTTAAAACTTAGTTATCTGCAAAATTTTTCTATTGTTTGCTTTGGTTTTTATGTTTATTTTCGTTCGTTCGCACACGTACATACATACATAAGTAAAGATATAAAAATAAATTCTTGACATTTTTAGTGAGAAATACTTTTTTTGCAAAGTTCTGGCCTCTTGGCTGTCATTTCACAATTTTTTCCTTTGCATTTTTCTTGTACCTTTTCTTCACTTTTGTTAAATAAAACATCTTTTATTATTGTTACTAAATTGTAAAAAGCCAAAGAATTCCTAAGCAGCTTGAAAACATTTAAGGTATGTTTTTCACTTTTACTTTTCTATTCTTTTCTTTTCGCTTTTTTTTCTCTTCTACGTGCATATGACAATTGGCTGACATTTACTAGGATTTGTTAGTTTATTTGTTCATTCCTTTGCGATTTTTCTTAAAAGTCAATGAAAGTATGGTATTTTTTTCTTTTTTTTTTTCTGTAACTTCGGGGCTAGAGACTGTCTTGTGACATTTAAAATTCATTTAAAAAGTATTTAGCCTTTAAAGATAAAAATCATGAATTGTTTTATTGCTATCGGGAAATAATGTTACGAGAGCATCTATGCATTACATTGGCATTGACAGTTTATCAATTTTTTAGTGTAGTCGTAGTGTTATACGTGCACTCGTCATTTTAGTTTCATTTTGTGTCTACCTATCTATTGTTTACATAATGAAAATTTCAAAGACTTACCTTTTTAGTGAAACTTCAGAGATGAAATTCGGAAAAGAAAAGCTAGGTCCTCAATAGGTGAAGGTCTGAAAAAAATTGAAATCAAGAACTTTACAAAACTATCATCAATTTTTAAAATTTAAAATATGTCAAGAATATATTCAAGAAGCATGTAAAAACAGTATACGATTAAATTTCTTAAAGTACTCTAAGGTGTTATATGGCAAGTGGTCGAAAAAAATGATCCGACCCGACTCATTTTCAATAGCGTACGTCCGTGAGCTTTGTTGAAAACTTGCAACCGGGCAGGTTGAAGACATGAGAGCAAATCAGATGACTTCCTTGTCCGTTTGTCTCTCTGATCGTCTGTCTGTCTGTTCGTTTGATATCTATTCGTACGGGCTTGCGTTCAACCTACAGTTAACAATTTTCGTGATATTTTGACGAAATTTTATACACTGACATCCTTTGACCCGAGGATGAATGCTATTGCAAATGGTTCGGATCGGTCCACTTCTTCGACCATAGCAAATGCAACTTTCAAAATTTCTCAACAATAGTCGCTCAGTAACAGTACTTCGGCAAATGAAAAATTTTCTTCGGTTGGGAAAATTTTTTGAAAATCCCATGATACAAGCGTTCCTTCGAAACTTGAATCTTTATATGGCAAAAATGTTCAATTTCCAATAATTCATGGTGAGAGTCGGTTCATAATAGTAAATCGCAAAAGAAGTCAATCTTATCGAATTTGGACCACGGAGATGTTCTTTTTGGATAGCATAAAAAGCTTCTTGCAGCGTTTGGTCCTTTACGAAAAGTATGCCTTTGCACGAAATAATTTATAATTTTTGGTGTAGGGTACCTCATGTTCCACTTTGCTCAACTAGAAGGTTGCTTTTTATTTATATAAGCAGACGACGACTGTAGCTTTTCTTCTTTTTTTTTTGGTATACATAACAATCGCTAACTTTTTAAAAAAATTATTTTTGAAAACCGAAGGCGTTAAGTAGAGATTGTAAAAAAAGCCTTTCCGAGTTATATCAATGTACGAACACTAGGCAGAATGCATCGAAACATAGTCTTATATTGTTAAATGGAGCGGCAGAATTGATCGGAATTTTTAGTGAATAAAAATGCAATAAAATTACATCCATTCTAAGATTATATGCGTTGCGGAAGGATGTATTACGCTGGGTTTGGTATTCGATAGTAATTGTTCAAAAAACTTATTGAAGAAATTTTTATTATTATATCTTATATAGAAGCGATATATATATATATATCATACCTATATGTTACATAAAATAATCTTTAATCCGCCTGAGTGGTCGAAGGCGAGGAATTTCGAATAGAGACTCAATGGTCGTGGGATTCGAATCTCAAGTTCGATAGAATTTTTAATAAAAAGCCGATAGCCTTAGATGCTAGTGCTTTTAAGAGTTTACTCTTGGAATTTATTTCTCTGGCCAAATTAATAATAATAATAATAATATTTAATAAATACGTAGGGTATTCGAAAATACAACTAAATGCATATCAATTTCTATAAAAATATTTAAATACGTTTTTCATGTACAGTTTTCAAAACAGCTCACGAATCCTACAACTTAATTTTTCTTCTTGTTTTGCTAATCCATTTAGTTGCTGGATATCCACTTTTATGTTTTACTAGGAAACTTTTGTTAATTCGCTTTATTTTATAACGTCAAGTAATAAAAAATGGTTGCAAGTCATTACATGATTTTATTATCTACAATTTAAGCAAAGGTGTGAGGAGGTTTGCCCCTTCGTTGCTTCATTCATTCAAAATGAGTGAAAGCGCTACATAGAGCGGAAAACGATAATCATCTTTGGTTTTTGCCAAAGACGAAAATTATTCAAAAGATACGCAATTATTTTCCAGAAAAATCGATCTACAGGTTCGTTCGCACGCCCTCATTAGATAACTGATAGTTACTATACCCTACTTCTCTTGTGATAGGGAAAAAATTATATTTTTACGAATGTATGTCAAAAGGAGTTAAGACACACAACGACAAGAACTGTCACACCCATCGATTAATAATCCATCTACGCTTGTCTATTCTTCAAGTTTTTATAATAAAATGTGCGTGAAGTCAAGACCTCTTGCTTGTTATATACATCCGCACGAACTTAATATATCTTGTAGCACAAGCAGTAGGAAAACGGAAAAGTTTAAATTTGCAAAGGTAATTAAAATATTGTTAAATAACAATACACAGATCGACGGACATAATTAAATCGATTCAGAATTTGATACTCAAGAATATATATACTTTGTGGGGTCTTCTTCCGGGTGTTACATACGTTCTGATGAAATGAATATAGCCACCATATCTCGGTGATTGGTATGAAGAAAGACAGAAAACAAAGCTAATATGTTGCTGCTTTTATTTCGCTGAGATTCTTATGCTTTTAAACTTTAATTAACTCTTAACAAAAAATGATTTCTTTGCAAAGACGATGCCTACATTTCGACACCAGCTTTGTAAACTACGAATGCTGGTTACCTTATCCGCTGACAGATAATGTCACCATGAAATCTCTTCGAAGGAAGCTGCACAATATATTCGCCATTGGTAAAGTTTTTTACGATGACTATTTAAGGTTGATATCAGATGATATCTAAAAATGTTAGATAACGATTTTCCTACAGTATTGTTACGGAAATCCCAAATCCAGTTTATTCCGACTAATTCATTTTCCCAAATAATAAATTCTCTAGAGAGGATAAAACCAAGTGCACATTCGCAGGCGCGTCATGCAGCTGCTGGTCGAGGAAAGCGAGTAGGGGAAAAGCAGATTAACGGATTAAAAATGAAACTATGAGCTTAGGAAATAGTAGCATGCTTGTAAAAATGTATATAAATAGATTACTTGCGGAAGGCAAACTCAGTCGGACAACAACATTTGAGTCGAGAGTACTGCCAAAATAAATTCCTACTACTAAGGAATATAATTGTAAATAAAAGAATTTAGAAGAGTATTTCCCTTGAAAATAATATCCACGATCTAGTGGTGCGAGTCCTACCCTAGAAGAGCGAATTTCATAACAGTAATTTAAAAAGAGGATTCTTTTCTCGACTATATTGATTAGTACTATATTTCACGAATCACTTCTTGATATTTATTAATTTCGTTGTTTTGTCATAATTCAGAAAATCTTGACAATCTTGACAATCTCGTAAGTAGAAATCAAAAAGTAGTTTCATAGGTGCAACGCTCTTAAAGACGAATCGATATTTTACAAATATTTTGATCTCTGCTTTGCTTTTACGAATTCAATGGATTTAATGCTAAGAGAAAAGGGCAATAATACGAATATCTACGCACTTCCTTTAACTTTACTGCAGCAGTACGTGGTCGCATAGAATATAGTAGAACGGCTAGCATCTTCCAAGTGCAGACATAACATAGGTAACCTGATTTTTCCTTAAATGGGTTTTTTCGAACGCTTAAATTATTCTTTCGAAATTTTTAATCTTCATATGGCTTGGCCTCCTCAGAACATTTTGATTAAATTTCTTATACAATCAAGCAAGGGAAAAAGTGTAAATATTAAAAATTCTCTTAGAGCTCTCACATCACACAATACGTCCTATGTCAACAACTGAAACAATCGAGTGAATATTCTCACCTTTAAAAACATCAGAAGCATCGAACAAAAAAAGCTTAAAGCGAAACAATTGATTTTATTTTTTCTTTACTTTTCTTATTTGTTTATTAAAGGTTTACGTGCTCTCTACAGAAGACTCTTCAAAAAATCCTTTACTACGATGCACATAATACTTTGAATATATATATATATTGTACACGTGTATATATGCGTGTAAGCAAAGTCAATGGAAAACATCATGATTGCATGCGTTCCAAGGTTACAAGGCCATCAGGCGCCTTTGTAAAGAAAACAAAAATATGAAAGAACGAATCAAACTTAAATAAAATAAAAATAATTCATATAAAAACATAGCATTAGGTGAATAAAAATCTAAACAGTCTGTGTATGTAAAAAAAAGAACACAAAGATGTTTATGTGTGTTACGAAAGTTATATTCGACTGTGACCGAATCTCGTACACCGAGCACTTTTATTTTTAAAAATAAAACTGGAAGAAAGTGAAATTTCGATAATGCATAATATTGGATCGCCCCTAGACTCTCTGCTCTGCTTTATAAGTAATGCACGAAACGCTCTGTTTTATTGCCTATCATCGAAGGGCGTGAGTAAATTCATTTTGTCAAAATGTTTACAACACACAGACGGAGGCTTTAGCGGTCACATAGAGTATATATATTTGTGATCAGCATCACATTCTGAAACATCTATCGTTTCTTTTAATATCTACGGTACACCTGACCGTAAAATTGAAGCTTTTAGCCCCAATTTTGGCAGACACATTGAAGGTTCTTGCACGCAAGTATGGTATTGAAAATAGGCCAAACTGTTCGAAGGATGCGCTTACAGTAGCACGGAAACTAAGGACACCTCCGTTTCCATCTCTAACAATCTAGAGCAAATAAACTTAAAAAAGTTGAAATTTACATTGCACGGGCTATACTATAGTAATTGTTTAAAAATGGAAAGAATTGACCACGCCTATTCAATATTAGAATGTATCAAATTTTTATTTTTTTCTCAAACGATCAAAAAGCTGCTTAAGACAATCCATAAATTAGATATATTTTTGACCGGAGTCAAATTTGGAATATGTCGATTGGCTCGTTTGTCCATCTGTTCGTCCGCCCAAGCGCATAGCACCTGTGGTAAAACGCCTCATGTTCGCAAAAAATGAAGACATCACCAACAGTTTGCAAAAAAAAAAATTAAAAATGTCCCAAATCGGTCAAAGAACACGCCTACAAAATGGCATAAATTGAGAACACTTTTGCTTCTAATTTTTTCTGCTCATTGCTCGTGAACTAAAAAAATGCACGATAAAAATTTGTATACGTATTTTACAAAAATAGAAGAAGAAATCAGCCACTCCCACCGGATATAATGAATTCCGAAAACTTAGTCTTTTCTTTTTTTTAAATCTCTTTTAAGATAACAATGATGGGTATAAAAGATGCTATCACAGTCGAATAGGATTTTCTTACTTGTTTATTTAGTTTTTTTTTTTTCTTACTTTTTTTTTTTTTTTTTTTTTTTTTTTTCTTTGATTGCATCTACGCTATGTTTATTGTAAAGAAGAGGATGCTTTAATATGCGCTCTGACATTAGTCATTATTACATTTGTCATGCGGTGCATTGTAGAAAAGCAGGCATGAAAGCTACCTTAGTGAGGGGTGCCAATGAATCTATGATCCAAATGGAAAGTAATTTCCTTCTTGCCATTAGCAAAAATCTTCTACTTAATTAAATAGAAGAAAACATAATTATGATATTGATTTCATCCAGTCCATCGCGTTTTACATACACTGATTAAAATTTTGCATAAAGCAAGGAGAGAAGAAGTGACAAATACAATACGTTACAAATGACAAATTTTATTAATTCTGAATCATATCTCATGAGCACATTTGATATCACTGTCTACTCTATTAGTTTATGACTTTAAAATTCAAACAGAATCCCCATAGAGCTCCTGCCGTCTGCAGTGAATGCTTTTAATTAGTCGTTACGTTGTCGTACGCTGTAGTAAAGACGATTAGTTTCTAATTTTTTCTTCTTCTTCTTCTTCTCCTTGCTTTCAACAATAAACATGTTTTTTTTTTTTTTTTTTTTTGGTTTATTGCACAGTATACTTCAGCGACTCGTAAAGATTGTAGATTTTAAGTGAAGCAATAGCAGCAGGAGCAACGTTAGGTTATGATGACTTTCGTAATTAAAAGTCATACAACATGACAAAGTAAATGATAGGAAACATGCCAAGGGGGGAAGAGGGGATGATAACAAATGTACAAAAGTATAATGTAATATTTGTTTCTGTTATCCTTGCGGTTACCATAGATGTAAGTCTCAAAGTAAAATTCAAAATGAAGCATTCATTTGTCAGTTATGATTAAGTTTAAACGCTGGCTGGACATTTGTTTTGCTTAATTATAAGATTTTTCCAACTATACCCTTGAGGAAAGTTGTAATTTTATTTATTTATTTATTTTTATTTTTATTTATTTTTTATTTTTTCCTTTTGCAACTAACATGACATGATGTACATATTTACTCTGCTATATAATTACAGTTCAAGCCTATGTCTTTTCGTATTTTTTTGTACCTTTTCAAATAAAGAAGAATGCTTTTAAATTTAATGCGTAATACATACGCTCCTTTATGAACGATTTCCTCATTTAAAGTGTGTAAAGAGAAATGTAAAGAAAAGAAAATTAAAATGTACTACTTGGGGCGTAATGGGGCGTAATATCAATAAAATAAAATGAATAACATTCAGGAAGTACTTGTATCGCATTATTAAAAAGTATTACACATAAGGTAGATGCAAAGGAGAAACATTGATACCATCCAACAACAATTGACATAATATTGAAAGATTCTGAAAGCTTTACTAGCGCGCAACAAGTGCTGGGCCATTGTTACAAATTGGAAAGCGACTTAAAAAAGATGCTTGACAGAAGTAGCATAGATTAGAAACAAGCACGAATATTATACAGTAATTCCTTATCCTTATCCTTATTCGCGGGGGATACGTGCCGCGAATACAGAAACCGCGAATACGGAATTTGGGTTGGATATCTATTAGAATCCTTTTATTCTTATGTATGTACTGTGAGGACCCAAAGTCGTCCCTCGTTTTGACCTCACGTCTCTGGCTGGGGAGAGAGGAGTGCTAGAAAGTAAGATACAATAAGATGGGATAGACATAGCGTAAGAATAGGATAGATATAGGATAAGAATAGATTAAGATAAGATAGGAGTAGACTAACATAGCGAATAGAATAGATTAAGATAGGATAGGAATAGATTAAGGTAGAATAAGAATACAGTAGGTCGAGTTAGTGTAGGATTACGTTAGTGACGTCTCTCGCGTTTGAGACTCCGAAGTAGACGGTTGAACTTTAGCCTCCGAATCAACGCGTAAAGTAAAGTTTATCAAATAAAGAGTCCCCGCAGAAATATAAATTTCTTGTGTTTTTTCCCAATTCCCTGGGCCGCTGAGCTGCCCCAGCCTAGAAAAGGGACGGAAACGTCCTCACAGTGCTTATTAGAATACCGCATTTTTTTAACCCGCGAATAAGGAAACCGCGAAGGAGGGAAGCGCGAATAAGGAACTTTTACTGTATTCGACTGTGATCGAATTTCATAAATCAATAGTACTCCTAGCGGTGGGTATAAAAATATGTGTCTCATCCGTTAACTAATGAAAAATCCTGTTTTTGTTTTCGTCATTGATAATTGAGAGTTAAATATTGACGCATCTGGCGGTTTGAATGTCTCCGACACCGAACATCTGACTTTTCTCGAGTGTGGTATGTTACGACATCGTAGAGAATAAATGAACCACAGACGATGCGATAAATATTAAACATATTTCAGGAGGAGCCGCTCTTGTCCATTATTCAATTAAATAATAAATGCGAGTCTGGACGTTTTTAATAAGAAGTTTGTCACACGTTTGTAGAAAAGAACTAAAATTTATTTTTAATACAAAAAAAGAATCTTTTATTTTTTAATTACTTTCTTTTATTTTTAAATTAGATTGCGATCTGAGAAACTGAAAAGGTTCGCCTAATATATGTAGTCCGCAACAGCACAAGTCATTTCTTTGTCTATTTATCAATTAAAGTATGAAATATAAGAAAGGGAAAAGAAAAAATTTTTGTTCGGACCAGGCTCAGCAGTATAAACATGAGAAATCCCTACATTATATTTTCATCGAGAAGATGGATGTAATCTCACTTTTCGTCTTTGCATATACAACTTAAACGCTTGTTGAGAGCGTAAAGAAAGGACTATAAAAGCGCTATAAGCCGTAGACGATATGCTCTTAAACTTTTTAAAAAACTCTTTTTGCCCAACTGTTTCTTACCTTCCGTAATATGCCATTGTAATACTTTATTTGCTTTCGGGCATATAAACAAATGAATTGAATTTGAAGCACGTACGTTCGAGAATATTTTCCTATTTTCCATGTCTACGCTTATAATAACAACAGCAACAACACATATACGCATCGTTGTTAAAGGTCCCTTAAAAAGATTTTTGTTTATTTGAAAACGAAGATAGTAACTTAAGCCTTCGGCCTGGAAGCGTGCTTTTTTTATACCCAACGGTTTTTACCACTAATAATCAAGAATGGGAAGAAGAAAGCAAAAAGATAGAGCACCAATCGACTTATTTTTACCGTAATTGTTAAGAAAGAAGTAATGGATATAAATAAACCTAACCTAATATTTTTATACTCTACATCACAAGGGTATATTTAGTTTGTGCGGATGTATCCAACATTCAGAAGAACTTAACGTACACTCTTCTTTTATATTACCGATCGAGTCAGGGTCACTTCTAGATTCAGATTCACTTTTTGAATCGATCTAAGTTTGTCAGTCCATACGTCCATGTGGTGTCTGCCAATGCATTCTTGTGTTCAGCCTATAGATCACAATTTTTGCGATATTTTGATGAAATTTAGTATAACAACGTGTTTTGGGCCAATGATCTACATATTGAAAATTGTTTGTATCGGACCAAAGTTTTCAGCCGTTTTCTATATAACGCCTTATTTTGAACAATCGTTATATGAATGACCATGTAAAGCGTAGTAGTGTAAGGCATTTAACGATGGTCGTAGCGCACTATAACGTTTTTCTTTCTTAGAATTAAATTTTTAACCTTCTACGGCATGTTCATAAAAACGAAATGTTTTATTAACGCTTACATATATGTATACACAATTGACATCACAACGTGTTGTACCAATCTACAGGTACAAGGGTTCCTTCAAACTCATATTAACCGTAGCAGTGACAATAAATTGCAAGAATCACAAAAACCACTTTATCTAAACGACAAAAAAGAAAAGCTTGCGGTTATTTATAAAAGTTGAACGATCCCAAAAAAAGAAGAAGCAAAAAGTTTAAAAGTGCGACTGCATGAATGGCAGAAAAAGTAACATTGAAAGATAACGACGGAGAATAATGCTTATAAAGGCACCGAAACCAAAAATCAACAGTTTATAATATGTTAAGCGTCAGTGTTTGGCAAAAGTGAATAAAAATTTATTCAATTGCCTCAAGCTTCACATTCAAAATCTCTCTAACTAAAGATATTATGAATAACATTCTACTTTAGCATAGTTAAAGAGCTATCTACGATAAAGTAAGTAAAAACGGTAAAGCATTTATATATCTCTGCCAATGAAAAAGCAAAGCCACAAAAACAACGTTCCAGATTACATTAAGTATCGTTATTGTTTAGTTAGCTAGAGAAATAGACTCTAAGACTAAAGCCTTAAAGCACTAGCATCTAAGGCTATCGCACTTGAGATTCGAACCCACGACCATTGAGTTGCTGTTCGAGATTTATTACCTTTGGCCACTCAGGTGAATACCACTTTAAGTAAAATTTATGTCACAGGCGGATCTGTACTACTATCACGTGTCACATGTAGGTTAAAACTAGTATTTTATGTTAATTTCGTTATTGATAAAAATATTAAAAAAAAGTTCTATAATTTTTCGCAGATAAATTTATGCATAATTCTTTGAATGTAATTATAGAAATTAAAGAATTAATCATATCAAATTAACTATGCTTAGTTTAATTATAAAAAGCTTTATTTATCCCCAACACGTAACGTTAATATTATCTTCGACATAAGCGAAAGAGTGGGATTGATATCAATGCTTACTTTCAATGGTTACAGATATTCTATCGTGATTAGTTACTATCTAAATCTATGCCACGTACCTAATGGTAGTGGAGTATAATAAGCTTAGTCGGACTTATCCAAAGGCCCAAACAACTTGAGATTCATCCACTTATTGTAATACCTGTTCAGATCCATTTTCTTCTAATCGACTTAAATCTATCATCTGTAAGTCTAACCGCAGAATATTCTTTTTGCTTCTGGTTCTACAAACCGCAAATTTTGATTAGTTGGAATATACTGATATATTTTAGCCTAAAAACGAACCCTATTTCGAACCGCATGTTCTACACCACTTTAGTTAGTGCAGTTATTCATATACTTTTAAGACATTTAAAGACAAGGCTTTATGTGACGAATGATTAATATGGGGGTCCGATCCCAGCCATTTTCAAAATAGTATCCATTCTTGGGCCAAAACACGACGGTGTACCAAATTTCATCAAAATATTCCAAAAAAACAAGACGGACGAACGGACAGCCGGACAGACAAGCTTAAATCGATGCAAAAAGTTATTCTGAACCGATGAATATAATAAAAGGTGGGTCTATCTCAAGGCCCTCTAAATGTTACATATATCCGCAGAAGCTTAATTTACTCTCGCTCATCAAATGGTGTAGAATATAATGATTTGGGTCGTAGTATTACGTTTACTAAGACGATATGATCTCAAACTTTGAAAAAATCTTTTGCGAAATGGTTCAGGGCATTTAATTAAAGACTTCGTCAAACTGTAACACTGCGATTTTTTTTTAATTTTACTTTACATAGACAATCGAAATGGGAATTGTACCCATGACCAAAGATGAGGGGTATATTCAGTTTGTCAAAACTTTTGCAACGCCCAGAAGGAAATTTCAGAGACCTGACAAGGTACATATATTCTTAATCAGCGTTACATTCCGTATCGATTTAAATGTGTCCGTCTGGTTGTCCGCCCGTCTATGCAATGTCACTTGTAAGCATTCCCCTGTCCGCAAAAATGAAACTATGAATTTTAAGTTTGGCAGAAACATTGGAAGTTCTCGTATACAGTTTGGCGTTGAAAATGGACCAAATCGGTCGAAGGGCACGCTCACAGTATCCCGTAAACTGAGAACACCTCTTATTTTCAAAAGGAATAAAAAACTGCATTTTTCCTCATTACTTATAAACTAAAACAGATGTACAACAATTTGAACGCATATTCAATGGGCGGCGCTGCGGTAGCTGTCCGGAAATGGAAAAATTGACTACGCCTACCCAACATGCAGAAACACGCTTTAAAAATCTCATAAATTGTATAAATTCTTGGCCAGTTTCAAAATTGAAGTACACCTAAACACGTCCGTCTGTACGTCTATCCATATACCCGTTTGCCCAAGGTTGTAGTAGTTACAACAAACATTCTCACATTAGCGAAAATGAAGACATCGCTTAAAAATTTGCAAAAGAATTTGACCTAAGAATTGACCTAAACTTTTCAAAGGACACGCCTATGTGACAAGCACTTTTATTTATATATAAAAAAAAGAAAAATTCGGCCGCGCTATCTCCATTTTATAGAGTAGGATAACAACGATGGGTATAAAAGGTTCGATCACGACCGAATATAATTTTCTTACTCGTTTTTATTTAACTTTATTTGAAATTCATAGTCCAAGTAGAGAGAGACTCATGCACTATTTAGTAATAATTTAATAGAGTTTTAAGAAAATTGAGTTGATAGCGCTTTATTCAAAGTAATATCCGTTGCTAATTATTGCTTATTAAATAAACTTTGCGATATTTCATTAGTATTTGTTTTTTTTTTTTTATTAACCCATTAAAATGTGAAGTATTTTAAATGGCAGTAAGCGCTAAGTAAATAAACAAATAAATTAATTAATTACATTTTTATGCACTCTAGCGGATGATGGGAACTACTTAGACAGAGAACTGCACTTTTTTTTTTTTCGTTTGATGGATGACACACAATCGATTGGGAAATTCTGACTGCTCTGAAAGCTTAATACCTCAATAAGAAGGCGAGAGTATTATTATTTGCATTCTGCAAACAATCGATCTAAGAATTATTTGTGTCTTCTTAATTGGCTGATTAGACAGTATTTGGATATCTTTAATGATAAAAGCATTTTTGATATTAAAAGTTTTAGAAAGAAAACATGAAGAGATTATTACAAGCTTATAGAGTGTACATCATCTGAAAAGTTCCGCAAGAAGTCCTATATCTATATTTAGAGTAGTGCAAGCACAACAGTCCCCCTTACTGACATTGTTACGTATAATGCTGTTGGAGAGCACTTATTAATTATTATACCCTAGACAGCAATAATCGAGTTTAGCTAATTAAACTTTTTCAGTTAAGTGATTAGTATGCAAAATGCGACTAGAAATGGATGTAACCCACACATAATTCATGTTTTTTTCAAATAATTAAATAATTAAATCAATTCTATACTCTATATGTATAAATTTTAAAAATGTATATGTAATTGTGATATATCTGTTAAAAAAAATCACAATGGCATATATATTCTTAAGAAATCGTACAATTCGGTATAATGGGATAGTAAGAGACATGCTCGAGCGACGCGATATACGAGTATTATTATTACAGTATAAAGCGTAAAACTGCTTTTTAGAATAAATCAAAGGTAAAATTCTTTTATCATAAGTCATTGGTACGAAAGTTTGCACACCATTGGATATGAAAGCAAAAATGTCCTCTAATTGACCTTGAGAAGTAGAAAGTCGTTCAAAAAATGCTAATGGTATATTTTCTCGAAAGGAATGAAAGGGTTTTCATTTACTTTACATATGCATACAAAGACCGTAAAAGCCGCTTTGAAGTTTCATTTTAATCTTCTATCTGAACAAAAAATCGTGGCAAACAAGAAATTAGTTTTCTTTAAAGAGAAATGTCAGCCATCGCAAACATGCATAAGCTTGGCAACCGATAATAGTTAATAACAATTAATTTTCGACTCATAATCACTTTTTAAAGTTAAAATTTAGTTCAAGTACGACATAGGTAAATCGCGCGTATTAAGCAATGTTGCTTTAATGGACTTGAAAGAGTCCGTTAATGAGAATAAGTGATAGACGTCGTTTAGGTTCTTGCAAACAACTCTGAGCGGGTTAAACAGTTCATAATTATATTTGCATTGACTACGCCTTATCAAGATAAAGTGCCTAGAGAAGCGGTTAGGGACATTAAAGCCTATCTCACGAAGTAATGTGGGCGAGTCAATTGTACCATTTATTAATTTGATTAAGAAGGAAACCTCAAGAACAAATCTACGTTTCTCCAGTGACGGTAAGGATAACAGAAGCAACCTATTTTCATAGGGTGGAAGAGTGGCAATCGGGACCCAACCCAAATTCCTTTGCAAACGTCTTCCAAACCTATCGCTGTCTGCTGCTGCATTCACAGAAAATGGAACTGAATTTCCACGCCCGTGCACTTTATAGTTCGTACTACGCATAATTAATAATTCAAGGATGCATCGAAAAGTTGACAGAATATCCTTAATAAATTCCGAGAATCTCTTCTTGCAAATATCAAAACTGAAGTCGTGGAGCAATCACTGGTTTTCACAATATTTATATTTCCTGTGTTTCGTCATTTATCACATCTTAAACATAGAAATTGCAATAGGTCTACATGTGTATCGTTAGTAATTTATTGAGTTTAACAAAAAATGCAAAGTAATTCTTTCAATTCTAAACTTGTTTTATCGTTTATGTTCTGGGAACTTTTCATTTACCCTCAAAGCAAGTCTGTGAATGAAAAAAGCATATCTTTCGCTCTCTCTCTCTCTCTCCTATATTTATATATATATACATGTATCACTAACTTACATATATAATTGACGCAAATACAAAGTAATGGTTCGTTTTTTTTATACTAATCACCGAAGGATAAGTGGTATACTCATTTTGTCAAAACGTTGGCAACGCTCAGAATGAAACTTCAGAGCCCCCGCAAAATATATATATATCCTTGATCAGCATCAAATTCTGAATCAGTTTAAGCATGTCCGTCCGTCCATCTTGCCGCCTGTGTAAGGTCTATTGTAAATATTCTCCTAGCCGCGAAAATAAAGCTCTCAGCTTTAAACTTGGCACCAAAAATGGAAGTTTTTGCACGCAGGTTGGTATTGAAGATGGGCCAAGTCGATCGAAGGATACACTTACGGTATAATACGGCTCTCGCACCTCCGTTTTTCAAAAGAAGTAAAAAAATGAGTTTTTGTTCATTACTCACAGACTACAACAAAAAAAAGTATCAACATTTGAAAACACATCCTACGAACAATGCTGTTATATCGGTACAAAAATGGGAAAAGTTTACTAGTTGGCTGAAATGGTCCAAGCAAATCAAAGAACATGCGTATAACGCCCTCAAGCAAAACTGAGAACAGCTTTGCTTAATGTTTCTTGTGTTCATTGCTCATAGACTATTCTATAAGAATATCAAAAATCAGCCACGCCCCCCACACACACACACAATATTCGAAAATATACAAGTTTATATTATTGCTTTTTTGAATATTCTATAGGATGACCAATGGTGGGTATAAAAGGTTCGGTTGCAATCGAATATCAATTTCTTACTTGTTTTCTTTGGTTTTCTATGCTAATAAATTAATTTTTTTTATATACTTTTTTTATGCACTTAATTAGATAAGAAACACTTCTGTTGTACAATTTAGATAAATAAGTTATAATTTCTAAGCAGGTTAAAGTTTGGATATAAAAACAAAAGAAAAAGACAGCGTGCGGTTAAAGTCATTAAATATGATTTTACCGATAGACAAACACATATCGATTGACAGGGGAATGTATTCATAATAACAAGTGGCAAGAAACAAGTGCAATTGCGGTTGCTTTCATAAGCACATTGAAACCACACGCGTACAATTACGTTTATATATCTGTGCATTTACCTACAAATCAAATGTATATAGATAGGACCACATAATTAGAGAAAAAATTATTTCATATAAATCAAACAATTTGTTTTAAATGAATTTTTCCCCACTCATTTCAATTATATTCTAAAAATACGTAAAACATTCGAACACGAATGAAGCCAACCATTGCTCGTTAAATACCCTATGCTGTTATATTCGTCATAAGATATTACACTTTTTACATTTTTTTTTTTTTTGTTATATAATAATTTGAATTTCAGGAGAACAATTTTATGATAAGAGATCGAAAAACTAGTTTAGTTTAGCACGACATGATTGCAATGACAATTCGCTTTAGTATAGGATTTTGAAGTTTTCCTGTCATGTTAACATAACTTTCAAATTTCCATAAAACATTCTTCACCATTAAAGCTGGTTGAAATAATTGAAATTCCTATCGAACTTCGCATTTGCATAAATAAACATGCAAATGGATAAACGTGTTTGCGAATGTAAGCATACATTAATGCTGTTACCGCCCATAAATAATATTCAAAGAGTTCGTAATTTAAACCAGAGTAAATAACTTTCCGATAAACTGTAATTCATTTTGCCTGAATATGATTTTACGCAATTATGATATGCATCTAAATTTTTGCGCATATTTATTTATATATTTACACATGCACGTTTTGGGAGAAATTGTCAAAGAGAAAATATTGAAATAATTATATTGAAATAAATTTGTTACACTTACACTTACTCTGCACAAGGCTGCACATAAAGGCTTTTTTTTTTAAATTTTCCAAGAGTGTAACTATCTATACGTATAGGTGTTGAAGATACGAAAAACATCTATAGTACACAGGGTCTTACCGATGGGTGCTTGCATGTATTTTGATCAGCAACATTTATTGGTGAAAATAATATGGTAATGCAAAGTATCAATGTACGGAACGATTAAATTCGATGAATTCCATCTTTCCCTACAAAATAAAAAAACAGCATCCCATTCAGTAATGTCGAGTTATTCAACATATACAGACGCTATTCATGGAAACGTCAAAATCGCATTGTTGACATTCAATAATTTTGTTGCTTCATTTAAAGAAATTTACTGCCATCACATCCCCATGATCGGTTTTGGTTTGAACGGTTTAAAAGTAATGATTTTGATGTCAATAACAAAGAACGACCTGCAGGACCAAAAAGGTTGAAAACAAGGAATTGCAAGACATATCAGACGAAAATCCAGCTGAAACTCTCAAAAACCTTATGAATAGCTTAGCAGTTGATCAATCAACTTTAGCCAAAAATTACTCTACAATCATAACAACTACATACTGAATAGCTTTTAGTTCTTACAATTGCCTGACTGTATGCGCCATTGCCTATCTGTATGCTGCTTTTGTTGCAAACGTGAAATGTTTATATAAATTTCTTAGCTTTACCTTGTAAAAAGATTTCCCAATAAATCGAGGTCATCGTCGACAGTAAATTGGCATTCAAGTGCACTCGGTGATTAATAATTTAGGTGGACTAAGGATCTTTATGATCCTTAAATCCCACAAGAAGTTTTATATAAATTTCGAGTTAGCCCTATTATCGGGTATATCTTAGTTGTTTGATAACCAACTTATAATGGTTATGTACAGTTTTTGAAATCTGTTCAGATTCAACTTTTCTTAATCATCGTTTGTGAGCTTGGATTAGGAGCACACAGAATACTTCCTCCTTATGAGAACAGTCTGGTGGCTAAGCTTATTAAATGCATAGTAGACTCATTAGTCGTACTGCAGGAATTTGGCTTTATTGTCGCGTGTAGAATTTCTAGGCACTACATTTCCTTGGCTCTACCACGATATAAGACTGACTATGAACTGGATTCTCCTACATAAGTCCTCTATAAAACTTTTAATGAAAATTGTCACTTATTCCGTCTTGCGAGCAAAGGTGAATATGTGAAGTGTAACCGACAGTTTACTGATAGTTGCTAAGCGTGATTGTCGCTGGGTTTATGCATTTCGTCGTTATAAGCCTAGCTTCAAGCATTTTAAGGCGTAGATAACATTACTCCCAACCTTGTCATGTTACATATTTTTGTTATGGATCATAATGGTATTTATCTCCTAGACAAATAAAGAAGAATAACTATTTATTTGGTGTATTGTATCCCCATATCAATTTAGGCAAATGGTAGCGAAAAAGGTTTGGTGAAAGGCAATGCTCCTCTTCTGCTTATTATTATGTTCATACAATTCGGGACTCCTTGGAGTATATAGATGCCTAATTCTCGCGCCTGGTCATCGTTAGCCCCCTGCGTTAATTTACTTTTCAGAAAAAGATAGAACGTAGCACAATTTTGTTCGCAAATTCACTTACGATGAATAAAAACTTAAGAGAACTCCATGCCTGTAGTTGGTTCAGCAATATTCAGATTTCGAAGCACAGAAGACGATCGTTTTATTATTTTGCCATTTGAAATAGCATAAGATATCTAAAAAAAAAAAAAAAAAAAAAAAATGACAGAACAGACTTTCAGACAAAAATAATAACGACTGGTATACGCACATTGTCAAATAAGAGCCAAATTGTTTTCAAATGAACGCAAAAATCCTAAACACACGATGCTTAGCAATGTATATTTAATTTTTCATAGAATACGGATTTTATGGAATATCCATCCCTATCCCTATAAGCATTTTTTTTTTTTGAAAATTTTCCAAACATGCATCTGTGAAGCAAATTGCCTTAATACATCATCCAAACCGGAGAATAAAGAATGATTGGAGAATTATTCAAGAATAATGATTAAAATATTTCCATTCGCTTGGAAATATTATTCAATAATAATTGTTTGATAAATATCCATATCACGTATGAATAACGCGCGATAATTGAAATTTTAATACAAGGTGGACAACGATGCCATCTTGTTAACCTTGGGCAACTGATGTTGTAGTTAATATCGATCTTAATAGGAAGATAAGTTTGCTTGCGACAGAACGCGAAAGATTCTAAACTTAAAAAAGTTGAAAACTTTCAAACTTTTGTTATTCATATACATCTTACTTGAAGCTTAGCTAAAAGAAAGAAAGTTACAATAACGACTGAATTACTTAGATTATCAAATTGCTGCGTAAGCTGCGCATATATATTTCTGGATAATAAAAGTTTACCATTAATTTTACTTTATAGCAAGAAATTGTATTTGTTATTAAAAATAACAATAATAATAATGATAATTATAATGGCAATAATGGATTTCTTGATGGACACAACATAGTCGCCACGCAATTCCCTCGTAATTTTGAAATAAATTTAATAATAAACATTTCTATACGATATAAATAAGAAACCAGAAAAATAATCTAATTACGTCATTATTCCATAAAATATTTATTTTACAGCGCGAATGCAGAACAATACAAATTAACCTAAAAAAGATTAATAAGACAAATGATTCAAGTGAACTTGTTAAACCTGTATTACACATATCAGTGTTAACCATTGATCAGCTGTAAAAAAGTAAATAGAGAGAACAAGAAATATTATATACACTCATTACAAATACTTATGCATACGGTAAATGAATTTCTAATTAATTAAATTATTTTTAAAACACCTAAACCTAAACACCTAAGTAAAAGAAAGAAAAAAAATTAATTATGAAACGAACGGTAATTATTTTCTTCTTTCTCGATTGACAAATCGAGACAGTTTTTCTTATGTTAATTAAGAAAAAGTCTTCATGTAGTTTTCAATCTTCACCCACTTCGACTAGATCTGCCAAGGAATATATAAGGAAATAGAAGAAAAAAAAAGCGGTTTACTAATCTTAAACTGGTTAAGAGCTTATTTCAAGTTCATGTTTAGCTGCAATGCATAGAATTTTACAAATATTGGAATTTATTAACTTATCTGAAACGTTACAATATATATAATAAATATTGTTTCTGTTAATATAAATCGTAGTACGAGTGTTCGCATATAAAATTAGAACACAGTAAGTGGTTTTAAGAGAAAAATACCAACAAATGTATGTAAAAAGAATTTTTTTAATAATTGTCAATAAATGTTAAGAAATATTACACGCTACTCTGAACGCATACATATAAATACATATATTTGTAGATAAATATTCGATAAGTGTTTTCATAGTGATAGCTCGTATCATTCATAAATTCATTTCAATGCACGCAGTGATGACTCCGGTCAATTTGCGAATGAATCAAAGTAGAAATGAGATTCGGAGCGTCCTGAATCTTACCAATCTTTTTTAAGATCTGCTCTGACGCGCTAGTACCGATCATTGTGACTTCGTGATTTACTTACACCAAGTAAAGCCTTACGATGGCTGCATTGAGTTTAAAGAACCTTAAAGTAAACACTTTACAACCCACTACCAATCGACCCCATACACTATTTAACTCAATAACACATATATCAATGCATTTATCTGTATTAATATTGTATTGCATTGTAGACTAATTTGTAAACATTCTACATAAAGTGATCCGACGTCAACCTTGGTTCCTATAAATTGCTTAACACTGTATTGCAAAAATCATAGTTAAATCGATCTCCGAGTGCACGACAGAACATTGAAGTGAAGCGGAGAAAATCGAAAAGTTTTGTGTGTTATACACTAAAAGAAAATATATTTAAAAAAAAAATTAGTTCAATGTGTTAAAAAAAATGAGGACATTGTCGGTATGTTGTGATAAGTTGCTGCTGGATTTTGTAAAATTTTTATATTATACTATTAATTTTTTTTTTTTTGGTGTGTGTTTTCAATTTTATTTCAAGGTTTTATTATTAACCGTTGTAATCGCTCTGCACGGTTCCGTTACCAAGGCAAGTTTTCTACCTTTGGTAAGTTTGCCGGGAGGCCATCATGATCCCCATCATCATTACGTGGTCGTGCAACATCCAGGCGTACTAGTGTCCGTTGCTGGTCATGGTGCTAGTGCTGGTGCTGCCTCTGGCGGTTCTGGCGGTGGTACGAATGGTGACGATGGGTCATATAATCCACCAGTAGGTGCCGATGATGGCTCTTATAAACCAAAAATTGGATTAGAAGGAGAATATGTAGAAAAATTAGATGATGTCCTGGCAGCAGCCGGGGTTTCTGTTGGGAGTGACGCAGGCGATGCCGGCGCTTATGGTGGTAGTGTGGTTGTAGATGCTGCGGGCGGCCTAGGTTCATACGGGGCTGGCGGCGGTGGCACTGGGAATGGCGAAAGTTCTGGTATTGCTTATGATTTTGGGGGTTGGACTGGAAACGACGGACTTGGTGGGGGAGTTAATGCTGCTGCGGCTGACGCCGGTGCTTCTGGTGGCTTAGGAGGGGCTACTGGAGGCGCTGCTAATGCTGGTGCTGCCAACGGAGCTGACGACAATAGTGGCAATGGAGCTGGTAAAGGTGCTAACGAGAATGCTGACAGCGGTGCTGGCAACGGTGCTGGCAGCGGTGCTAGCAGCGGAGCTGGCAACGGTGCTGACAGCGGTGCTAGCAGCGGAGCTGGTAATGGTGCTGCTGATGATGCCGCCGATGGTGCTGGCAGCGGTGCTGACAGTGGTGCTGGCAAAAGTGCTGGCAACGGTGCTGGCAACGGTGCTAGCAGCGGAACTGGTAGTGGTGCTGCCGATGGTGCTGCCGATGGTGCTACCGATGGTGCTGGCAATGGTGCTGGCAATGGTGCTAGCAGCAGTCAGGGAAGTTCAGGCGATGAGGGCGGTGTAGTTGGTAGCAGCGGTGCTGGTTTTAGCGGCGGTACTGGTAGCAGTGGCGGATACGATGGTTTTGGTGGCCTTAGTTTTTACAATAGTTTTAGTAGTGCTGACGTGGCTAGCGGACTTGGAGGAGGAGCTGGTGTTTCTGCTAGCGCTGGCGGAGGTGCAGGGCAAGCAGGTAGCGCTGGAGGTCTGGGTGGGTTAGGTGGTTCTGGGGGCCTAGGCGTAATAGCTGGAGGAGGCGGTGGTGGTGGTGGAGGCGCTGGTAGTGCTAGTGGACTTGGTGGGCTCGGGGGATTTGGAGGAGCCGGAAGTCTAGGTGGGGCTGGTGCAGGTGGTGGTGGCGGTGGTGGCGGAGCGGGTGGTGTTGGATTTAGTGGTGCTTCCGGCGGCGCTGGCGCTGATGGTGGCGCAAGTCTTGCAAGTGCTGGTGGAGCTGGTGGCGGTGCAGGAGGCGGTGGTGGTGCTGCGGGTGCGGCCGGTGGTGCAGCTGTTTTTGCAGTTGCTAGTGCTAATTATGCATCTGGTCCTTGTGGGCCAGATGGAGCCGACGGTCTTGATGGACCTGATGGTGCCGATGGTTCCACAGGCGGTAAAGGAGGAAAAGGTGGTAAAGGTGGCTGTGTAGGGGCAGGAGGAAGTGGAGGAGCCGGCGGAGCAGGAGGCGCCGCTCCTCATCCTAGTACAGGCGGCGCGGCGTCAGCCAATGCCTTCGCCCAAGCTCACGATTACGCTCATGCCCATGCTCACGCTTCGTCATGGTCCCAACCGCCTTATCCTGTTGTAGTTAATGATCTTTTAAATTACGTTGTGTAAGTGTATATTACAAAAAAAAGAGAGTTTATGTCTGTTTTAAAATAAATTGAATATTTTAGAAAATCACGCTGGTAAATAGAAACAACTTAATCGGTGAAGCCGAAACTGACTGATGAGTATCACTGACTCGGCAGTGTAATCCTTGATGAACTACATAATAAACGAAAAAAGTGCTTAAAAAAGTATTTTACAAAATTGGAACTTTCAAACGAAGATGCATACATATATAAGCCTTTAATTTATAACCTCTAGTTTAAGTCTAGTCATAACATAACAAAAGACGATGTATTGTAATAAACAACCATTTTGCATGCGAATATATAAATATTCAGAAGGAAAAATGTGTAAACTCTTGAATCAATGGAAACTTTTAAGCCATCATACTACAACAAACTCATAACATAGCTTTCAGTGCACGTACCAAGAAGAAGCGACCCATTATGGATGTGCTAAACTTAGGAACATCGTTTGAATTAGAGTTTTTTTTTTAGCTTCTAATTGTTACAGACAGGTAGGTAATTAAAGTAGCAAGAAACCGAATTTCATGCACACTGTAAACTTGAGATAGCCGGCTAACTAAAAAACTCATTTACATAACAGCTATACAAAGCAAAAAAAACATTATATTTTTCTGAATATTATATGATATCTTAAACTAACAAAGAAAAATTTTATATTCACATTGATTTTTGGTACAGATGTCCTCGAATCAATGGATAGCACTTCTAATGCATTTTGTTAATCACAGGCTTGATAATTGATTGATGAGAACATTTTTTTGAAACTGACCCAGACCCAGACAAATATTGCCAACTTTTAAATATTTTTTAGAAAACTTAAGCTACTATTTTATCGTACAGAGCAAAATGTCACAAACGGAAGTATATATCTAATGTTTAGAATATATATGACTAAATTTCGAACAGTAAATTTTTAGAACTTGGTAAATCCAAAAGCTAAAAAAGGTTTGGATTTCAGACGTTTTGCTTCACTCGACGGCTGTTCAAGTTTCCGAAGCTATCAGTCTTTTGTAGCGAAAGTTTGCAATTTTAAGACGTCATCGTTTATCGTTTTTACCAAATACGAACGACTTGGGTAAGTTTATCTTCATTCCCAGTCAGAACCAAAGGAACGGGTCAACTGCTTTCAAAGTAGCACTATAAGTTTAGATGTCAGACAACATTTTATTTTTCCAGTGGCTTTCTGGAGAAAAGTCCACCTCATTGCAACTTTTAATTTATGTATTAATTTTGATGATTCAATCCATAACAATCCATGCGCCCTGCAAGATATGTTTTTTATACAACCTTTACTTTAGCAACGTAATGTAAGCTCTGCAACAGGTATAACTAAATTTTATTTTAACAGTTGAGGCATGATGCACGATGCAAATGCAATCGATGTGCCCTGCGCTATAGTTATCGAATAACTGTGAACGCTATCTCGTACAAGCAAACAAAACAAACTTTGCAATTATGTATGCACCTCCTGTCGAAAAGCTAGAAAATTAGAAAAAAAAAGAAAACCAACCAAGTTTCAAAGCTAATTGATGTAAGCAATGAGGCGTAAAATGTTGGCCATACCCGCAATGATTGCTTGAAATTTTATTTTTAATACAAATGAAAGCATTCTTTCAATTTCTTGAAATCGAATTCTCTAAGCAGACTCGCTTTATTCACATTCGATGCTCATATATTACTATTCCTTGAGAAACACCACTTGAGGATATCTTCAATCTTACAATTATCTGATATGTTTGAGGCAAAGAAAAACTACTTAATCAAACGAGAAAAAGGCTTTGGAATTTTTTCTAGGAACTCTTTACAAAATATTTTCCCTACAGCGTGTCTACTGAAATTGCTGTTAGAGTATTTATGCTTCAGGGCATACAAATAAGGACTGACGAGATCTTACATATATTTGGTGTACAATTAAATTCTGCAAATTGAAATTAGTTGCTTCCTAAAATAATGCTTGGCGTACTCATATTTTCCGAAGTTTTGGGCGTAAAGAAGTGAGGGATTGATACTTGTACTGTGTAGGTTGTTTACAAGTTATCGTTCAATAAATGTAAAGAACTGGATCTCATTTACGATGCTACATTATTTTTTCTTTTAAACTGGCGTAGGTAGCACCTATCGCAAACGCTTGTCTCAAGTTCCTGCAAATAAAAAAAATTTCCGATGACACTGCGATTCTCAGGTCTGGCGTTTTTCCCGCCCACGTTATTGCCAAACTACAAGCAGCGATTTCTTTCTTCAAACTTGCTTATGACAAAATTTTAAGGTTAAGAATTAATTTTAGGACAAAATGTCGAAACTCACAGTACTCTCATATCAAAGAGCTATAAAAGAGTTGCTATAAATATTGCTTTTTCCGTTTATTTGGTTTTCTTTGCTTTTTTTTAGTTCACAAGGATTTTTTTTTTTAATACTTTTTCCCTAATCTCGCTATTACTTTAGAGGAGAATATTTGCTCCTAAACTCTTCATTTTTTATATCATGTTGAACACATTTCCTAAAATATAAAATAAACGAAACGATTTAAAATTACATTAATTTGAATTAAACTGGAAAAAAAAGCAGCTGAGGTTACGGAAATGGTTAAGTTGGCTTGTCGTAAAGATGCAGTTAGCTAGAAAACAATTGGAAATTAATTGCGAGCGTTGATGACAAATATGTTAGTGTTTAAAAAGGCGAAAATTCGCATATGTCTGTCTGTTTTCAGCCACAGCTTCTCAGAAAATCAACTCCAACTTCGCAGCAGTCGTATTTAATAAATTAGTGGCTCACAAAATGTGAACAGTTTCAAGAAAGTCATGAATTTAAGAAAATTTTTCTTTGAAACATGGCAAAAAACTTGTCGGCTAATGAACTTCCTTAATACATTGTAACTGTTAAGTGTACACCCGTGCTCCAATGAAAAGAAAATTTCGTCTGGGGAAAAAAAAATTAAATTCTTTATGCACATAATGTACAAACAACAAAAGGGTCCTTGTTATTGCAAATATCTTTGTGTCTGTGCAAACGTGTTTCACGTTTCCCATACATGTGTTAAAGTGAAAATTGAATTTTACACTGACAATTTAAGATAGCTAGTTCAGTACTTATAGACACGTTTCGAAAGTATTTAGGGTAGTGGAAAACTTGGTTCAGGGTTTCGTCAACATCGTTAAGTTAACATTTTGAAAAATCCTTCTAAATATCATTCCATTGAAAACAACGAAAATATAAAATGTCGTAGAAACCTGGATTTGGTCTCTAATTACGACACAACAAAACCATTTGCCTCCTTCCCTAACACACTTCGCTGCAGGTACTAAAAAAAGACCAAAAAAATTCTTTTATACTAATTTTGTTCATCAAATTATTAACTTAATCATAAGTAAAAGTACCACATTTCGCCTATCTAATCTTACGGAAAGTTCGAGCTTTTCTTGCTGCATACTATTCTGTTCGAAGTCTTTGCTCAATGATTCAAGTCATCAATTTAATTTACTTTTAAAAACACATGTGCTGTAAAACATTAATAGAATTTATTAGATCCTTGCAGATTAGTGCAATGAGATAGTTTCCTAAAACCACATTCCATTCGGAGCTCGAGCTTATGCTTAAGACGATTATTTATGTCTTTTTCACATTTCTATACGAAGCTTTCAAGCTTATCGATTAATGCAATGCTCTAAAATAGATAAACAATAATTTAGTTTACATATAATTTGCTTTCAAAGCAAATTCTACGCGAGCCTGAAACTAAACTTTGAATTTTTAATAGATTGCCGTTAACTTTGTGATAAGCTTTCAAATTTTCAAAATAAACGAACAACCACACTGAATAATGAACAAGTAAGAAAGTTATATTCGGCGGTGGCCGAATTTCGCATACCCACCGCTACGCTTTTCGCATTCTACTCTCCAAGTTCTCTTTATTTCATACTCATATCGCTGGTTTTGCTAAGAGATAATTAATCCACCAGGTCGTGGTGTCTACCAAATTCATTTAAGAATTCACTCGTTTTTGGGCAGGGGAAGGTATAATTTAGGAGAGTAATTTCAATCATTCTGCCTTGTTCGCCTTCTGCAAGCGTAGCCATCAAACCTCAAAAAATTGAAAAAATGAAATTTAATTACTTGTAACTTTGTGTGGGCATGGCCGATTGGTTCCAATTTCGGACCTAAAGAGTAGACTGTTTTGTAAAATGAAAATTTTACCATTCTAACTTTTATAATTTCCGAGTAACGAGCAAGAATTCAAGCATTTTTGTTAGAAAAAACCTGAGTTGCGTTCAGTTTATGCCCCATTGTGCGCTTTTGCGCCGATCAATTTTGCTTTTTTTCAATGTCAACCTGACTGCAGAAACTTCCAATGTTTTTACCAAATTTTAAGTCGATATCTTCATTTTTGCGACCAGGAGAGTGCTAACAATACACACCACACAGGCATACAGACGGACGGAGATGGCGAAATCAATTCAGAATTTCACTCTGATTAAAAATACGGAATCTTTCGAGTATCCTTTTGAGTGTTGCCTATATTCCAAGAAAAAACAAAATGAGTATATCCCCATCTTACAGTGATGGGTATAAAAATGATACAAGCTATATATAAAACTAATATGATGGTTTTATACTTTTCCAACTAGGAGAACCATTTTTGTGCTTATCCTGGAGGAGGACTTGCTAAAGATTTGTACCTAATTTTAAGTCGATATTAATTAGCTATAGGTTACAATTTATGGCAACAAAAAATTTTGAAAATTTTTTTAGTTCTTTCTATTTCTCTTCAATTATTTTGCACGGACTACTTACAATTCCGGACGGAACCTAAACAAGACGAGGTTAAACCATGCTCCCGCGAAGTTTTATTTACATTGCCTTTCAGAAATTTTTATTTTGAGAATAAAACAAATCGGCTGCGCCTACTCCATATTATTCAGCATGAAAATTATGTTCTTTTACTGCTTTTGTCCTTTTTAGGATAACGGTGACGGGTATAAGAGATTCGGTCCTAACCGAATTTAATTTTCTTACTTGTTTTTTTTTTTGTTTCCTTTTATGTGTTAATAATAGCTTTTAATAACACCTCCGGTCAATTATTAATTGTACCAGTTGTTCACTATATAAATAATATGCCGACGTTGTTTCACATTTGACATTTTCATTGAAAAATGGGTTTTGTATATTCTATGTTTTAAACGTGGGAGAATTTTACAAAGCTTTGTGAATATTATGAGAATCAGATTCTCATGATTTCACATTGATTTCCAAAGAAAACTACAGATCGAAAGTAAGTAAAACGAGTAACAATCTTTTATATCCATCATCGTTATCCTAAAAAAAACAAAGGACAAATTTTTGCTTGTTCTACAATATGGAACGGGCGCAGTTGGTTCTTTCCATGTTCGAAATAAAAGCTTTTGTCATAAAGGCATATGGGCGTTGTAGACGTGTCCTTCGACATTTCTAAGCGATATCTTCATTTTTGTTAACGGGAGAAAGTTTAAATACTACAAAGTAGACAGATGGACAGACGAACTGGCGGACATGTTTGTCCAAATTTGAAACTGGCCCAGGCTTTGTAGACTTTATGGAGTTTTTGAAGTTCGTTTCTGCGCGTTGTATAAAAGTATTGGAGGAAAATTGAAATTATAAGTCACTATAATACTGGGTAGGAGTGGTCAATTTTTTCCAATCGCAAACAGAGTATACGTTTCAGTTTTTGTAGATTTATCTGTTGCAGCATTTGGGCAAAAAGCAATTATTTATTCCTTTTGAAAAGCACAGGTGTTCTCAGTTTACGTTGTACTGTAGGCGTGTTCTTCGAACTTATAATATTCCAGCCAAATTTGAAATCGACAACTTAATTTTTGCAGCTAAGAGAATGTTTACTACATATACATTACACAGACGGACAGACGGACAGACGGACATGCTTAAATCGAATTTGATGATAACCAAGGATATATATACACTATATGGAGTCTCTGAAGCTTCCTTTTGAACGTTGCAAGAGTTTTGACAAAATGAATATACCCCACATCCTTCGGTGACGGGTATAAAACGAATGTCGAAAGTTTGATTAAAAATTAAATCTATACTGTCAAAGGTATTGCAGCTTGTAGATCCTTGCGACACCCCTTTTTAATATCCATTAATTTCATATTAAAAGTAAATATTAGTTATTTTTTAGTATCGAATAGTATTGAACGCTATACCAGAAACGATCCACAATGCTTTACCAAAAAAAAAAAAAAAAAAAAAATCCCAACTTGTTGAAATAAATAAATATGAATCAAATACATGGAAAGGCATTTAATACCTAATGCTGTAAAATGTTAACTCTGGAAAAATAAAAGAATTATATAAAAACCTTTTTAAATAAAAAAAAAACGAAACATTTAATTGCCAGTCAAACGCTTCATATAAATCGCTTTCCTTTTCTCTCTTAAAAGTTTAATGAAAGCTTAATGTGTTCTTTTTAATGCATATCAATTACGCTAACAGTTCAATAATTGCACACAAGCAGGTGGTTTTGTTTAAATTTCCAACTAACTGACATAAATCGTTCATAGTTTGTCCTAATAGTTTAATATACGTGTAAATGAAAGTATTGAACATATTTTAGCTTAAACATCGCGAGTTGTACCGTTATTGCATTTAAGTAGTTATGTAAAAAATTAATTTCACAAAAAAAAAGCATTTACTTTGAGCTGAATCTTGGCTATGCAACGTAAAAATTAGCTGCATTATGTGATCTACAAAAAGTGTTTGATAAAACTAATAGAAGTGGGCGTAACTAGAACAATTTCATTACATAGGTTTTCAACTGTTTTTTTTTTTTTCAATTTACACAACCCGTCTTCATTTAATATTGTTTAAAATCATAATATGGGGTTTTGTAGTCTTTTTTATTTTTTATTTTTTTTTTTTGTTGTTGTATTTATATACTTTATTTATATATACGTATCTATTACATATTTCATATATCCATAATATATATACATATATATTTATTTGTTATATTTATATTAATTATTTTAAACGCGTCACCGAACAAATTTGTCAAAACGTTTGCAACGCCCAGAAGAAAGCGTCTTTATCCTTGATCGGCATCAAATTCTAAATCGGTTTAATCATGTCCGTTTGGCCACTGGCCGTCTGTGTAAGATCTATTGTAAACATTCTTCCGGCCGTAGAGATGAAGCTATCGACTTCAAGTTCAGCAAAAGTTCTTGCAAGCCTACAGTACATGTAAACTGGGAACACTTCTCTTTTCCGAAAGTAATAAAAAAATTAATGTTTTGTATGTTATTCATAAACTCTAGAGCAGATAAATCTACACACATTTGAACATACATTCTTTGGGCGATGCTGTAGAAACTGTATAAAAAGGGGAATAATTCGCTATGCCTACCAAATATATATATATATATATATATATAGTATATCAAAACTTGATTCGTTTTCAATATGTTTACAACGCTCAGCAACAAGCTTCATAAAGTTTCAAATCTTCTCTTTCTGTCGTTTTATGTAGTATCCTTTGATAAACATTTTCTTCTTCACAAAAAGGAAATTTCGACTACAAGTCTGCAAAAGAGTTTGAAAATAATCCAAACTGAAAATCGGAACAGAAAAACTCAGCCGCGCCTTACCAATACTACAGAAAATGAAAATTTAGTTCTTTTCTTTTTTTCAGTCTTTTTAGGATGACCGTGATAGGTATAAGAGAGTTGGTCGCGGCTGAATACAACTTTCTTACCCGTTTACTCTTCAATTTTAAAATAAGTAAATTGCTTTTCTTTTCAAACCGTACTAATTTAAATCGCCATATAGAGCCGATAGCCTGTGTTGCTAGTGCTCAATGTCTCTTTTTTTAGTCTAAGAATTCAATTCATTAGTCTAAAATTAAAATAATAATAATAATAATAATAAATCGCCATATAAAAAAACATAATAAGGTCTTTTGAAAGTATACAGTTTTATAGGGGTCTGAAGATAAGTTCGAATTTAACTACGAAAGACACATGTTATATCCATTAAGAGAGACCTGTAAACGTCCTAACCGAGCTCTTTTAAACATTTAGAATTAAGTTGCAGTTCAACTCAGCAGCCTATTATCTCCACATTAGGAAATATAAAAGATTTCTGTCAACATCACAGGAATCTATATGAAAATACCTTTCAAACAAGCTAAACAAATTCAAATTCTGTTTATAGGAACTATTTGATATATGTTTAACGAAAAATGGTTATAGAAAAACACCCATATTTGAGATTCCAGTGCGGCCAAAGTAGAAAATGTTGTGTATGTCACGTGAATCTATATGAAGATAAATACACAACCTTAAAACGTTATCGCCAAATTAACATAACCTATACCTTAAAAACTTCTCAATGACTACCAAAAAAAAATTACCATAAACTCAACACATAACCTCCAAACATTGTCCCAAAGTTGACTTAACCTCTATCTTAAAAATTATAAAAATTTTCGGGAAAATTAGCATAACCTCAATCTGTCGTAATCTACAAATATTATTACATATACCCATTAGTTATATGTGAAAAATAGCAGATATCAATCTGAAAGTTCCTTTCAAAATCTATTAAAATTTCTTAAAAATTTTGCAATGATATAACCCGGCCAGAACTGATAAGAAAGCCTTTGACTTGAGCTAGTAGCGCAAGACGTTAATAAGCTTTTTGCTTGGCACTTTATTATATTCATTTAATAATGAGATTCATTTATGCCGCACGAGCAATTTTTATAAACATATGACGACAGTTTCCGAACTCTACCCATATATTTTTTTTTTGCTCGCATTTAAAAAAGTATGTTAACAATTCAAGCGATAATAGAAGGAAATGGAGAACAACTTTTTATATGTGTTATTTACATATGTCTCTTTTTTAATGTTAAACAGGTGTTGCGAACACATAAATTTCACATTCTACATAATAATTTAAGTAATAAAAATATCAATTCAAATAAATATCCAATTCAATGAAATCAATTTTCAATAAATTTAAAATGTAATAAAAAAAAAAAAAAACACATTAACATATCAAGTGTAACAATTAATCAAATGTGAAAATGATCGAAGCGAAATTCGATTGACATCAAATAGTTAACACTTTTGTGCATAAGTAATTACACGCACACATTGTCGTTTAAATAATAATACATTCTCTTACGTCTGGGTATTATAAACAAAATAAACTACATTTCATGAATGGCATATATAAGCGCCACTATCCATTGTATAGTAAAATACTGTTCAACCCAGATATATGCATATATATAGTCAATGGACAATACCAATAATAACAATAGAAATAATAATAAAAATCTCAATAATATATTGCTGAAAACAATTATGATCTCTGTAGTGACCAATAACTTTAATATTTTCAAAGGGTAAAGAGTGCGGATAAAACAAACTTACAAGCAAGCAATCAAAAACCACATGTTATAATCTGTGCAGTCCAGCAACTCAGATCAACAAGTAAAAAAAAAAAAACAAGTAAGGAAATTATATTCGACTAAGGCCGAATCTTTTACACCCATAAACTTTATATTAAAAGAGAATATGTAACGTTTTTTCGGAGCAGTTTACTAATACAGAGCATTTCTTTGCTTTCTTACTTGATGTTGGCCTGTGGTCATTCCCCTTGACCGATTGGGCTTGAACTTGAAATATTTCTGCCAAATTTGGAGCGATTACCTTCATTTTTGCGATCAGAAGAATGTTTGACCCAGACAGACGAACAGACGAACTTGATGCTTACTTAGAATATACAGAGTTTATGAAGCCTCTACAGCGTCTTTCGGGTGTTCTAAACGTTATGGCAAAACGAATCCATCTCCATCCTTCAGTGGTATTATTTATAGCTGATTAACTAATTTATGAATTTAAAGTAAATATTTATATAACTCTTATTAGCTATATATTATAGCTTATGGTTTTCTCATCCTTGCATTAAATTTGACCAACATTCGCTTTAGAAATCAATAATTTTTCGCAGTTTGTTATTTGCTGGGAACGCGTTTCCGATTTTATCGTATCCAACTCTGGCCATAAACATGTATATAGCACATTTTATTTTAAGAATTTTTACGCATTAAATGGCTTTTGCTAAGCCAGGAGCAAATGATGCCACCAAAGGTAGAAATGCTCCACGAAAAACAAAACCACATTGATTGTTAGCGTTATGAGAAAAATGTACCATATTTTAACGTTCGCTCTCAATTCCAACAACAGTTGGCGGAGACGCACCATATTGGCGGACAGACAAACACGAATTTATTTACCGATCTTTGACCAATAATATATGTAATTTAAAAAACTTCGAATGTTTAATTGTAATGCGATAATATTGTATTATATGTATATCTTCCTTAATTTAGTACTGCGTTTACTATTCATCGGAAATAGGAAAATTTTTAACTTCATGGCAGCACCTGCGAAATATTACCGAACTAATTTTTTTTTTTTTTTTTTTTTTTACTTTTAAAGTCAGAGTGGTTACCATAATTATGTGTACAATAGACTTTTTTATCAAATGTTTCCTAATTAACTATAGTTAAGAAGTTATTATTAACGAATGAAAGTAAAGTAAGCCTTGATATGTTGACATAGATTCGTGCTTCTCAAGTACTAGGTTGTACAATAGCGTCAAAACTTATTTTAATATTTGGAATGAAAAAAAGAGTTCCGACTAACCACATTTAATACAAAATCTAAAATTTGCATACGTATTTTATCTCTGATCCGTGAACATATGAGCAGACGTTTGAACAAATATTCATAACTGATGGATCCACCAACTTCTTTCTTCAGATTTGACTCCAGCGATTGTTATCTATATATATATATATATATATTCCGTGTGTTCTTATGGTAGAGAGTTGTTGTGCTAATTGTGTCATTCCTGCAGGACACTATATTGATTTAAAAAAAAAAAAAATGGTTTTCTCTTATTTGCTCAAAGGTTCGATGTTTCACTATTTGTTTTTTTTTTTTTACAATTAATGTTTTTTTAACTTGTTTGAAACGATACATAGAAATGACAAATTATTAACAATTCGTAGGTAGGTCGACCGACAAGAAAGACTCAAAATAATGTGTAAATATTCGCTCTTACCTGATTGCGTATTTCCTTCCTCTGGAGAATTCCCAAAGAAGAATTACTTTTCATTTCAAAAAGTTTTCTTTAAAACATACATTCAGCTCTAAAGTGTTTTCTAGAAGAGTGCGCGAGTTAATTTTCAAACGTCTATAACAGCAACAAAAAGAAATAATTAATAATCACAAACTTGGTAAAGTCCCCGTATATAGTTTTTGAAACTTGTTTCAATTTCTTTACAATTTATTACTAAAAAAAACGTTTATTAATTTTTATTATTAATTCACTTAGCAAATTCTCGTTTGCAAACTGAAGCACAGACATGATAAAACAAGTACTTATCAAAGCAGTGATATCAACATATCGGTACTGATTAATCAAATTTAACGCGTTACTCTTTATGACACAATGATTTACTCCTTTTTTGCGCAGACCTTGCATTGTAGCTTCAGTGCAAATTCACACGCGTTGTGAACGTTATAAATGGTGAAAAAGCTGCATTCGTTTTAAAAGGTATCACGGCGAAGGTAGAAATTTATTACTTTGAATAAGTTTTAACAGAAATATATTTGAATTATCTAATTCGGACAAAAGAATTGATGCTAAATGAAGACAAAATTTGTTATTAAGAAATTTCTTTAGAGACTCGAGCATAACATATGCAAACGATTAGAAAATGCCGTTTCAGGTCAGGCATTACCTAATCAGTTGAAAACATGTAATAAAAACGGTTTTTTTTTTTTTGTTGCAAGAAAAAAGAAGACAAAAAGGATTTGGACATTATATTATAAACGCCAAGATAGCCCGCCATCGCTAATAAGAGGACTAAGATTTGTTTGTTTTGCAGAACTAAACATATTTAGGAGCCAGACGAAATTCTAAGCCATCTTAAGTAACTCCCCATATTTGTCTTTTAAATGAATCAGTTAACTTCACAAGCAATGAATTAGAAAAACTAAAATATTTCTTTTAAAATTCATTTACATAAATTGCATTACAATGAAAGACGCAACTATGAATAGTAAATTAATCCGACAACCGTCTGCTGTAGCTCCGCTCTTATCATAAAGAATAGTACCGTGTACATAATGCATTGCGGTAAAAACTGCCCTTGCTTTTGCTTTACCCTTATCACAGCGTGCCATTAAATCATCAGTTATATGAATATGAAATGGAATACAATGCATTATCGCTGATTCCAAATAAATATGATGGCCATTGCAATCAAAGTCACGTGGTGAAGTTAGCGTTATCTCGTCACATTTAGTTAAATCACTGTAACCATGCGAGATCATGTAATAACCTTCATGACCATCCAGTGCAAAAATTGTATAGCTGAGACCTTCTTCAACGTATTTATCATCATATATCTGTTTAATTCGCTGCGAATAACTGTCCGTGCAGATGATCTTCAATTTTAAGTTATTTAGAACTTGGCAGCGTGAACTTAAATTCCCTGAGTAATCGCAACCACCGAAATTGCAGAGAATACAAAGCAATAAAAAAATTTTAATATTTACGGCGGATAGAGTCATTTTAATTTTTTTTTTTTGTTTTTCATCTATATTGGTTTCTCTGAAAATGGAAAAAATTTTTTGGCTTTTCTTTCCACTTTTTCCCCTTTGTTCTTAATAATTCATGATAGTTCGAATTTCGAAAACAAAAATACGAATTTGATTTTGAAAAACCAAAAAGAAAGAGACATAAGGCTTAAGAACAAAGGTATTTTGTTTATCAATTTTGTACAAGTAATGTTTATACCATAAAGCATTTTTATCTTAATCATTGGGAAATTCAATATTTAAACATGTGCGTTTCAAGGTGCTTAGGTAATGGGCTTTTTAAAAAAATTAATCAAGCTCATATAAAGCCAGCAAGTGAAGATTCCATTTATAAGAAGGACTATCTATTTCCCAAATTTATTTAATCTAAGTAGCAATGAAAATGTATGATAATAATTTAATTAATTAAAATAATTGAAATAATTTTTGTAGCATACGTTCTTTTTTTTTTTTGGTGTTTTTTTCTTAAGCGAGTCAGGTATATGTTTTGAATGCATTAACATTTGACTTTGGAAAATTTACGTCTTCCATGGGCGACAATGGAATAACATGAATAACATCTTATATAACATCTCGTATCATCGAATCAAACAAATGAGGATTATTCTTATTTCGCTGCAGATGTATGGGCAACACTTTATTGTAACCGCAAATGGAATTAGCAGCATTAAGATCCTCAAAAGCGCTCTGAGGATGTTTGAAAATTTTTCTTAACAAAAAGGTGCTTAAAAAAGCCTGTTAAGAGTCAACGTTGAGACGTGTGCTTGGCGAACGACTTTTCTTAGATGCGACGCATATCTTACTTATTATATACATACAAGGAATCAAAGAGAATGGCTATGTTCTGATTGATCGTTCAGTTCGGGATTACGAACTGCATTGAGTAAGATAAATAACAATTTTGTTTACTTTACTAGAACTTTTAACTTTTTTTTTTAATAATCCGCAGCTTAATGTATTTGTGGATCTCTCTTTTAATATTTTTAGCTAAGTACAAGTGGCATGATAATAACGTACAAATTTTTCTTTTACATTAATTGCATTAAACTAAAAGGTAGAAATATGAATAAACCAATGTGCATTAGCCGGGAGCCGCCTGCTACAGTGTCGCTCTCCTCATAGAGAGTGCTACCTTCTACATAAAGCATTGCGGTAAATTCTGCCTTTGGCTGTTTTACACCTTTCAAACAATGCGAAATCAAATCATCGGTTAGATGAACAGGGAATAAAAGACAATGAAGTCTCGCTGATCTTAAACGAATATCTTGGCCATTGCATTGAAAATCACGTGCTGAAGTTAGCGTTATCTCGTCACATTTAGTTAAATCACTATAACCGTGCGAAATCAAGTAATAACCTTCACGGTCATCCAATGTGAAAACCGTATAACTAAGACCAGTTTTTACGTGCTTATCTGCATACCTTTGCCTAACTTCACGCGGATAAGAGCCGGTGCATATATTTTTCAATTTAATACCATCTAAAACTTGACAGCGCGCACTTAAATCCGTTGAGCCACCAGAGAAACTGCCAAGAATATAAAATAGCAAAGCGCAAACGTTGACCGCGGACGGAGTCATATTAGTTCTTTTTTCCTGTTTATGTTGGTTTCTTTTAGAATTACAAGAAAATTTTGTTCCTTTTTATTTTTTCAAACAATTTTAATGTAAATATAAAAAATTAAAATGAAAACAATTTATTACAGGCCGAATTTCGAAGACAAAATCAAAAAATATTTTAAAATTTTATTCCTCTTTTAAGTACCAAAAAAAAAAAAAAAAAGAAGAAAATATTGTACATTTTTTTGTTCTAATACTGAAAAAGCCGAAGAGAAGAGATGTAAGCCATTTTTACAAAAATTATATTTATACAGTTCGCATCCCTAACAAAGAAATGAATTTTCAATCATTTTGCAAAAGGAACTTTTTATCAATGCGAAATTCTTAGTCCATTTAAGCATATCCATGTACAATTTGTCTATTAAATAAATAAAAGGCAAGTAAACCGGCATGAGTACTTTTTATTTCACCAATTCATAGAAAGAGCATAAATGTTTCATACCGAAGTAGTGCAATGAAAATTTTTTGTCGACCTTGATAGCAATCAGTAAAAGTTAAGGAGTAAATTATGTGATACTTACAGTCTTACGGCTTTTGTGGAGGTAATCTTTACAAATGTTCCATTCTGAATTCCAGACATATGTAGATAGCATTAATGATGATAATGACCGCATAAACATCGACAAAAAATCGAATGAGGAAGATTACCAGGCGATTAATATCGGGCATTTAATACTGGTCGAAAAATACATATATACGTAGAATGAATCGTTATGGCAAATGGGACTGTAATTACGTTTTTTGCGTGCTTCACCAACGAATCGTGAATCGAACTCACATAAGATGCCACATAACTTCTCCTCACCAAATAGTTCCTTCCCCCACCGCAAACGATAATCGACATACTGCGACTACCACAATCGCCTAGAGGTACGTAACCACCTCAGCATTTAAGCCGCATAGTCTAGATGATTTCGTTGATGATTATATGTAGTTACCTGCATTACTTTACTGTACGTGCATTTTGAGCAATTTGCATTAATTATTGTGTACAAGAATTAGAAAAAGTTGTTCTTTTTGATGCATCGCATAAAACCTTTAATGCCATGTGATGCAATGGTATACTTAACTGGTGCGAATAGATAGAACATTTAGAAAAACTTGTCACAGACCCAACTATCGTTATATTGATCGCTTCTGAATGATATTTTGGATCTATCTAAGCTTATCTATGCTCTTGCATTCAACTTCCGGGCTACAATTTTAGAGATTAATTTGATGAAACTTTGTACGCTAAAATGTTTTCGCCCTACATTTTCGCCCACTTCCCGCATAACGTTTTACTTTGAAAAGATGCATGGACAACTGGAGAATGATGGAAGGTATTTAAAAGGCGGGCCGTGCCGTACTATGGTATTTTTTTGGTTTATGGTTTTTTTTTTTTTTTTTTAAATTTTCCAATCGTCATGAATATGAAGCAGTAATTATTTCCGTTATATACAGAACTTCCTGTAAAATACAATATGCAAATAAGAAGGAATGTTAATAAAATTAAATAATTAACTAATTAATTAATTAATTAATTTAATCAGTCCGGTTATTTTTTTTTTTCTTCCTAAATGAATCGAACGTCTCCGAAGGGTGTGTTTTTAATGCACTTGTTTTAACCAATCGTATTTTCTTATGCGATTTATCAAATGCTCTCCTTCATCTAGCTTAATGTGTCTATGAGTCCATCCTTTATTCTTTTTAGCTAAATACGTCGCATGATAGGAAAATACAAATTTTTCTTTTACATTAATTGCATTAAACTAAAAGGTACAAATATAAAGAAACCAATTTGCATTATACAGGAGCCGCCTGCTACACCGTCGTCCTCCTCATAGAGAGGGCTACCTTCTACATAAAGCATTGCGGTAAAAGCTACCCTTGACTTTTCTTCACCTTCAGAACAATACGAAATCAAATCATCAGCTAGTTGAGTATGAAATGGAAGACAATGCAGTATCGCTGATTCGATATAAATTTTATAGTACTTATCGCAGCCAAAACGATGTGGTGAAGTTACCGTTATCTCGTTACAGTCAGTTAAATCGCTATAGCCATGCGATATCATGTAATAACCTTCACGTCCGTCCACTGAAAAAACTGTATAACTTTCACCAATTTCAACATGTTTATCTAAATATTTGAGTTTAACTTCTTCCGGATAATCGGCGGTACATAGATTTTTCAATTTAAAATCTGCCAAAATACGACAGCGTTTGGAGAAATCCTTTAAACCGTCACAAATACGGAATCGGCAAAGAATACAATACACTAGGAAATTTTGAACGTTGACAGCGGACAGATTCATATTAATTTTGTTTTCGTTTACGCTGTTGATTTCTCGGAGGTTTATTAACAAAAAAAAAAAAAAAAAAAGAAAAAAAAAAGAAAAGATTTTCCTATCTTTTCTGATCCAAGCTGTTTTAATATAACAATTGAAAAATAAAAATAATAAAAGCTTATTACAGTTCGAATTTCGAAAACGAAAAGAACAAAGGAAAATGTTTTTTCTGATAACATAGGTTTTTTTCTCAGTTTATTTGTCTTTGCTGGAGTAGCTTGCTGTTTTTTTACATTTTTTTTTTTTTTTTTTTTTTTTGTTTTTGTTTTGTTTTAATAATTATACATTCACATGCACATAAGAACATATATATATTTATATGTATGCATTTATAAAGATAGTTTATATATTATTTATATCGTTTTTCGTATCTTTTTTTTTCGTATTTTTTCAATGAAATTTGCATAATGTTATTATTCTTAGTTAAAGAGATTAAAAGAATAAAATAGAGAGAAATACTTAAACTTTAAACCGTCATTAGGATATGTGTAGAAATCAAAGTCAAGGCATTGGCAATCGTTGGCTATATCATAGAAATATCAAGATGAGTGGCAGAGAGAGAGAGAGAGGGAGAGAGAGAGGAGAAGAGCACAAGGATTCAAGAAAAATGTATAGAGAGAGAGAGAGAGAAAAGGAGAGAGATCGACACGAAGAGAGATAGTGAAATTAAACGATCGAATAAAAAGAAAGAACATCTCATGATAAAGAAATGCTCGCGGAGAGAGAAAGAAGAGAGCAGTGAAGAAATATCGATTAGATGGCAGGCAGTATATTGAAATGTTCAACTTAGCAATGGCAGTGTGTTGAGTGTCAAACGAATTTTTAGGAGGTAGAGATGAAGATAGTTAAAAAAAAAGAAAGCGAAGAGCATAAATGAAATCACAGGCAAGAACGTGAAAGAGAGAGATCATCTCCTGTGAGAAATTGCAGAACAGAGTAGGTATAGAAGAGAGAAACTTGTAAGAGAGAGCGTGTGTTTACTTGCGAGAAAGTAATAGAAAGAAATTTAAAAATAGTTGAAGACAAGCGAAGAAAAATTAAGAAATTGAATGCAGAAATAAATCTTCAATGCTGTATTAACTTAAATTTAAAAGAATAAAAACTCCGAATCATCTATTACATAAATCCATTCCTTTTTAGTGATTGAATCGTTTAGAGGCATCTTTACCATTTACCATAATGACCGCCGTAATAACCGCCGTGGGCAGCAGCTTTGTGACTTTCAGCAGCTAAAGCACTCAAATGAGATGCACGAGCGTGCTGTACTTCAGCTGGCTCAACAGGCACACCATTATGTAGCACGGGATAATGCAGAGGTCCTTTATAGCCACCGTAACCACCATGATGAGCTGCGGTGGAATAATGGCTAGGACCAACAACGGCATGACCGCCGGCACCATAGGGGCCAGCACCGTAAACGCCGCCATCATGACCTCCATGATAACTACCATCGTCGTGACTGGAGGGTCCGGCCTCAGCGGCAGCCTTTGCCACAGCAGCAAAGTGAGCAGCCTTGGCATGTTGAACTTCGGGGGTGTCTACTGGCACACCAAGATGATTTATAACAGGCACATGATAACCGTGGGCACCGGCATAACCACCTCCGTGACCGCCAGCATAAGCGCCAACATGACCAGCGCCAGCATGAAGTGCAGCACCCAAAGCCTTGGCATGAGCGGCAGCATGCTCTGCTTTAGCCGCTTGGACATCGGGAGTATCGACAGGCACGCCAGCCGGGGTTAAAGCAACTGGAGCAGCATATCCGTGACCATGACCCCACAAAGATCGTTTATATAAGTGATGATGACCACCGTGGGCAGCGGCAGCGGCGGCAGAAGCATAAGCAGCAGCATGAGCAGCTTTAGCGTGTTGCACTTCTGGGGTATCCACAGGTACTCCTTTATGATCAAGCACAATATGAGCCTGAGGATAGGCGTGACCGGCGGCATAATGAGCTACTGGTGCTACTGGTACATAAGCTGCTGCTGGACTGGGCGCTTTAGGTAAATTAGTACCGACAGCTTGAAAGCCATGATGAGGATCAGCAACGTATGAAACTGATTGCAAATGACCGTAACCATCCACATAAGAATAGGAGCCACGAGTTACACCATCATGCGAACGTGTCTCATGCTTTTGTGAATTTGGATCCGCATAACCATACGAATATGAATGACTATAGGGATCTAGACTGGCATATTGAGTTGAGACAGCGCCATGATAAGTAGCGGAGCAGGTGGACGCGAGTAAAGCACACAAAATAAACTGCGAATAAAGTAAAAAAGCAAAAAAAAAAAAAAACAAAACAATGATAAATAGCCGCTAATGAAGTTATCAAAATTAAAGAGCAATCAAATTTTAATTTGTTGCTAATGCTTAAAAAATTAAGGCCAAATATGTAATAACTTCATATAATTATAAGTAGATCCCCTTAACTTCTCAATGGGTTAATGGGTTAAAAAGTATTTCAAATTTTTCAAATTCGCTAATTATCCTAACACTAAAGGCTTGAAAAAGTAAGAAAAAAAAAAAAAAAACATACATAGGGAATATTATAAAAAGCGTTGCCCATGCGCTATGCTTCGCAGTTGTGTTTTTTTGTTTTTTGTTTTTCGTTTTTGTTTTTTGAAATTTTACCCACAGTTTATTAAAGAAACCAAACGTATAATTCCATATTACAATTGCAACAATAACAACATGTTGCAATTAACTTGTTGCTTCTTATATTAGCCGAGTGGAAAAAACTAAAATTATAACATTTCACAAATAAACGAATATGAGGTTTTGTTTTGTTGTTGTTTTTTTTTTTTTTAAATTTATTGTTATTTTCTTCTCTTTTACAAATCACTCGTTGACCATAGCACAGCAGCAAAGCAGCAGTAAAGACTATAAAAAAACACTACAACAATTGTGCGGTTTAGTAACCCACTGGCCGAGAGATAAACTGATTTGGTTTTTTTTTTTTTCTTTCTGTTGAATCATTTTACAACAACAAGCCACTGCGCATACATGGGGCGAATGCATTATTATTTTAAACGGTTGAGTTTTCAGTTAATATTTGACAAAAAAAAAAAAAAAAAAAAAAAAAGAAACCGTAACTTTTTTCGTAAGCATTTCCACATTCAACCACTCAACCCAAGAAATCACACAATTTTGCGTTTATTTTTATATATTTTGTAATATATTCTAATTTTAACATGAAAAACTTTTCAAAAAAAACCTCCACCTAAGTGCTTGCACTTAGAGTATTTCTCTTTTTCAACTATTGTGTGTTATAAAACAGTATGTGCCTTGACTTCATCCGAAATGTGTCAAACTTTTCGAACTTGCTAAGGCCTCAAATCAATATAATATGAAGATAAGCATGCCTCGTAATGTCAACAAGACATTGGCCTATGTCATCCTACTAAGAATTCGTATTTTTGCTATACAAGGTAATAAGGTTTGATCGGCCGCCAATATCTTGAACCTATATTTTGTGACTTGACTTTTTTTCCCACTATTCTATAGCTACAAGTCACACCGTATGCATTTCAAAACGGATATACAGACATTGACAATACCGCCGACTACATTTCTCAGCATTTATGTGAAGAAGTTTCTGAAAATTTCAATTATGGGATAAAGATATTTAATTAAAACCCTTTGCTTACGATACTTTTATTACTACTGTAATTAAGAAATTTATTAACCGATTTCCAACAATTATCAATAAAAAGGAAACGGAATTGAAACCGCTATCTCATTCCGGGCTACCATTTAGATTAGGTATATTAAAACTTCAACTCAAGTCATATAATCGGCTAAGACCGGTTATTAAATATCATCCACGTGTAGTTACAGCATAACATATCAGAACTTATAACGTCTTTTCAGGCAAAGTTCAACGCATCATAAGAACTTTTTTAAGGTGTGAGATTCAAATCTTTAATCGACCTGGTCCAAGTTTAATAAATTTAATTCTTTTTTTTTTTTGCCAAATCCCTTATTATGCTCCATCTGCTTTCAGTTTAAAGGATCAAATTTCTGGCACTTATAATAGAGAAGGTTCGAAACTGCGACTAATACGATCCAACCTTAGATCGAAATAGAGAACAATATGGCCTAAATTTAAACCGATGTATAGACCAATACGGTCCAAATTTAGAGCGCAACATTTAGATAGCAAAATTGTCCAAAGTTATACTGAAACAGAGACCGATATGGTGCACAGTTAGAAGCCTAAAGCAACTTTCTTTATAAAATACTACAAGTTAGACCTTAGTACCATACAAAGGTGTGTTTTTTGTCAGAATATTTCTCTGTTGAGGTGTTTTTTTTGTTGCTTACATTCATTTACTACAACAAATTTCTAGTTTTCATTATCTTTTGCCAAAAAAGAGATATTTTTTCACATAAGGATGTACGTGTTTCTATACATACTTTATATATTCTTTTCAATATTTTTTATACTTTATGGGTTTAAATAACACGTCACTCGAAAAGTAGGAAGATATACAGATGAAGGGTGAATCCATACGATTTTTAGGTAGTGTCAATCTTCAGACGAAACGTATCGAAATTTCATGAGCTTCCGACAAGTTACAGTTATTGTAGTGGCGCTATACACGAAATTTTGATTTTTTGATTATTTTATAAAAATCATCCTAAGAACTAATTGCGTGATGTAGTCCTAATCATTTTAGTATCGAATAAATTCCGATCGAATTCAATAGTATTCGATTCCATTCCATAACGAATCTCACAGAGTGTATGCTTCTGTTCAGAATACATGAAAGGGACAGTCTTACATCAATGAAAACAATGATTATGAATCAATTAGTGTAACAAAAGCCGCACTGAGTATTGCAAATATCAACACATACCGAATATGCTTTAAAGCAAAAGCATTGTAGGGCTAAATATTAAATCTTAACATAATAGAAAATCATACGTTTTAGTTCATCACATGTTTTATTCATACTCTTAGAAATAAAAGTTGGCCTTAAACAACCCTATCTGTACTGCTAAACCAAATCTTTCCTTTTCCTTTTCTTTCCCTAATTTTATAATTTTTTGACTTTTTTCGCAATGCCACAAATACTGTCAAGTTGATATACAAATTTGATTTTCTTATATAATTCAGTTGTTCTCTTTATTTCATTAACTATTTAACTAGCAATTTACTATTAGTTCGTGAAGAGATCATCACTTATATCAAGTTTTTTGCTTAAGTCTTTTGCTTGCAAGAGTATATATCTTCGGAAAAGGTGTCACCTAAACAATAGGACTTTAAAAGAATTTTTTTATACTCCACACCACTTGTGGTACAAGGTACAATGGTATATTAAATTTGTGACGGTGTATGCGACATCCAAGATGATTTATTATACTGATGTGAAAAAGATTCTGAATCGACTTAAGCTTGTGTGTCCGTCTGTCCACCTATCCGTCGTGTTTTTTGCGTTCACCTAAAAGGCTGCAATTACTGAGATATTCTGATGAAATTTGGTTTTAGCCCAAGATCGAACGTCATTGAAAATGATTCGGATCGGATCACTTCTTCGGCCATTTTCCATAAAACACCTTGATTGGAATTGGTCGTGATAGGAATAACTCTTTTATGATAAGGCGTCTAGGGTATTTAATGGTGGACCATGGTCACCTATAGTGTTTTACTTATTTCTTGTTTGCCTAAAAAAATGTTTATAAATAATAATCTAAATTTATAGAACTGATTAAATGTTGGGATAATAACCAATATCGGAAAACCCAATTGCGATTTTACTTATATGAAAATATTCGCGATATGCAATAACGAAGTGATGCAACCTGACATGGCTCTCTGGGCGGTCAACTGTATTTGCAGTTTTCAGGCAGTCGCAAGAATTGAAATGCAAAGCAAGTAAGAATGTTGGAGTTAGCTATGGCCGGTCACCAAATACAACAAAATCCAATTTAAACAGAAGAAGAATATGTTCCATTGTAATATGTATTTTAGCTATAAAGAGCTTTTTATATTGCGCAATGGTAATAAGTAAAAAAAACTTAAAAATACCCTAACAATGACTTTTCCAAGTACATGATTGCATGGACAGTTGATTGCAAAAATGTCTTCAGCAGAATAACAATGTGCTGTCAATGCCGCTAGACACACTTGAGCTCGGGTAGAATAACTTTTGCGAAAAGTTAGTCAAGCATAAAATGCGTAAGTGTGTTGATGTAAGAGCTTCTTCCGAAGAGCTTCTGGCCGAAGTGCCGCTCTAACTTACTAACAACAGTAAGCTTTTCTAGCTCAAAATAACGTAGATGTCAAAGGACAACTGCTTTTGCGGACGTATTAACAAGAATAAAGAATTATTTAAGATATTTGTTATTTAATAAAAAATTAAACGATACCGTTAAGTTTGACTTGTGAAATAATGAAATTATTATCAGTTATAGTTAAAACACAAATTATTATTTCCCATAAAACCCATAAAGGTAAACTTAACAGATTTATTCAACTTCGATTACTTCACTTAATTGGGCAAACAAGTGCTGCTCATGCATAAATCCATAAAAACATTGAGGAAAGAAAAAATGAAAATATTTTTAAAAGAATTTTTAAAATTTTGCTTTTTCATCTTTTTCAAGAATTTTTTAAAATGAATTTTTCTAAAGAATTTATGCAATAGTTGTACTGCAGTATAGGGGCAGCAGATTGTTGAGGAAATAAAGTTTACGTAACATTCAGTAACAATCAAGATAAAGGAAGATGAAAACAATTTCTGGTAAAACCAAAAGTTCTTCTCCATTAAGCCAACATATTTGCTTTGGAGTAAACCATTGACACTGTAATCTTTGAAAATCGCATTATTTTTCGTTTATCTTGTTTATTAAAGGCATATATCAGAAAACCAATCCAACTGTTTTCATAAAATATCATCGATCGATTTATTTTATCGGAAATTTGTTAATAAAAATTCTGCATATTTTTGCTTTTGGGTCTTTTAAGGTAATGGAAGCGCCTTTTCTAAACGGATCATATCCATTTTTTGCAAATTGTTTTTTTATTTCAACAAAATACTTTTCAGAAGCACAGCTGAGCCACTGAATCTTAAACTTAAGAACTTAGTAAACTCGAACGAATAGATGGAAAAGATCACATATTGATCAAGAATTTATTTATTTATGTTCTTCTTAAACGGATAAGCAATGCAAGTAGTGTACCCTCATAGCCTGAAGGTGGGAAAGTTGATAAAACGCCTTATAAAGATTTAGGTGCACTAATTTTGTTCATCATTGGGTGTTGAAAAAAATCTATAACTTTTTTTTTTTTAATTTTCGTAACATTTCTCTCGATATATTGTAATCCTTATATAAAGTCTTGTAAAGCCAATTAATTCAAAAAATTTCTTTTTATTTTCCAATTCCTTTCAAGTGTTTTGTTTTAAGATAATTTTTATATTTTTATGACTATTCCGAAGATCGGAATAGTACTTTTTACAAAAAATTTAATTTACAATTTTTATTATTTTGTTTATTTTTATATTTGTTTTTGTCTTATTTTAAAAAGAAAGAAATCACACTTGAATATACGAAATCACAAAATTGAGTATCGCCTCCAATTAATATGTAGAGACAAAGCACACTGATATCCTTTTTAAAGGAGTTTATAACTAGAATTTTTTTTTTTTTATTATTTTTCGTAAGGAAACTTAAAGAGAAATTAAAAAAAAACAAACACACGCTCAGTGGGCTTAACCTCCTAGAATCGCGACTAGGACTGTTAACGAACTGTGCTGACAAGTGCTTTCGAGCACCAATATATACCCATAACCCCGAAAAAAAAAATAAAAAAAAAAAAAACAAAACAAAAGCAAAAGCGAGAAAACCAAACGCTAACAAACAAAATCAACAACAACAAGGAACGCTTTAAACAGCCAACGCTATGACTATCTCACTTCGGTTCGGTATATGAACAATTGAAAACAAATGGACTAACAACTAGAGCAATGCAAATGCATATGCATCCATCTCGATACATGATACAAATACATAAGCATACACCCTAACATAGTGCATTACATGCATGAATACATGAATAGTCGGGCAGGCACACACCCAAAGCAAAAACATACGCAGACTCTACTTACTCTTAGCGTTTTTATTATTATTTTTTCTTTTTTTTTTTCTCTTTAAGCAGCGATTGCACTTTACAAGTCATTCAAACTGACAATAAGCAAAAGAAAATAACAGTTTATAAGTAAGAATACACACACCGATACACACACACACAAACAAACAAACAAACATACATACATGCAAACACTTGTATTTTATTTTCATATTTCTTTGCAAAGAAATATTAAAAATAAAATGAATGTTTTCTTCTTTTTTTTTTTTTTTCTTAAAGAAAACAAAAGCAAAATATTATATATTAATACAAGAATTACAAATCATTAGAACGATCACGAATGAAAAAGCAAAACAATAACAAAACAAAATGAAAAAAACAAAAAAAAAAATAAATAAATAAAAAGAAATCAATTTAATATATAATAACGGAATAAAATAAATGATGAAATACTACAACCGCAATTTAAAAACACCGCCATACGAGAACACGCTGAGATACATATTCTTGAGCAACAATGTTTCTGAAACATAAAATTTGCACATTTTTTCACATGACAACATTCTTTCATTCTATGAATCTTGGACGAGAAAAAAACAAAAAAAAAAAACAAAACAAAAATGAATTTAATTTAAGTTTTCAATCGAAGAAAATTTCCGTTTAGTAAGAAAGAAACTTCAATAATAATTATTCAATTAAAAATTAAAAACTTTCTACAGTAAAAGTGTCTTAATATCCAGTTTAATGATGAGGTGTAAATCCCAGAGACAGTTTTCTTTTATTATACCCATTACCGAATGACGGAGATCTACTCATTTTGCCATAAGGTTTGCAATGCCCAAAAGAACTCTTCAGATGCCTTACAAGGTGCTTAGCGCGAAATTCTGAATCGATTGATCCATGTCTGTCCGTCTGCCTGTCTGTGCGGTGTATGGTGTTGACACTCTGCTGGTCGCAAAATTCGAGTTCAAATTTCGTAGAAACATTGCAAGCATTATGGTTTTCGCACACAAGTTATTATTATTGAAATTGGGCCACATTAGCCAGAGCATACGTCCGCAGTAAAACGTAAACAGAACTCAATCTCGTTTCCTTAAACAAAAATTTACGGATGTTTGTTCATTATGCAGAAACTATGAAAGATAGAAAGCTGACAATTTTCTCTGGAATGGAGAACTCGGCGGAAAAAATCAGCAATGCCCACACAAACTTATAAGTGACTAATTTTGTTTTTTTTTTCCCCCTTTTTGGAAGTTTTATGCTTATTAATTAATTATGAGGTGAGCTAGACAGAATGTTTAAAATTATTTTATACATTCCTCAAATGAAGATATATTATCTGTTTGGAAATGCGTTAATTCTAAAATAAATTTGGTAGATACACTGATGCGGACTAATTTTTTCTTAATAATACCATCGATATGGGTCAAATCAAATAAAAGGACTTGGAGATTAGAATGCCAACAGTTAATTTTACGTTAATTATGATGGACGTGCTGACGTGGTGAAGGGTTTTACGTTTAATATATAAAAAAAAAAAAACGAAAAAACCGTTATAATCCCAAACACCTTGAACTTATGAAAGTAACTACGAAAGTATGCGGGATTTGGCCAAAGTCGAATATAATTTTTTTTTGTTTCTTTTGTTCTTTCCCGGTAGATTTAAATTCCTATTCAAATTGTAGGCTCACGATTAAAGGATAAATTTCTGAAATAGTCAGCACATAAAGCGAAAGTTTACGTTTAGATGAAATTGGTTGTGATAATAATTCCTTTTCTCACATAAACGTGTTCGTATAATATAAGCGATTCCAAGTCGGCTGTGATGACAACCGAAAAACAAGAAACCAAATTTCGCTATGAATTGTAAAGAAATTAAATGCATTAAATGATTATCTGCGCTTCGATTTCAATCGGGAGGTGCATAAGAGACGAATTAAGTACGATCAAAAATATGACACATGTCAACTGTTTTGTCTTTATGTGGAAATTCTTCCTCACGCCCTATTTAAAGGCGAAGAAATTGCTCATGCTGCGCGTTCGAAAGGGAAAAAATCTCGTTGTAACATTCTTTTTGCTCGCCTTCTCGCTACTTTCTTCTTTTTCTTTGAAAATCGAACTAGCCGTACGAGGAATATCTTATGAAAATGTTACGGAAACTTAAGAGTGAGAAAAAATGGAAAAATGACAGGTTAATGGGAATATTATGCAATGGTAGCTTGAGTATGGTGGTTAAGGCGACTCTCAAAATTGACTGCAGTACAAATCCATTTAACAATAACTTGATGTCTACTACTTTGCATTTTGAATAAAAAGGTATATAATATTAGAAAATCAATCTATCATACATTTGGCTGAGTGGCCGAGTAGGCAAGGGTCTCGACTAGCAAGTCAATGGTCGTGGGTTCGAATATCTCAAGTGAGGTAGAGTTTTTTAATAAAAGCCGATAGCCTTAGATTGCCAGCTGCTTTATAAGACTTTAAAGTCTTAGAATTTATTTCTCTCCTAAAGCACTAGCAATCTAAGGTTGTCGTGCTTATTGAAAACTTTGAAACCACGGGCATTGATGAGTTATTAGTCGAGATTCTTTGCCGACTCTCGGCCACTCAGACGGATTTTTTTTTTATTTTTAAATTTATTAAAAAGGTTGGAAAACCTGCTGAGTACCCTTCGAATACAATGTAGAAGAAGAAATAGCAAGAATTTAGGAGTTATGCAATAACCTGAAGTGTAGCGAATTTCTTATCACAGCTGACACGCCCGCATGTTGTTATTAAATTTTATATATATATATTTTATTTAAAATTTAAAAAATTCGCTTTCTAGTGTTTTTAAATATATTTTAGGCGTTGCTCTTATATATATATATACTTATAAGCAGTAGTTTTTTGTTAGTAGACCTAGCGCGTAAATAGCTTAAAAATAAAAGTCCACCAGCACTATTTTGCAACAGCGATAACTATAAAATGATTTTTTTTTTTTTTTTTTTTTAATGTAAATGCCATAGTAGCAAGGGCAGCGGGTATGCCAAGTTTGCCACAGTTTTCGTGGTCTCATGTGGTGGTCGCCAGAAAAAATTGAAAAAAAAATATTACTATGCAACAATTTTAATTATTTTCCTTAGGTAGCGCATACAGCTCGTTGTAAGACTAACAAGGCATTTACATACAATATTAGACTATTTTCCAAGTTAGTTGAGAGTGTTTTTTCTTTTTAGTTTTTAATATTGTCGTTCGTTCAACAATTATAAAAATTGTGTAAGTGAATGCGAAATAAACTTGGAAAATTTCATAAATTTTTTCTCCTTAATAATTGAATACATAAAAAAATGCTATGAGTTGATAATGTTGCCTCTATTTTATTCATTCCCTCCATTTTATGGAAAAATTTACACTATTTTGATCAAAAAATAGTAAGACTTTTGTGTAGTGTAGAACAACTTAATGCAAATGAATAGTATTTTCCTTAGGTTGAGGGCACCATAACTAGCATGTCTTCGATAAGTAATAGTTCGAGTTATCTCTGTTCATTTTCATCTAAAATAGAGCCTTTTTCGATTTTTAAAATGAATGAAAAAAAAAAGATAACAATGACAAACGTATATTGGCTACATTCCGTGTGCGCGGACGAGGATTACGTGAAGGAAGTCAAAGTTCTTACAGACTTAATTGCTGTCACGGAAATACGCCATGAATTGACACAAACGATTTCGAAAATCAACTTTTGTCTTAAAGACCTCTTACAATAATGCATCTTCTCAGGATATCTTATGAATAAATACGAATATAGATTGAGAGAGATATGCTGGCGATATAAGTAAAAAAAATTTAAACAGGTATCACAGCAGAAAGTTCCGAGTCAGTTTTGATCCTCTTCAGCAATATTAGATAGATAAGGTTTTCTAAAATAATGAGTGGGCAAGCGAATCGGTTCAAAATCTTAAGTCGATCAAGAATTTTTTTTTTGCTTTTTGTTTTGCTTTTAGATTCTGTATACAGTCCAGATTGCGTGGTTGAATTCTAAGACATACTATCCGCCTACTTAGCTTTTGCAATGTTTTTAGTTAGCATGCAAGCGTCTCCCTGGTAATAAAATATCATTCAAAAAATTGTCATTTTATTTTGATGAAACTTTTTATTGCGACAGACACTTGGGCAAGTCTTCCTAGATTTGTGTGGAAGCTCTCGTACGCGTACACGAAGGGACCAGAAGGAGGAGAGTGTGTCCAACAAATTCGGCATCTTGAGCATTGCGTCCATGTAGCCTTTGGACCCCGCCTTTGAAACAATGGATTTGCATGCGTCTTTCTCTCCTTTTCTAAGGCAAACTTATATTAGCACTACTCCCTCGTTCATACAAATTTTACCTACGCTTCTGCCTAACCGTATGTATTATAAGGTAAGTTTATTGAATCATCAAATCTTTTGGAAAATTACAACACTTGCAACCCCTGTAAAGAAGACTTTACCTTCCGTCTTGGTACAGACACCACTTGTACAATGCAGTTGAGTTGTTAACTCATACAAAGACGAAAAAAACCGATCGTAAGCCGTTTTTTGATTAAGAACATTTCAACAATTTTGAGAGTCACACGCAGATGAATTCAAGTCCTAAAAATTGAACTCACGTAATTAGATTATGGGAGAAAAAATCAGTATAGTTTGAAGCTGCCTTTCTTCAATAAAGAAAGCGATACAATCCCTAGGACATTGCGTGTTTAGCAAGTGCCGATGATTTCTCTTTAGCCGAGATTTCTAAATTGAAGCGGATTGCTGCTAATTCCGCCGTCCACATTGCCAAGCTCATCCCTAATATAGGTTAAGCATTTCCTGCCACTCGCGTCGAGTTTCGCAACGATACCATTGTCTGATCTCATATGATCCTGAGAGTTTAACTTAATCTTAAAGAATTTTTAATTCGATTCTCTATTCAAACCGTATAGGTACTGCATGCCAATGCATTAATAATGGATGCAAAAGAAGGAAGTTATTGCTTTTTAAGTGTTTTGCGCTAATCGAAACTCTCCGTCTAAACCAACAGTTATATATCTTTTTATAGAAATCTCGCACATAATATTTTCAGCGAAGAAAGTCTTCGAGGAATAAGTAAAACAGTTATGCTCGCTTATCTTCCGAAAGATGTAACACTTTTCTCAGCATAAACAAGATGAAGTACATCTATCTGGCGAGATTTTTAGGTCATATTCTTGAATATTGCCCTAGCAGTGTCTCTGATCAGTAATATAAAAAACAAAAGAAAAAAAAACCGTGTTCAATAAAGGAGGAAAAATTGGGTAAGTAATATAACGCTAGAGGTCGAAGTCAAATTTCTGCAGTTTCCGTTATAAAAAGATATTAAATTTAATTTTAAAACAACACATATTTTCGCACGCCTTGAAAGTTATTGTGTTAGGTAGAGCAGGATCGACCTATGTCAACCACCAACTCGTGTGTTATTGACGGGGTAGTGTAAAACTTTGCACATAATGCATACATAATGATCTTATAACTGAAAGCAAAAAACAATAACAAAAATTGCTAATAAAAAAAAAGCAGCAAACAAAAAAATTGACTGTAAAGCGCATACATTTCAGTTATCATTAATAATAATATTAATATTGTATGTAGTTTAAGACCAAAAAATATACACATACGCAAATATGCATATATATATATACACACACACACACACACACACACGCATATTTAAATTCTTTGCACAAATATCTGGAAATTAATTTGTTCGCGATCTCAACCTCACCCGTTTATTAAAAGTATTTCGGAAAAGCAATACAAACCACAAAAATAAGAACAAAATCGACTGCGGTAACAATAAGAGTAACGGAAAAAACAAACTTCTTTGTCACCAGATCATTATTCGTTGTAATATGGTTTGTAATTTAGTATACACTGCGTCCATGTTTTCCGCTATTTAAAGTATACATAAATAAGTTTGTTGAAAAAGACTACATACACATCGGGCAAAGCTACTTATACTAAAGAAGTGACTTCTATGACTTTGTCAAATCATTTCATTTGATATCACTGGCGTTTGCATTGAATTTGCAGCATAAAGGGATGACGCTATTGTTCATTGCGTAAATAGCTCCAAAGCAGCATTTGTCAAACGTCATTTATTTTTTTTTTTAATGTCTATGTTTTAACATTTGCGCTGATTTTGTTAAGCCCTTCTCGGTTAAGTGAAATTATTCGCATTCGCGTATCGAAGTATGTGATTGCGCAGATTGAAAATGTAGATAAACCTATAAACCTGAAGCCAATTACAAGGGTTGTAATCGTCTCCACATTACGATGGACATTATGTGTCGGTTAGGTATTTGGGAACGGTTTTTTTCGGAAACTTTTTGGTGGCTACAGTCGTACTCAAATTCACGTGAGTCAAGTGTGGTCGAGTGTTTTGCTCCATACAAAGCCAACGTATTCAGATATCCGTTGTCTTGTGACTAAAGCAAAAAAAAAAAAAGTTGTTATGATGACTTCACTGCATTGTTTTATTAATGTGGAAACGACGGGCCACAGGCCTCCCTTTGAAACGATATATAACGTAATGTGCCTGTCGTGCGTCATTATACAATGCGTAATGGAGACTGCATAAGCAAGTATTCACATAAAAAAAAAACGTGTATTCAGACAGCGGTTCCGATAACCGAATAATTCCAAAGTGTCATACTTCTCTAATCAATGCAATCGAAAAGAATAAGAGGTAAAGAAATGAGCAGAAGGGAGTACCGTACTTCTTCGCAAAAGGATTTGATCTGAACTAAGTTTATTAGCTACGAAAATGAGCTTTCCCATCGAAATTGTCTGGCGCTTATTTTGGAACTGAATTGAAAACGATTGAAAACCAACAGTACTGCTTTGGCTCGGTTTACGTTTTTAATGCAAAGAGAAAAAAAGCGAAAAATTTTAAGCATGAAAATAATGATGGCCTGATATTGAGGTTAGGTTGAGTTAATGAAGTATACCATTGTGATGGTAGAGAGCCAAGAACGCAGTTTGTACTTTTCGATGCAGAAAATCCATTTGATGAGACTTTGTGCGTTTTATGAACATATTCTGTATAACAACAAATACCGTGCAAATCGAGGTTCGGCTGTATGTGCATTTTAAATCTGCATCTATTGTGGAATATATATACATATGTATTCATATATGTGTCAAAATCCGCATAGTTTTCTATGTTGTATACTTGTGCTGCATAAACGTAAATGCAAACATAGATATTAACGCCCAATTGTGTTATTTTGTGTGCCGTTAGATTAGACTCAGTTGCATTATTTTCCAAACTTTTTTATTTTTTATCTTTATCCACTTGATGCCAAAATGTTTCGTTTCTTTTGCTATTGTTGCCATTATTTGGTGGCAGTGACGATGGTGGTGGTGGTGGTGGTGGTGGTGGTGGTGGTGACGGCAGCAGTGTTAGCGTGTTGATATCTTTTGTGATTTCATTTATTTTATAATTACTTCAGTTTTTTAAATTGTCATTGTTTGGCTTTTTTGTTATACATGAACTGGCCGACCGGCTTTTCGAAGGCGTATTGCATTTGACATTAGGTGCTTTAATTATATAACCAAAAATTTCATATGCTCTACTTAAATATTCTCATTCTCTATGTTTCATTAAATTTATGAATCAATTTTTGCATTCTTCTATAAACGAATTACTTTTCCATTTAACTTAAACTTCCGGATCTAATGCAGCATAGCAAAGACACAATTATTTTGTGACTTGTAACTGAGAATAACTTAGCAACTGACAAGATATGTGTTATTCTACAAATAACATCGGTTTTGCAGAAATCTCTGTTGTGGCAATTTATCGAAAAGTTTAGGGATTATTTTAGGCTCGTAACACACGTTGGGCATTCACGATTCGTTTTTAGTCCAACGAAATTTTTTACTTTATTTCTTCTTTTTTGTTTGTACCACATTTTTTGCACAAGTAGGTGGAGTCTTAGACAGGTTTAGTGGATATTTAACCAAGCGGATGTCAAATCATTGTTTGGTCAGCGAATTTTTGTTATATTGTGCTGATATAACTTAAAGTTCAATCTCCACGAAAAAGGTTATTGAACTTCTTACGTTTTGCGTAAGAATTTAATGTAACTTTTGATTAAGAATTAGTTTTATGAAATCCATAAGCAATTAAGACTTTGTCTTAATCAAGATCATTATTAAGTTTTAAATTAGAAGTACGAGCTTCTCTATCAAAATACTATATACTTGTGTGCTTCTGGAATGTATATCGTAAAGTGATGTAAATTGTTATGCGGATTGATATTGATGACGGACCCTATTTGCGTCCATGCAACCAATGTCCAGTGTTCCAAAAACAGAGTGAGTTTATATGTCATTGAAAAAAAAAAAAAAAATTGGCTCAAAAAAGAGATGTGAGACCATCAGCTTTTCTTAGAAGAGGCATTCATTTCAAGAGCTTAGAAAAGTTTATTATGTTTTGCCTTTGGGCTTCTGTAGCGATAGAGAAGTACCGGACGTCACCTGAAGATTTCATCACCAAATAAGTCAACCATTTTCTTTCTGATAAAACTGACGATCTTAAATAAGGTTATGGGCATAGTACGGCGGTATGTACCTCTTCACGACAAAAAAAACCGATTTCTAATATCGATTCCGCATTGGAACGTTTGCTACAGAAATTGAAAAATGTATTTTACAGACAACGCACTCGTTTTGGTTCTAGCTATTAATGAAATCGATCACAGTCCGCGATCAGTTCAACACTCTGGAAAATTAAATGCGGACATGCACCTAAGATTAATAAAAAAACTTGTGGACATACTTTGAGAAGCTCGCAGAGTATGAAGGGTATACAATTTTTCCATGGGCGCCCCTTGGATTGTAAATTGAAAACAGAAATTTCTTAACATCTTACCATAGAATCCGTTTCAGGTGATCGTGTGATTCTAACTGTAAAAAAATTAGATTCTATTGCAAGATCTGGATTTTGTTTGTTAAACTTTCTATTAGTAATAGGATTATTAAGAGTTTAGAGCTAATGGATTGAAGAATCCATTCGATATGGCAAAATAGATTCATAATTTTAAGGAAAACGAAAAATTCTTTGACTGTAGGCCTAAGCTAACTATTCTGAGGAACTTTTCTACAAAAGTTTGTTCATATGTGACAGGTTTTTTCAAATCTCAATCAAAATCTCTTTCCGTAAGAATCATCCATAGTCCAAAATGTGCTCATGTCCACGATCTTATCAATATACATAGAAAATGTGCAAAAATGCACAGAGAGGTTTGACTCGACATCGATTGACATAATAAAAGCTGCACCTGCGCATAGTTTTTCGGTGCGTTCTACAAGTCCGCACAAATTTTGTACATTGTTATCATAAGTGGTCTATAGTTTAACAAACTGATCATGAATTTCCTCTCATCATTCTCTTGAAGTTCGAGCAACACCTAAACGGGGCCAAGTGTTTTGCCGCAAATTTCCTAAATAAACTATATCAAAGAGACGCATTCAAGTCTTAGAAGGGTAAGACAGGCCTTAAAATAAGGCACCTCGACACTCACGAAGAAGAGAAGATCAATTAATTTTAATCTATTTTCATACGGAAGGACGGTATGGTTACAGAAACCCATGCGGCGTAAAAAGTAGAAGCTTTCTTTGCCACCGATAGCTAGACGCTATGCAAATGTCGGCCTAACTAAAGCCACGTTTGGTCGTTTAGTTGTATATAGATCACCAACTTCCTCACGTTATCTCTTCATGAGTCCTAAAAGTGATTTGGATTTGCTCACGATTGTTTCCACATGTCGGTTATACTTGCTTTTAAAGTCAAAGATAATCCTTACATTCTTCCAAGTAGATATGTTATCAAGCATATAATCATCGATATAATAACTAGTGGATAAGGTATCACAACTTTTTACACTTTTGTAAACTTAACAGCATACAATTTGTCAAGCACCGGAAGGCCACAGCGTTCAGATCTGATTGCAATAAACTCACTTCCGTAATAAAGAGAGAAAGAGAGAGGGAGAGAGATAAAAGATTTCAGATCAATTTAATTTTTTTTTCCATGATCTGCTCAGGGTATAAGATTTAACTCAGAATTCCTTAAGTGTGCAAAATGTGTTTTTTCCCCCAATATTTCTTTCATTCATCAATTTATTTAAATTAAAAGTTTAACGCCTCATACCATTTTTCATGTTTTCGTTCGCATAGTTCCATATCCAAAGTTTGGCTGACTTTTATTTTCAACTATTTTTTCTGTTTTCTATTCATTTTTTTTATTCGTCATAATTTAAGGTCATTTAAACAAATCGCAAAATGTCTAAAATATGAAATTATTTATGTGGCTCGTTGGTGTTGCTACAAATGAATTTGCAAAACATAAATTTATATGCAATTTAACATTTGCAAGCATGACCTGTTGTTGTGTGTGCATGAAATTGTACAATTGTACAACTGTTTTGTAATGAAAATATTCGAGAGAGAGAGAGAGAGAGAGAGAGAGAAACAAAAAAGAAACAAGAAAAAGAGAAGAACAAGAAAGCTACATACAACTTTGGAGCGAATCTTGTATACCCATCGGTTCACGCGATTATCACAATTTTCGATAAATGAAATTAACAGACTAATCGATTAATGTTTCTCACGGAACCACATGTAACTCTAGTAGGAGCGCATATTTATAGCGAGTAGATTAATAGAGTGAACAGAGAAACTTGCAATCTGTTTGTGAGCCGATCACTTCGAATAAATGAATTAACAAATTTTCTACTTTTCGATGAAAATTTTTACAATAAATCAAAGACGAACATCGGAGTCTTTTGTAGAATTCCCGTCGCATATTTTGAAGTATTATATTACACATTCTACATTCTACACGACGACTTTCTGCGATCGTTTGACCTCTTGACTATGTTACTAAAATATAAAGTGTCTCACTTTGATTAGATGATGAAAAGCATTACTTTCTGTCATACAAATGGAACTTAACTCCCTTAAGTGGCTGGAAAATAAAAGGTTAAAAGAAAAAGTAAAAGAAAGAGAGAAACTAAATTGATTTAAGAACGAAGGCGAATGCAAGTAAAAACAAAAGGAGAAAGCCAAACTTGCTCTTCAACAAAACAAATGATTTACTTATAATCATATTCTATATGAAAAATTTTATTGAAAGATGAAGTGTTATGAAATTCGGTTTTACTAAGATACAGTCCGTACCACCGGATCGTGGATATTTTGGTTAAGAGAAATACACTTGAAAGTTCTTTTATTTTACTACTTTGTCTTTCACAACAGTAGGAGTACAATTATTTACAATTATATTTCTTACATATAGTATTATTTACAATTTATTTTGGCCGTACTCTCAGCTCAAATGTTCTTGCCCGACTAACTCTCCCTTCCACAAATATTCTATTTATATACATTTTTACAAGAATGTTACTATACCTAATTTTGGGCAGATAAACTATGCTTTAATGGGTAGCATAGATGTGCCGAAACTCTCACCTCCCAGTGGTGATCCCCGGGCAACGGCTTCGGCCGGGTAAGAAGAGTTTAAGGTTTTGGGCTACTAACTCGGCGACGAGTTTCTAAGAGATGATGGAGGGGTTGGCTGGAAGATGAGCTCTTCACTCAATAGCTGATTACTACCGAGGAAATATGTGAATGAATGGTTTTTAATTTGATGGTAGTAATCTAGCGAGTCGCCCCTGCCATGTCAGTGCAACACCCGAGACCTATATATCTCGAAGAAAACTAGTTCATGGTGTTGGCAACCAAGGAAGTATGGTGAATCCGAAGCAAGTACGGTTGTTTTTAACATCCGCCCAAAGTATGTCAAAGGCTTTGTAAAACAAACTGGGAGCCACGGGGATCAGGAGGTTCGCCTCACAAAGCCACGTATGCCTGCGGGTGTATGATGGACTTTGTTCATAAAGTCGTTGGAATTAAAATTTTTCTCAGGAGAGAGTTAATTATACAAAAAGGAATTGACGGATGGCCTTCCCTTTGGCCTATTAATTAATAAACTGTCTTGAGAATTAATACAAGCAAAAATTAAAAACGGGATTTGACGGAAAGGCTTTTTCCCCTTTTGCCTTATTTTTACTTTTGAACATATGTCACGGATGCCTGCAGGTAATGGTGGTAACGGCGGATTAACGGCGCCGTGGAAGCCTTATGGCGGAAGCGAGCGCAATTTTTTTACCCTTTTTGAACGTATATCGTTGATCAATTTGTGAGTCCTGACTGCTTGGGTGCGGCTCTTCGGGGAGTACTCGTGGTGGTTGTGGTTGGCAAGTTCCTAGCCAAAGTGGAACAATTTGAGTGCAGCTAGGCCTCACCACTGACCAGAGTGGGGTTTATTGTTCCATACACAATAAACCGTTCTGGACTCTGGTGTTGTTTAGGCCCCTATTCTGTGGGGATTGTCTAACTCGCCAGGGGGCGTAGTACGCTTAAAAGGGCTTGGGCCACCGTGGGGTTAAGCAGGTTTCAGGCAGGAACCCACGTTAAACGCTTGCTACGAATTCTTTACCTAATTTATGGTTTTATTTCTAATGCCAGCCTGCTTTTCCTCTAATCGTTTTCATCGGCCTGCAGCTGCATGCGGCACCTGCGAATGCTCATTTGGTTTTTCCTTCTTTAGCAAATTTATTATTAGGGAAAATTACTTAGCTGAAATTAACTGGATCTGGGATTTTCGTAACAGTAGGTATGCGTTTCGGTTTATAATACTTGGACAAAAATATATATATTCTTGAGGAATTTAATATTCCGAGACAATTTAATCGTTTCTAGCCGACCGTGTGTAAACCTGTTTCCTTGCAATCTGCTACTGAGCAGCTGACAATGGCAAAACAGTAGGCAGGAATTGAGCCGGACATATATCGGACATTGTTAAGCGCGTTTTCCGAAGTTGTTTGAAATTTCATACTTGTATTTTTGTCGCGCTCTTCACCGGAAAAGAAAAAAGAAGAGAAAAACATAGTTTCTTTTATCTTTTAGAAGACAAAAGCTATTTATTATATTGTAGTCGTTAGGACAGCTTTGTGTGAACACCCGGGATGTGGTTCAGGTGTCATTGGTAAATGTCGTCTACAAAATTGATCAGAGCTTTTACGACCAGTTGTAAAGGCTCCCTCTAAAAATACTACAACAATTGTCACACTAATAATTAACAATATGCATGTGGCTGCCTCTTAGCCGAGTACATAAGTGTGACGATTACAAAATCAGTAATCGTGGATTTAAATTCTGGTGTGAGTTGACCATACATGGTGGTAACTGTAGCGAATACTCAGTCGATAGCACTTGCGAATTTGCTATATATCCACTAAACTTCGGCCACTGGCTATCCCTTCCCCTTTTTACACCGTTTCATTCCGACCATCGTCAAATTACACGAGTAAGGGACGTGTCTTGAGGAATTACTCATGTTCTAAGAACAAAAGATGGATGAGCTCCGCCATCCCTGTCAACGAATTGAATATAATTGTTTTAGTTATTTTCAATCTTAATAATGCTGCTGAACCCCTGGGTCTGATGGGCAGCTACGCATAGCTTTATTCTTCCTGAAAGTGTGTTAAGGGAATTTTTTGTTTTTTGTTTTTTTTTTTAAGGATAAGATATCGAATTTAAATCAACTTCATTATTGGAATGGTCTGAACGGAGCAACCAGACCAGAAATACTACCAGCAGCTGCCCAATCCCAGTTCCTTGATCCTCCGGCTAAACTCCTAATCAAATCCCTAGTCTGAAGTCAGCGCACTTACAAATTTCGTAAACTCCTATCCTTTTATTTTGAATAAAAAGATTTTTCAAACCAAGTAAGTATTGAATGTTATAACTGTTGTCGTCATTCGAATTTTGTTTTTTGTTTTTTTGTTTTTCGTTTTTATGTGTGCATATTAAACTACACCCACTTTTCAAGGTGTTTAGCTAAAAATTTACAAAAAAAATTGATTGTTTGCGAGCAAAAAAGAACGACCATGTATAGAAATTCAAAAACATATAAAATTTAAATTGATCTGCAAAATAGTTTCGTGTTAATAAATGTTTAATAACAATAATAATAAGAGAAACAATAACAATAATAGTTTAAGCACTCGAATGACAACAAGTCTGATTAAAGTTTATGGCATAAATGATTTGAAAAATTTATGGCAAAATAAAAATTGTTTTCGTATTAGAAAAAATTGTTTCGGGCAATATTTGCTTAAGCAAATCTAAGCTTTAGTATGTAAAATCTTTAATATATTGAGTGCATGCACGCAATTTGAATTTTATTAATTCTTTTTTTTTTTTTTTTTTTTTGTTAATAAAATGGATACAAAGAAATAAAAATATTTTAATCAAAGCATTATTATAATAATTTTGCTATTAGTTTATCCCTTTATTCAAACAGCATCGAGTTTCTGGTTACAAGAGCAATTGTTCTTTGACGCCTATTTGGAAAGGCATCTTAGGAAGACTATAAAAATCGAAATAGATTTCTCGGCAGAACATCATCAAGTTTCAGACGGAAGATGGACGGAGCGAAAGAAACATAGGGGATGTTATGGAATATATTTGGCAATGCGTACATAAACGCGAGCGATAGTCTACTGCGACAGTTTCCCCTAAAAATCGGCGCCATTTCCTCTGTTATTGCTATTAGCCTTCTATAAGAAAGGCCGACTCCAGAAAACTTGGGATTACCGACAGAAAATTTCTCATATTCAGCCATCAGACTGTGTGATGTTTAATATCCTTCGATAATAGGTGTAGTCTGAAATCAATTGGTTAACAAAGGCACCAATTCACAAGTTGTATGATAGCTAGCGCCTGAAAATAAACATCTTCCACATCCGTTGCGCTAAATTAAGGCCAAAGGCTTTAGTTGGCATCGTTTGGTAAAATATCAATTCACTATAATGGTCGAACCATTAGCGATTTTTAGAAAGCATGACCGCAAAGTAAAACCGCACCAAACTCTCGTTTGTCATGATTGAAGTGATAGTTCCAGTACTTTACTTGGCTATGCCTTCATAAACCTCATATGCTACAAATTTTCTTGTGTAGGAGAAACTCACTCTGCATAATTTTACCTACCTAATTTTACTTACCTATCTTGATCTCGTTCATGTATCTCCAGCTCCCAATTGGTGAATGTATAGCGAATGCATCTAAAAAATTCTCTACTTTATAAATTTCAATGGCAACAATGGCTTTATAGGGCCAGTTCAAATGGAAAATGGACAAGTTAAAATGAGAACTCATCTTGAAAGATTCTGAACTTATGATATCATTTGGACCACGTAAATATGCATCAAGATGCCAACAAAAATATGCTTGCGTCTACCTTCGATTGTTGGAATGTTGACAATCGCCAAAGTTGGCATACGAACTTGAAGCATATAGTTCCTGGTTATAAATCAGGTTTACATATGTCCCTATAATGGGCAAAAATATATGATGATAACATGTTCAACTTACGGGTAATTATTGGCTAATTATCTGTTGGTGAAGTGAGAGTGTTGCTTAATATTCAAATGTTTCTATAAGGGACACGCCCCATAGATAGCCATAGTGTATATATATCGTTGGTAAATGTGAAATTGCAGGCTGACTTACAATGTCGTTGTTCTTCCAATGCTATAACCGAAATGAAATTGCTTTCCCCCTGATAAAAAAATTTCAATTGCCTTCTAAACGGCTTAACTCTATCTCTAAGTCGCGCTTTAATATGCTTCTTCTTCATTAAAAATAAAAATAATTTCAAAGATTCTGACAAAATATCTAAATCCCCTGGTATACTATTGCTTAACTCAATAACGCAATTACTGATGGCAATCCCTTTTGTCACTCATTTTAAGTCGTAAAAGAAAGTCTTGGCAAACAGTGAATACCGGGTATGTCAATGTAATCTTAGATTTGTATTATCTATGTATACTATGTACGTATACGTATTATGAAGCATTTCGCTGTTCCGTGTCTTAAGAATACCTTCCGCTACGACAAACTATAACACGAAATATGATTTGATCTTTATGAGCCGTTTGCGTGCGGCAACCTAGCAAGGCCGAGGACACAGTTTCCGGTTATTGCATTACGCTAATACACGTTCCCACAATGCATTGATTCTTCGAGACGTTTTTATCAAAAATTAAACTCGTATCGTTCGGCAATCGCAAGCAAAGCAAACAAACGAATCTCTTATTAACCCTTTCGTGACGGCGCATAAGCACCGTACTTCCACACTAAATACTCTCTGCCCTATATGAATGGAGTCGCAGCTGCTGTGATGCGACAAATGCTACCGTACATAGAAGACCTCCCGTCGCGAAAGGGGTTCATAACTACTGAAGGTATTGGCATGAAATTTAATACAGATTTCAATTCAAATGTTGTCACGAATCTTAGATTTAAATGAAAAATTTTTATTAACGTGCGGATCAACTGAAACCGTGTATCGATTTGAGAGAGATTTCCTTTTTACAATTCGTTTCACTTTGACACTAAAACTGAGTGGATATGGAAACGAAATTGGATCTCCATTGTTCCCCGTAATCGCTTTACAATCTAACAATGTTTTTAGTTACCTAAGTAAAATTTGTTTGGTTAAATAAAATTTTCTGTTGAAGTCAGCAAATAAGGCAAAAGCACTGACAACGGTAAAGCAGCAATGCCCCTCAGTTATATGTGCGCAGAATATTTATGCGTTGATATTAGCATTAGCGTGGGTGTGTAAATGTTTTCGTATGACCCATGACATTCTAGAATTTTAAGTTCAAAATTTATGTGCATAGCTTTGTTATTCGTATACACATATACATGACTGTTTTGCTCTTTATAAACAAAAATAAAAAAATTGTTTAACTTGGACAATGTTTTAGCTGAAAATGAAACAAAATCAAAAATTTCTGTCTAACGGAAATTGAGCATAGAATGTGGTTATATAATACACCTACACACAACCATAAAAGCAAGCGCAATTGCACATTGATTAACGCGGTATCAAATGCCGACATGTCAAAGGTCATAAGTTATATTCTGGTTTAAAGGCGTAAAAATTTGATGGAATGATATATGCTTTTGGTTTTACATTTCATGGACATCATGTTCTTTCGTGTATATTGGATGACAATTTCAACTCAATACATGACATGGCGTTTGGCATGGATTACAAAAATCTCTTTACTTATTAATTAAAGCTTAAGAACACGTAATTAGTTCACGTAAGAGTTGTTATGGAAATTTTCTTTGAGAAATTGCAAGCCATTAAATACCTGAACATTTATTTACGAGAAATTCCACAAACAATTCATTATTAAATGTTATTCAGTTATCTAAGTAATTGACGGTAGTCCCATTAATATCGTTCAATATATAATTTGAAAAAGCTTTTAAATGCAGAATCTTTGATGATCTTACGTCATTCTTCTTCGTTTGCTTCTTTTTATCATCTCGTCGTCGTACATGTTTTTTTCAAATTTGTACTTGATTCCCCACACACACACAATACAAAAAACTTGATTTTTCTTTACGCGAATCCATAAATTAATAACTAATAACTATATAATGGCTTGCAAATCGTTGCAAAATATCATAATTATGGCAAATAATATGAAAAAAGCTTTCGTATAATTCTAAATTTGCATATCAAGTGTAAGAAAATCTCTTGTACTCTTCATACACTTGTTCGATAAGAAATCGTATTTACGATCTGCATTAATTTAATTAAATGTGAGTTTTATTTGAACTTATTTCAAATAGAAGATAAAATTCTTTTACTTTTAAAAGCACTGCTCAGATATATTCGCTTTACTTCACACTCTAGATTCTTATAATACTATAGATTCAATGAGAATGTGGTGGCATATGTATGTAAAATAAAAGCAACTTGTCGATTAAAAGATTAAATAGTTAAAGATAAAGAAAATTAAACCTTTCTCTTGCCGCAATCACAATTAGACATTTTAAAATCGCGCAGATTTCCGATCTAAGATAATTGTGCTAATACTTGGAAATAAACGAATTCGGACGGACTGAGGTAGTAACAGGTGCAAATATATTGGCACATAGTAGATAGAAATGGCAGACAGCTTAGCTGTAAGACATAGAGCTTGCGGAATCGACAGATATAAGCACTGGGAGAGACTGGGAGGGACTGCCAGAAATACGAGCCAGGCAGACACATGGATTGACACATGGAATATAGAGGACATAGGGGCTAAAGCGCATAAAGGTTACTAAAAATAGAGATTGCGCGCCTAAGAGATTGGCAGGCTTACAAATCAAAGAGCCAAAACAGGATACATCCACTCGTTTGCTGATTGACGAGCGCGGTGGGGTAGGACACTGATAAGGTATTTAAAGGAAAAGGCGCATAACGAAACGTTAAGCCAACGGAGCATCCGAAGAAAAAGAAGAGTTTCCGGACTAATAAACTGCTAACCATACGTTTAGAGAGCTTAAAAAATGGGCAGTAAGTTCACTGAATACTTCCGCAACCGCTTGTGCTTGTGCAAATTTACAAACCTGCGAGCGAAGATCGTCTCGCATCAAGTTAGACCAAAACGAAGTTTGATATCAACTGGTTAATGGATGCCGCACAATATATACTCCGCGAGACAAAATCAAAAAGAGAAGAATCAAATTTTCACACAATTCGCCGGACAGACGGATAGACAAGCAGGTGAACACAGATAATGAAAAAAAACAGGCGTCAAAAGAATTTTGACGTCGACGAAAAAGACGCAAGCGCGATTAGTCATTGTCTAATCGCACTCTGCAGCTGTGGATGGGAAAATCCCTATGGCTCTATAACTCTTTCTCGGAATTCTAGATGCCGCCACTTTCATGGCAAACATGCGTGAGCACTTCACCGCTCCTCTAGCCACCTTACTTCTCCATTACCATCAACTGGCTAGTGACACATAACAAAACACACAAAAAAGGGAAACAATCATCGAATCTTGCGATTTGGTCAAGCACGAAAGTATTTATTGGATGATTATGGTTCCTTCCTGAATATAAAACCTAGTATGTAAAGAATCTTGTGAAAATAGCTTTATAACGCATCAACACCAAGTTTAACGAAGAAAATCAATTTAATTAAATAAAACAACTGAATAAGCGGATTGATTAAACGTAATCTATGTTTACCAAGCGAAAAATGATCTTTCGCTATGAAAAAAAATAAAAAAATAAAAAGAAAAGGTTTAGCATTTTTATGGTATTTTTACCACAACAAATAACCGCTTTATACACTCACGTAGATATGGAAATATGACTTAACTCATATAATGATTCTCTCGAAATAATTGTTTCAATTAATTATATGCCCGGCTTACACAAACGATAAATATGACTAACTCTCTATATGTATATATATATATATACATAGTAGTAGAGTGAATGGTGGGATGGGCTGGTACGCGATTACCATAAATCATGCATCAGTACATTTTGAAAGGTGAATATTTTGGCCCACACTTGTTTCCATTGTTTTTCTACCTAACTTACTGATGTAGATATTCATAAATTTTTGATACCTACTAAGTTGGTTTGGCTACTCATGCTGTTTTTAACACAAACACACTCACAAACATACACTCACACACACACATACACACACATTTATACAATGTATTGGCATTGATTAGGAATTCTCCCCTAAGCTCGAATGATAGCGACGATGGTGGTGGTGGTGGTGGTGGTGGTGGTGGTGTAGTGGTTGTGCGCTATTATCATATGGTTGTTGTAATGAATAGCTTTTATAAGAAAAGCATTTAAGTAGCCTTGAAATTCTTGAATAATATTTGACTTTGTTGTGCTTTTATTTCTTTCGTTACTTCCTTGGGCTTTGTTTGCTCAATTTTCGTGCGGCCAGCCAATGCGCTATGCTTCAATGGACAACAGTAGCATATAACAGCAAAACTTACTGCGATACAAAAACGTAACACCGTCGACTATGTGTGTGTTTGCACCTGGTTAGCATAATAACACCCTCTTACTCTAAGGCTTTATTATTATTCTTTCTAAATTTAATACTTTAATAGAATTTGCTGCCACTACTGCTTTAGCTGATATTGCAGCTGCTGCTGCTGCTGCTGCTGCTAACGCTATTGTTTTTGCTAAATAATTTTTGCTATTTTGGTCAACACTTAAATCTATTTTGTAAGCAATTAATAATTTATTCTATAAACAGCAGCGGTCGCGTTCCAGCAACGCAACCTAAACTGATACAACGAATTGGCCGATAGCAGAATGTATGTATGCTGTTGCAAGCAACCACTTGTTGTTGCAATTAAACAAATTATTAGCCTGAATTGCATATCAATTTCAAGCCGATTACTTGCTGTCTAAGCTGTTGGTGAATGAGTCAGTCAATCAGTCAGTCAGTCAGTCAATCGGTCAGCTTGTTTTGTTCTGCTTTTCTATGCATTTACATGATTTTCATTATTTTGTTTTTTTTTTCTAGCCTCTGATGGGAAAATTTTTCTTTAGCATTGCTCTGGTAGAACAACAAAACAAAAGCAACAACAATAACAGCAAGAATATCTATAATGCATTGTTGAAAGATTATAAGCATATATATGTATAAGGTGTGGTGCTCGATAATACATATTTAAATTTATTTGTCTATGAAAAGTAATTTTAAGTGTAAATGAGATTTTTATTTATATTTTTTTTTTTCTTTCTCTTTTTGCAATACCGTAATAAAATAATTTAATAAACTGTCATTTTTGTATTATGATGCATGAGTGCTCTGATCTGAAATGACAAACCAATAATTACACATTTTTTATTACAAACATAAAGAATATAATTAATGTTTAAAGATCAACTTCGAATATGCGGTACTAAGCTCCTAAGTTGGGCTATTTTCGTTTCTTGTTTTTTTTTTTTTTTTTTTATCTTTGTTTTCTAGCAACGGAAACCGTAAATACATATAATCGACCCCATAAGAAGATAATATTGCAACGATGAAAGCTGGTGCTGACCCATGGTAGGTATATCAGCTTAATTTTCCAATCCGGATTTAGTCGATTACTAAAGTAATAAAGAAGTCTGCTAGTAATCGATAAACTATAGCCAGTCCGACAGGTTACCTGACAAACTGGCGAATCGATGGGACGTGGGAACACAAAGTAATTATTTCGTTTTTTCCACTCAACACTACGATATTTTCAGAATACTCAGTGCAAGAACAAGTTTTTGGCGAGTCATTTCCGTGTTAAGATTTTTCTCCGTGAAAGTACTTACTGTCTTTAAATTCTATTCCGCTGCTTTAAAAAAAAATTCGCACGAACAGAAATCGTCCAAGAAGAACGCTCTGGAATCTACAAGAAAACGACAAATGGCCAGAGGAATCGTCAATTAAAAATGGGGAACGGGGCCGTACTTTGAATTTGAGTCCTCGTTATACAAGCTCTTTCTTGTCTTCAAAAAAAAAAAAAAAAAAAAAAAAACCCATAATGTCCTATGTTTGTATATACTTGGTACTTCTTATAAATATTAAACTAAATTGTAATCATAAATAGCGCTTGTCTTCGGCGTGTAAAGAAATATCTAAGAACACTTGATATAAGTGGCAAATTGAATTTGTAGCCTGCAGCTCCCGAAGCCATTTGTATATTAAAGTTGACATCTTGTCTCGTCTCGGAGCGCTAGCGGGCGGAGAAGATATTCAATCTTAAAAAAAAATAAAAAATAAAAATTAAACCCATCCACAAAGGCATCCGTAGAGGAGTTCGTGTAAAAGAACAGAAAACGCGCACATGAAAAAAAAACTTTGTTTTACAACTCGTGCAAGAAATATGAAATGTGTATACGCCGCCTTCGGTTTAGTCAACATAAGTTTACGCAAAAACTTTGTCTTCAGTATGAGTGGTTGACAAGTAGATTTTATCTTTTAAAATCAAAATCATGCAAATCAATTAATGGAAAAACCGAGCAAACTGTTCATTTCACACCTTCTAACATTATCTAGGATGTCGATATTATCGAAGCACACCTACCGGCTGTTTAATTAACCTAAGTATCCACTCAATTAAATTGATTAATTTCTTGACATTTATATATATATATATATATATTTACTATAATATATGTCCGGCTGTATGCAGTTACGTATGGAATTTACTTTAATATTATAAAAGAATAACATCCGTTTTAAACGAATAATTATAAGCTTAACACGTGTTAAGTGTGTAATTTATGACAAATGCAATCAATCTATGCTATTATGGCAAATTCATAACTACTTTATAGATTAGTGGTGGTAACGTATCAATTTGCTGTCACAACAAATCAATAACACAAAAATGTCATATGTCCTTATAGAAAAGTGTGAGGTGCATGTATGTTATCTGTCTAATAGCGGTTCGTCGTATAAACTCATTGCTATATTGGGTGGTCAATAAAGTCAAAACATGTTCAATTGAATTGTAGCGATAGCCATCGATAAGTATATGTAATAGCTACGAACTCGTGAAATTTCAAGTAATTTTAAATTAGCACAGGCCCCAGCAAAAGTTCGACTTTAACTACTATTCGTTCGAGTTTCTCTTTTTTTTTTCATTTCCCTCCTTACTTATTTCTTTCAGTGCATCTCAAGAATGGTCGAAGGTGGTTGAAATGTTGTAATCCTTATATTATTTTGCATTGTCTCTGTTTTCCTTTTATTCTCTCGACTATTCTTTTCCCTTTTGTGCTATTCTGCTACCCCCTATTATCTTCTCTTCTCTTCTATTATCTTTTATGATCTACTCTTCTTTTCACATATCTCCTCTTTTTCTCCTTCTCTTCACTTTTCTTCGCTTCGGCACTCGTCTTTTCTCTTTCGCTTTTCCCTTGTCTTCTTAGCTATTCTCGACTATTCCCTTTTCTTTCCATATTTTATCTTCCATCTCTTCTCTGTCCATCTCTTTCTCTTACTTCTATTTTCTTCTCTTCTCTTCTCTTCTCTTCTCTTCTCTTCTCAAACAGGTTCATCTTTTTGAAATAATTCTGTTCTCCCGCCATCTCTTTTGCTCCACCCATTTCTTTCCAAATCCTTCTCTTCATTTCTTATATCCTCTTTCCATTTTTTTTCATTTTCATGTTTGCTGTTCGATTTCAGCCATCGCCATTGAAATCCCCAGATTCCAATGGGAATACCTAATAAATTTAGAACTATAAACACTGCGTCAGGAAAGTAAGGTAATTTCATCCAAAATGGCAAAAAAGCTTGACATTTGTCATTTAAACGAATTTGCGATAACAAGCATGTATCGTGGGTCATTCTCGGAGAATCCGTCTTTAATGAACTATTTGGGAAATAACCCTTAAAGTATTAAAAATTGCGCGATAACAATAAAGTTCGGGGCTTTTGCACAAAAACTCCCGCGATAATGTCCAAATTTTTCCTGTAAGAATGGAATACAATATTCAGGAATGAGAAGTTATTATAATAACTCATCTTGGTCTCATCTCGAAATCACCAAAACGCTATAAAGTTCCTCAAACAATTATCCTAAAAAATCGATTAAAAAGCATAGAATGGATATCAATAATGAATGGATGCCAAAAGCCTGTGGAATTTTAAACAAATATGAACGAGAGCGTCATGTGTTATGAAAACTTGCGTAATGGCTTCTCTAACAAGCCAATATATCAATAATTTTTTCATAATTCGGCTGAGCATTAAACTACAATTGACAGTGACAGTGACAGTGGCAGTGACACCATATCATATCAATGTGACCACCACTAACAATAGTAGCGTGTACACGCAGCCGTAGGCACATGCATGCATGCACACACACACACACATGTGTGTCAAAAGTGCCAAAAGCAATCATAGCAGTCAGACGTCAAGTCTCACATTTCATAAAATTCATGGGCAGCAATTTGGAAAACAGAAAAAAAAAAAAAATACCAACAACAATTCGACACACCAAACACAACCAACTGACGAACAGCCGAAAAAAAAACCAATTGCTCGCATAAAAGATACAAGTGCTTTAAAGATGTGTGTGTGTGTGTGTGTGCGTGTGTAAAAAATTACAAAATAAAGCACAGCATTTTTGCTTCGCTCATATATTAGATTGGAAGCACGCAACAAGAGCAACTACAAACCGAATTGTATGCAGTATGTAGTATATATGTGTGCGCGAAATGCATGGAAGCAAATTCAAAGAAACAAAGCGACCACGATATCATAACTAAAAACTATAGACTAAAAAAAAAAAAATAACGCATTGCATGCGTTTGCATTCGTACATATCTAAATGTGGCTTACTTACATCAGTTCTTGGTGACTGCAAAATAACACAAGAGAGAGAGAGAGAGAGAGAGAAAAAAATCTCTGGCTATTAACGCTAACTCGTATTGGCAGAGTTTTTACCCGCTACTATTGCTTGTTTGTCTAGCTTTTTTTTTTCGTTTTTGCGCTTGTTATTCAAACAAAAAACAAAAAAAAAGCAGAAACACATTTAAGCCCCAAACACGGCTTTTATCTGCTGGTTTCATTACTAAGATATCACTTCATTCATATTTTTGTTTCTTCTACGCCAATCATCGCTATTCGAAGATACACTAATATCGTTATATATATACAGTTTGCACACAACTTTGAGAACAGAAATCACAAAGTTAGCATTAAGTGGACAGAATGCTATCAAGTGTCTTCCAAGGAGTAAGAATTCATTATTCATGCCATTTACTAATGAAATTCTTATTGGAGTGCTATTGGGATATGAAGCGGTTTGTATTAGAAATACTTTTAAGATTAATTAATATACTTTTGATCATCTATTGTTTGTCTCTTGTTGCAATCCCAAATAGAAATGAACAAGATATTAAATGGAACTTATATATATATATATATATATATATATATATATAGATATATGTATATCGTTTACATTTCGATTGGATTCCCTATCCATTCCCCATTCAAAAGTGACTCGGAAACGGAGTGCGCGAAAATTTTACAAAATCTTCAAAGCAATCAACGACATGTGTTTTAGTACATAGGCTGACCTGAATCTAGATATTTATTAAAAATTTGAATTGATCTATTCCAGCTGTAGTGATTATGTTGGTTCAGATGGCAGGCATGCAATGTCCATCCCGAAGGCAAGTGCAGTCTTTTATACCGTGTTGTAGACATTTTTGCTGTCAGCGATTATATTGTATGTGTACATGACGCAAAATTTAAACCTTTTTTATTTCGTGCGCAAAAAAGCCTATGATGGTGTTATAGTGGTATTTGTGCGAATAGAGTTGATTGGTTGGTTTTTCCAACTGGTTGACCTTGTAAGATTGTGCGCGAATTATAACACTATTGTACGGTAATTATTTCAATCTCAATGTCTAGGTTACTTGAAAAGTGCGTACAACTTGGCAGTGTGAGAGGCCAGTTTCTTTCCCGTTTTTTTTGGTCTATATATACATGTATATATATATACGTAGGACGTTCTCACTAATCTCAAACTTGTTGCTGGGAATGGAGTGACGAGAGGGGGAGGTAAATTATTTCCTTAAGCACTTTCTGACCGGGTATGGCTGCACACATTCGATTACGGCAACTCGTCAGTAGGCCCGGATAGCGTGGGTGCAGTAGAGGACGGCACATATGTATTGTTCAGCTCATTTGGGCTACGTAGATGGGGTTCACACGAGATATGTAGCAGAATGACCAACAACTTGGAAGCGTAGAGCGAGATTAAGAGTTTTGCGACAATGGTGCTGGAAGTAGGAGTCAATAGGATCTTCCACTAAGGCCCCACCAAACGCGGAGCACCAATTGAAATCTGCCCTCGCGAAATAATGCCTAGTGTTTGTCGCGTGGGGGTGAATGGTCGGAGAAGTGTGTGTGTGTGTGAATTTTAGTCTTTTTTTTGTTCAAGTCAGGAGTCGACACGTGAAGTGGTATGTTCTCAATTCCCACTCGCTTTATCAACGAATTTTTCTTCCCGTATTTACATCATAAAGCAACAAAAATGAGCCTTTGTTTGCGCATAAAAGCAAACTTTTTGTGCGAACCCTTATCTTAAAAGTTGTCCGAAAAATGGACCGATAGGGGTAAATTTGGCAAAGTAACTTCATGAACTTGATGTACTGATATCTCTACGCCTTTCTCCGGACAACTACAACTACTATGCCGAACATTAAACCTTGTGTTGAATTTATTGCTCCTAGTCGCAATAAAAAAGTCAGCTTAGGCGGTCGCTAGAGAATGCTGAAACACCAAACAGATTCCAGTAAAAGATTGCTTCTGACGGTTAAAAAAAAAAAAAAGATCTGGCGCTCTTCAATCAATTCGGGACAGATAGGTCTTCAAAAGGAATGATATATTGAACAATACGCTAACTGACAATGGAAATTGAATTTGCTAAGAGACTAAAACAAAGTCAACAAAATTTACCTTACGACTGAGACCTGCATCCAATGAGACTTGTATGATCAAAAATCTTCACATACTGGGTCTTTTATTTAGAAATTCATTTTTCTCCTTTGAATTCTTTTAATGAATTTTCCAAGTGTATATAGTTGCATTTATTTATTATATCTGTAATATTATGTTATTTTCTTCAGCTTTCTTTGATATTTAGATATTCAGTTTTTAAGTGAATTGTAAATTAATTGTATAATAAAAAAAAAAAAAAAATTAAATAAAAGATTTATTTGACGTCTCTTTAGCCCGAGTCAATTTTTACAATTTTGTATTACTTAAGAAGAAACAAGAAGTAGTGGGGTAACAATGCTTAATACGCCCGTTTGGTGAGTACGCCGGGTGTGGCAGAACTTCTCATTCGAACTGCAACAGTGCATCCGGGACAACTCTTGTAACAAGTGCGCCCAAAAAATGGCATTTTCAGTCAATACGTGTCTTCACTATTAAACCGTTGAAACCGAAACCGGCAACTGTGATATCACCAGCGTCACTATAAGCCTCTGATCGTGTTCAATGAGCTACGGCAGCAGATTTGTTTAAATAAACAAAACAAAAACAATGAATTTGGGAGAAGAAGAAAAATTTTGACCGATCCATAATTAGGATCGGCGCGTAGGCTGCATAAATCAATAAAATTAAATGAAAAACTTTTATTTTATGTAGAGAAAGATCCAAAGCATCGAATTCAACCGTTACGCATCGCTATTATTTTCCATATCTTTATCATTTTTACCTGTAAAAGTCGCTGATCAAAATTTTTCTTGCATTTTCAATAGATGAAGAATTGTATTAGCCAATGTGAAAGTGTAGCTTACTGAACAGGTCACATTTAACCAATTATAATAATAATTTAACTTCTTGTGTTTGTTTTCGTATCTTTCATGCATTCTACTAAAGTGTTGAACGAAATTTGCTTTCAATATTTTCTGCAGTTTATCATCTCTTTCCATAAAATTTCGTAATATGTAACGAAATGCTTTGTGAACAGTTTTGTATGCTGGAAGATGTGGGTGGGCGATTGAACGGGTGAGTTACCGCGTAAAATGGTCAAATCGTTTATTTCAGTCATTATTATATTTTCGCAACGGTTGTAATTTATATTTCATTTCATTTTTAACGCTTTCCGCTTTCCGCTTTCCGTTTTTTTTTTTTTTTTTTTTTTGAACGGTTTCTGCCGATGTTTGATTTAATATCACTCCATGATTCCATTTTGATTCTTTTCTTTTTCAACATTTAATGCGATTATATGCGATTTGAGTTGCCTTGTGCGATACTGTGCGGTGGGTCCGGTTTTTTTCTTTATATCATTTTCTATTGTACAAAGCAGTGCCACACTGCCACTCACACATATCCGATTTAAACTTTTGATTATGCTAATGGGATTGTTGCTGCTGTTATTTTTATTATTATTATTATTATTATTGTTGTTGTTGTTGTTGTTAATTGCTTAATTTTTTTATGTGCTTTATTATTGATTAAGATTTTTCATAGATCTTATTTGATTTTGCAACTGCAATTGGGTTACATTGAATTTTATGCAAAATAATGTGATCAATGAAATAAATAAAAAAAAAAAAATAAAAAAAAAATTTGTGACATAAGATTTACTATTTCGCAAAAATAGATAACAATCAATGTTTGTAATATTGGAGAACAAATATGGAATGAAATAATCGAACGTATGTATTGAAATGATTCTTGGATACTCTAGCCACTATTCTTCATAACCTGATATATTACCGATATATGGGAAAAATCGATACAACTGTGAGTTTGCCAAAGAAGAATTTTACTTTATGGGACTAAGAAGACTTTTAACTCTGTCCGTTAAATCTTCTAAAAATCAAATCCGATTTAATGGCAAGGAACATAAAACCTCGCCAAACTTTTCTGCAGTTAAACATTTGATGTTTGATTGTCTGTCTGTCAGTTGGCGTTTTAGCTGCAACCGTCAATCATTATATCATATAACAGATAAATAGATACAATCACAGTTTCTTCTTCATCTTCTTACTAATTTTGTAGATCGGCAACTTTCATCGACATGTAACATAATCTCAAAAACATTGTTTTTGTAAATTGCTATAAAAGTAATAAAGAATTTGATTTAAGCCGAATTTGTACACGACGTGGCCATCGAAAATATATCTTACATTGTACAACGAGTACATCGCACATTGTATCGTCGATATTTTTATTTTATTTAAAATAATATTGTGTTGCTAACGTATACGTTGCCAAGCTTATGCATATTTGCAACGGTTTAGGGATTCACTTGCAAGCTGGATCTATTCTTGTTGCGGATATGCTTGTGTGCTAGCTGTGTACATGCGTTTTTTTTTTTTAATTTTTTTCTTTTTTTTTCGCTCTTTTTATTTATTTATACATGATTTATTATTTCCACCTTTTTATTTTATTTTTAACTTATTTTGTTTTTATTATTCTTCTTTTTATTTTTCTTTTTATTGTATACTAGTTTTTAAAACAATTAGTATAAGATTTTCACTTACATTAAATTCGACTGTAATTTTCTTTAGTTGAGTTTCATGTATAAATGGGTAAAAAATAAATATATAAAAAAAAAATTAATGAATAAATGTCGTATATTATATGCGATTAAACACATATTTTTCCTCAGTCTGGCATGAGGACTCAAACTAAAATTTTATAATTAAAATTGTACATTTCGCCTTTCCCAGCTAACGCAAAATTGATCCCACAAGAAAGTTCATGTTTTGATTTTTCGCTTTTCGGCCTTTAACTTAAAGACAAAAATACATGAGAAAACGTCACGCAGGCGGATATATACGCAAGTATAAACCGTTTTAGAAAATACTACTGAATCGACCGCTATACTTGGCGGTGTAGCTTAAATGTGGCTGCTGTGGCTGCTACATCTACACAAACTCAATATACTCTGTGCGACAAGTAATGTCGGATATTCAAGTTACTCAACATCCTTCCTGAACACAATCTAGTCACTGTAACGGTCGAACTAGCAGCATTTCCATAAAAGTAATTAGATCGCCTGCACACAAATTGCATTCAGGTTTATATTTTATTGAAGTTGTTCGGCTATTCTTTTTGCTTTTCTAAAGCCAGAGACTAGTACATCATTGGAAAAGTTACTGATCAAAGGATTCACGGAGTATGAGCTTGATTTTTTCGCATTACTTGATTTGGCCACAGTCACCTTCCGAGCATTGCTGTGTTATGAATAATATTAATATATATTATGCTAAGTAGAGCAATTTTCAAAACATTAGAAAAAAAAAATTTCCGAAGGAAACTAAATGTAAACTGTACATCGCTGATCATGGATGCATGCAATCTAACTTTCATTCAATATTTGGTTTAGTCAAACTGTCCTTTCGACCATTAGTCCATACAGACTAGTTTTCAAAGTCAAAAAAAAAAATTTCCATGAAAACTGAAGATAAGCGGTACACCGTTGAAAAGGAAGAATTCATGTAATATTCGTTTTATTTTTTCCCAGTACCTGGTCGCAGTAGCTAAATAAACTTTTGCTTTTTCAATTTCATTTTTGACATAGTACAACAACTTTTTTGTACCACATTTTCACTAATTAACATAGAGATGAATTGTTCATAAAATTTTTTGAAAAAATTCTGAAAAATTCTTATTTTTATATATTTTGGTTTTAATCCTTCTGGGAGTTTGTTTAGTGATTTCTGTTAATGGCTGGACAGAAGCTATGTTAATGGCCCAAGAGTCCCGGAAACATTTAATTAAAACTTTTTAGATAATTTTTAGTTTGTCCCTTTGCTACTGATAGTAATGTGAAATTAGACAAAATTATTTTCTCTACTACCAGGCTTATCGTAATATTCGAAGCAGAAGTCATATAAGAATTTTTTTATTCGCCGGCGAATATATTTTAGAGACGTTTTCACGCTTTCTTGTAATTTAATTAAATATGATAACCTTCCAAGGTCTTGGATGAAAAATGAAATGAATTAAAATTAAACTTATTATAAATATTATCTTAATAAAGTATAATATGAAAAGCGTTTATTACGATTTGATAAAACTGTGTTTATTTTACAAAAAGTTCATATTCAAACAGTTACTGTATAATTAATCATGAAAAATTAAAGTTATAATTAAATTAAATATAAAGCAGTCGAGTCTACACATCCAATACATGCACATGTATACACTACTGTACGCTATACTAAACTCCATTAAAATTATAGATTAAGCCAAAATAATATATATATATATATATATATATATATGTATGTGTATATATATATACATATTTATATGTATATTTTAGATATATATATGTGTGTATCTATATATAAACAAGAAAACAATGTGTAGTGATCAGTGGTGAACACTTAATTATAGAATTATTTTAATGATAGCAATTCTCTTTTTTCTAAACGGAACAACAGCAATTAAGATAATTCACGACAGTGAACACCCATGGAGACGGAATTTGAAACAATTACAAATTGATTTTGCTTTCAATTTTCTTTTCCAAGTTTCTTTACAAGTCAATCAGCAAATGATTGATTATAAATATATAAAGACTTTTTTTATGTGTTTACTACTTTTAATCCTTATATATATATAGGGATATATATATATATATAAATATTGCATTTTAATAGATTTACGTTAAAAGCTTATGTGTAAATAATAATTAAATTTTTTTAATTAATTATTAATGCTTTTTTTTTTCTTTTTATCCCCTACACTAGTACCACCGAGTTATAGATAGTGCTAATCCTTTACATATGATATCTGTAATCTGTCGAAATGAATGTGAACGGTAGCCTGCTGTTTTTAGATGGTTACGTCAATTTAAGACGATTCCGATAGAACGACATTGACAGGATTTTAGTTGCCAAATAAGTTAAGTGGAACTAAACCGTATTGGGAGCACAAAAACAGCTAAATAAAATTTAATGCAAGAACATGTCAGACCTAAATTGCTCGGCCTAAGTGAAAGGCAACTATGGTTCTTTTTCAATCTATGTTATATCAATTAAAAAATTGTAAACTATTCTCGTATTAACGGTTCCGCTTTCAATTGCAAAGGTGAACGAACTTACACGGATCAAGCTAACCTCACTCAAATGAATCAAATCATCATGTTTTCAATCGTGCAACATTTTCTACACAATTACTTTTGCTCTTAGAAACAGTAAACGAGAATAAAAAGCAAATGCGAAGGTTGGGTGATTTTTATCCTGCAAGCGAAACGATCGGAAATGTTTAAGAAGAATCGAAGACGGGAAACCCACCGACGCTACGAACACAGAGTTAACCGAGACTGAGTTGCCTACATGAAGTTGCATACTAAGCTGAAATGAATCAACTAATCTACGTTTAAGTGGCCAAGTGAAGCGAACGAGGTTAGGAAACGTAAGCTTATTGCTTATGACTGCAGAAATATAATCAGTCCAAGCTATATGCAGTGAACTAAACTGATCTGAGCTTAAAAAAAAGAAAAAGAAAAAATAAGAAGAACTTAATTTAGGACGCAGAACTATACGAATTTGAATTGCTCAAGCTAACCAAGCTAGGCTACTTATATAGGCTAACCTCACTGTATGACATTAATGAACTTTGGAGCTCACTGTAACAAATGTGTTAAGTTACGAACTTGACTCCTCTTAACTAGCTTTATCTAGGCTAAAAAGATGAGCTTATGGTGGCAATTGATTTTTACTAGAGCTGAGATAAATCGAACTGAAGCTTCAAAGCAATAGCAAAGCAAATAGCATAATAGAGGTAACAAGATTAGCCTACTCTACGCCTTTGGGCCATAGTGGCCAAGCTGACCAGAATGAGTTCATCATATTACGTTCGAGGAATTCATTATTTATAGCAGGGACGGGACCAAGTTGGACGTATTTTTCCTAAAGTAGCTGCATAACAAGTTCCTACTTTCTACAAAAACAACAATTATAATATCTTTTAATAATAATATTTTATTAACATTTTAAAAATATCTTAACAAAAATATCTATTTTTAGAAACAATGAGTCATATAATAAATTCTTGAAAGTGCCTGAGTCGTGCGAACAGCATTTTTTTTTTTTTAACGTAGAGATTCATTTCCCCTTTTCTAATATAATGAGCTGTAATTTAATTAATAGGCTTAAGCTGATTGTGTTACACATTGCTTCACCTATGCTGGCTATTTGGAGGACTTGGTTCCAGCCTGCTGAACTATCATACACATTTTTGTAATTGTTTTTAATGTAGTTGCGGTGGCATAGCGCAATAAAAATTTAGTTAAAATATATTACACGTACCCTGGCGAAATTAAGTAAAACAACGGCTAAGGAACATGGGCATGTTTTTTACACGCCAAGCTGACATGAAATGATCATAAGCCTTAATCGATTATAGCCAGTTATAGCTATTATTCATTGATAAAGATAGTTTCATATTTTCGGGAATAGAAAATTATTAATGAGTTATATGATGACGTTCACTTATGAAGATATATTCAATGCATCTGCATATATATTCAATGAATATATATATGAGATAAAGTCGGATGAGCTGTCGGGTGGTTGCATAAATTTATAGGCTTGACTACCAATACCCCACTCACAGGGAGTGACAGTATAGACAGAATTCGATTAAATGGGAAAGAACAGCGTGTTGAAAATGAGAGCCAGGCTGGGATTGGAAGGTCATCTTGAATTGCTCCAATCTGGCTAGCGGATAATGCCGGATCATACTTATTTATAATTATTTGGCAAAAATTAGGAGAGCTCGACCGGAAAGCTTCCATACCTCCAACTTTGTGAATAGCCTAGATTTCATCCATTCCTACTACCATTCATTTTGTTTTCTGCAGAACTCCCTTAATGGTTTAATCTTAACTTCAGAAAAGGGAGTAAAAATTTTTTAAATTCTGCAGTAATAGTCTAAGTGGAAAATACCATTTTTGCCTTGAACGAATGCATTCTTTCCTGTCATACGCCAAAGGAAAAAACGCAACGGTACTGAGCTCGATATTTTATTGCTAGAAAAAGTAGTTTTGTTATCGAGACATGTGTTGGCTTTGTGACTACTTCTTATTGCCATATGTCCGAGCTGCAAAAAAAAATAAAATTCCAGATACATGTGCACTACATATGGCGCTAGAGTCATCCGCCTGGGTAGCCCAGTAGATAAGAACCAGCCAGTAGAGGCGTAACATTTATCGACTAGCCACGCACCCACAAGGCTGTAACTATCACCGCCTCCCTATTTCTGTCTCTTCACTCTCTTCTTTCAGACAGACATCGTGTTAAACGAACAGAAGACATGCCTTGAGTGATTGGTCATAATAAAAAAAAAAAAAAAAATCGGTAGACAAATTCCATTTTCATATATATTTACGCAACGTTTTTTTGCATTTGCGTATATCATTGTCGTACACCGCACATTGCATTGTTTAGGTTTAGCGATTTCGGAACGTCCAACACACATTATATGTAATGAGGAAATGTTTTGAACTTAATTAATAAGTTTTAGAAAATGGTGCTTAATGGTGCTGCAACAACAACAACAACAACAACAACAAGTAGTCTTACTTGTTAATAAATCATATTTTATTTATTAACTCAATTCGCCCGGCAATGACTATGACACAACAATAATAATAACAACAAACAAATGTTATTTTAATTTACAATGTGATAAAATTGATTTATAATTACATTAAAAAAGAACAATATCGTAAAAAAATGACAAATAAAAAGTAAATGTATAGAGACTGACGGATTTCTAAAGAAAAACAAAAAAAAAACAAAAAAAAGAGACAAAACAACATTTAATTAATTAATATCAATCAACTGAAATTACAATCTTGGTCGATGTGTGTGCGATGTGTGCGTCTACAAGAACAGGTACATTTATGTGATATTGAAAATCATTTGCAAGAAATACAATCGCACGCGATTGTATCTTATTACGTGTCTGAATAATTCATAATTTGAACTTGTATGCTGGCATTAATTTGACGACAACACCTACATGGGTGCACGAATAGGCGTTAGTTGATAAAAAATGATATATGTTGATATATCTTTAATTGTTAGATATATATATATTTGAAACCAGAAAAAATAATTACACACAAATATGTAAAGTTCAGTATCAAATATTTTACATTGCGATGTGATGAAATATCAAAAAAAGACTTTTTTACACAACAACAAAGGTAATTACATTTTGTACAATTTGTAGTGTAAGTGGCACAAATATTCATAACAAGTTTATGAATTTGACAACGTTGCAGAACAGGATTATTCTGGGCCAAAAGTAACTAAAATGCAACGCATTAGAACGGTATGGTAAAGTAACTATTAGCCCTAGACTGTTTTTTTTTTTTTTTTTCTTACAACAACAACAAAAACTTAAAACTTGTTTCAAGAAAATATTAAAAAATCTTTATTCTAAAGTATTATCTATTTTCATATTTTTCCATCTTTCGATGAACATTTCCTTTGTCAAGGCATACCATGCAAACAATCATTTTTTCTTTCTTTTTTTATAACCTCAAAAGCATAGCAGAGTTGTCGCTTGAAACAAGTTGAACGAGGACGATGAACGTTTGGGGAACAAACCGGTGGGTTATATCACGTTCCAATTCCGTCTCCCAGATTCTCATTCCGAAAATGCAATGTGCAAGTTTTTTGTGGCATATGGATCGATCGCTTCAGAAACGTCCTATATATATATATATATATATATATCTTAAATTGCACTAATGTCGTGCTTGATGCTTTCGATACATTAGGCCTGGATCAAATGCCAAGTGCGAAAACTATACAACAACCGAATGTAAAATCTAATCTAACATTCTTCGATTTTATGCCATTGCGACCTCAGTTGGAAGTGGAGAGCGAATGTATCTGCATTCAAAATTTTACTTGTAGTTCCGTCACCTTATTTTTAGCTATACTTCAACCTAAATATTTTCATAAGTCTGTCAAGCAAGCAACAAATCTATAAGAAATCTCTTTCAAACGATATGGAAAAAAAGAAAATTGAGAGCGAAACCTAAAATTTATTTATCAAGCCAACTGCTCTGAAAGCAATTGTCGTGTATATCTACAGCAGGAAGATTACAATCACCAAAGACGCCATTGAATCGCTTTTTTCCACTTTTAATTTACTTCAGTTCGAATGGATAAAAGGTCAATGTGTACTATTTCTTAAGAGCGGACTAAAGCTAATCGATCAATTGTTCAAGTATTCGAAGGCTTGTTAGTAAGTTCAAGGACATCCATTACATATCCTTAAATTATAAATATTTATCAATTTTGCAGTTGCAGACTCCTCTGACCAACACTTTAATTGCTTACTTACTATGCAGCAAATGCATAGCCGCTTACTTTCCCCAGCAAACTGATGCCGAGGTGATGCTCTCCACTTTTAGCACAGATAAAACAATGTCAGCCAATGGGCGTGTAACATACAATATAGTCAATGGCAGTGTATTTACCATAACATCCACGAAAGAGCGTGGAGTTAGTGTATCTACGGTTACACTAAGTTATAGATTAGCATAGAATCCGTATAACGCTATGATCCCATTATTAACCGGATTGCTCCTACGAAGCAATAGCACGTTTAACATGGAGCTTGTGTTTACAACAGCTTTATTTATGTGGTTGGTGAACAATCTCTAAGTGTTGTAATTGTCCAAGCACACCTTCGCCATATTTTAATAGCAATCGGATAGCAATGGTTGAGTCATAGTATTGATCCGCGAGAAGGACGATAGCACAATCTCGATAATCAAACCTATTGTGTTAATGGCATAGAATCGTATGATCGTTTCCCTTACGCTTTACTGCGGGCGTCTGTTTTCACTAATTTGTGCCATTTTCAATATCAACCTGGGTTCGCGAACTCCCGATGTTTTTGCCAAATTTGAAGCCGATGACTTTATTTTTGCAACCAAGAAAATATTTGTCATAGACATTACGTAAACACACAGAATTCGATGCTGGCCAAAAATGTTTATATTTCATGAGGTTTCAGAAACTTTCTTCGCGATGTTACAAACGTATTAGGTATAAAAGCGCTTTCTCTCTGTAAAACAATTTCAGTCACTTAGGAAAATATTGTTTCTAGTTAGTCGTTCCTCAATCAATGAAAACAGAATATTAGTTAGTTTGTTTTATAAAAAAAACACTGCATAAATAAAATAAACAAGAGTAACTACTAAATTCCACTAAATTTCGTTTCGTCAGATTGAATGGTAAACTGCTGCCATTGAATTCATTTTCTGGAATTTCTATGTACCTAGAACGATTGCCGAGATAAAGTGCCAGATGGAGGTAGACTTTTTAAATTGTTTAAGTCATTTTTCTATGATTGCCGATCAGTAACCTTAGCATAGGTGAGTTGCAACAAAGAACAATAAAAATGCGGCAGAATAACATGGGATCCGTCAAATTTAACGAGTAAAAGATTTGACATTTTCTTATCCAGCCTATCAAGCTAATGCCTTAAAATCGCGAACTACTTGATAGTTACACGGACCTCAGTTGATTTGGATTTTTGGCGGTCCCATGATCTGCTTGAAGAAAGCCTTGTTCTGCGATATACTTTAAATTTCTTTGGATTTCTCTCATTATCGTTGTGCTTGTTTCCACTGCAATTTTACGCGTTCTTAACGAATCTTAGTCAGTTGGCTGAGAATATATAAACCAAAGATAAGTTTTTTATGCATTTAAAATATTTATTTTAATGTTGGAATGAATGTATATATGCACGACTTGCAAAGCAATAAAAAAAATATGTGATTGTTGTTGTTGTGCTGGACACAGCAAGATGAAGAGGACAAATAAACAATGGTACCTGCATTCAAATGAATATTAATATGAAGAAATTTAAATCACATCTTTGTCCTGTTGTGCATGGCAAGAGAAGCACATCAATGACGAGGGAAGAGTAAAAGGCTTTCGATACATAAGGATGCAATGTACATAAATGAAATATAATTTTACCAGAGGAAAGATTATCGAAAACTTTATGAAAAAGAATGCAGATGAAGTTATGTATGTAAGTAAGACCGTAAAAATGAATGCATTTTAGATTGAGATTCACTTTGCCAGTGTTCTGGTGAGCAGAAAATTTAAAAAGTTTAAATTGATGGCAAATCATAAGCAGCTATGATGATGTTTGCTTTTGTCACTCTATTTGCTTCTGTCCTTCCATTTACAAATAGATAATCGAATGTTTTGTAATAAAACTCATTGATGTAAACAGAATCATTGATTGTCTCTTCTTAGTTATACAAAATATGATAAAAATCCTTAATAAAAGGAATTTCCTATGGCTTAAGGTAAAATATTTACATTTTCCTCGTCACCATGGCTTTACAATTTTGGCTTACAAAACAAAGGCAGGCTAGGAAGTACTCACACTCCCATTCGGAGCTTACTAATCAATTCTGACAAAATCGTTCAGTTTTTTAGAACACCATGAACTCTATTTATATTAACTGAATCACTCTTGAGTTCTTGAAGCAAAATGGCCACGACATCTACCATGACATAGGTTCGTAATTTTTAAATAAAAAGCTGTTCCCTAGATTTATAAAAGTGAGGTTAGTTTTAAAATGATTCGTTCCCTTTTTTTATTTTACACTTTGCTTTTGAATTCAGTCTACATTTGACTTAACTATAGCAACTGCTACTGTTGCTAATATTGCTACTGCTATTAATATATCTGTTGCTATGGCTATTCCTTTTGCTATTCCGATTATTTTTATTCTTGCTACTTTTATTGCTAGTGCTATTGTCATTGCTATAAGTATTGCTATTAATGTTCCTATTATTTTTACCACTGACGTTTCGTTTGCCGTTACTATTAGTGTTTCTGTTGCTATTCCTTTTTCCTACTGTTTTGTTGTTTTTCCTTGTGCTATCGCTGTTGCTACTGTTCATTTTGTTTTTGCTATGCTGTTAATTCCCTTGTTGTTGCTATTGCTTGTTGTATTGCCGTAGTATTAATATTGGCTTTGCTATTACTATTGCTACTACTTTGGCTATGACTACGGCTATGCCTATTGCTATTGCTATTACTATAGTTTTTATCATTGTGATTTCTATTGCTGCTGCTTGCTACTGTTATTTCTTTTCTGTGGCTATAGCCAGGTCAGGCCAGGCCAGATTAATTTAATTAAACCACAAATATCATTGCTTGCTAAAAAAAAAATAGTAATGTTTGTTTATAATCAAATATTATTTACGACAAGAATATTAATGTGCACATGTGCCTTTAACTATCTTAGCTAACCGGTAACATTTACCATACATATCACGCAATAAAAAATATACTTTTAAATCCGTTAATAAAAATACATTTTTATGCGATCAATAATTTTTTTCTGTTTCTTTAAAATATTGAGAGAAAAAAATACTAAATTAAAAAAAAAAAAAAAAAAAAATATTTACCGCAATATTACAGAATTTATTGCCGGCAAAAAACAAAAAGTATTTACATTTGGTTTGGATTGAAAGTTCAAATACCTACTACTCGCTTCATTTAATTGTTCTTTTCCTTTTTTTATACACGTAGCATAACACATTTGATTAATTGCACTAATCCAGTCATAAGGATTTTCCGAAAAGTAACTTATTAAAGCATTATTAGCACAACGAGACGCAAAATTAAGAACAAACGCAACATAAATATAAGAATTTAAAGATATCTATAAGAGATGACATTAAAAGTAGAAAATTTTGACAAATTGTGGGCGATAGTTATCTGACAAATTTGCGGAGGAAAAAGGTAAAGGGATTGGTTCCCCCAGAAAAAGCTTTATGGTCACGCTTAAGATTTCAACTAGATTTACGGACATCAGCAATGGGATGTCGAACATATTTCATGTTGAAATGAATACACCGCTATTCCTCGTTATAGGGTATAGGATTTAATTGTCGCACAGCAACAGTTCGCATAACTATACGTGTATTACGTGTAATGAAAAATGCGTTCAATTAGCGTATTTAAGTGCAATTGACATTTTTGATTGCGAGTGTTGTTGTTGTTTTTGCTGTTTTTTATTATTTTTTTTTCGCTGTAAGCAATAGATGCCTTTTTTGAATGCAATATTTTTTCCTTCTCTTGTAGTGGCGGCAGTAAACTAGTCTGGCCAATTAACATGCCACTGCGCATTATAAACGCGTCGAGAGCCAAAACATTTTCAACTAAGATTAGAATGACGTGTAAATGCTATTTGGCGCACCTTCTCCGTTATGACAATTGTGACAATGAATTTGATGAAAAAATTTTTACCGTAAAAAGGAAATTTCTCGCAATAACTTTAAGCTTTAAATTATTTTATTAATGAGTTTTTTTAAAATAATAGCTCGATATTTTTATACCTATATGATATTGTATGGTTGTCTTTGGGTTAGTAGATTAGCATTTACAAATACATATCAGGAATTCTTCAAATTAAGTAAATCTTCGATTAAAGGAAGATTCTTGGACAAATTATGCATGTATATCATTCTTTCATATCCATAATCATATTAATCGGAAAAAGCTGACCTTGGCCAGTTATGGCCACATATCAAATTATGAAAATCAGTACATTCAATCAATCATCGAAGAGCATCCAACATAGCTGGTACAGTGAAATATAGCGGAAAACCAAACTGCTATCGGAGTCTGCTATTTAATATTTGCTATCAAAATTTCATAACAAAATCATGAAATTGGGCCTTAAGGGAGGAGAATATAAATGGAACGTATTATTGTGATACTAATGCGTTCATTAACGTCACGGTGGCACAATACCTAAAGTCAACTTAAATTAAGACAACGAAGCTATGGATAATTATGAACATCGTCCAATTTAAACTTGGGTTCAGAAGATAATTTTCTTCCACAAGTTCATCTATATAACATTCTTACCAATAATACAAACAAAAGTTAGTTTGCACAATATTCAATTCTATATATCTTGATAATTATGATAAGCGCCAGAATTATGAATAAAGCAAAGCCGACAATTAAATACCTTACACTAGTTCAATTTTTTTTTCTATCGTAAAATACGATAAAGGCTTACGAAAATCGACGTGACTCGTATTTTATTGAAGTTTATTTCTTGTGAAATCAATTATAGACTTTCCTGATAAAATAACAAAATAGCAAAAATGCGATTTTGTCTCTTTATTAGGGCTTACTTTTCATAGCAATCCTTTTATAAGAAGGGCTGTGAAAAATACTACTATATGGCTCTTACTTACGACTGTAAATCTATATCTCAAGTCAGTATTTTGTACAAATTTTCGTCTTAAAATACTAAAATGTAAATCTTTTTATCATCCAAAGATTTTAAGTTTAATTTATTAATTAATAATAACAATTATTAAAGACAACTTCATTATGCAATAATAATCATTACTATAATTAATAATTAATGTTCCAGTAAGAGTATAATGTCTCTTTCGACACCGTGATGAACAACAATGAAGGTAGAAATGTAAATAACATAAAATAACAATGACGTACAATATAAGGTATAAAGTACGGATTTATGTATTATTTCCAATTAAGCTCATCCTCGAATTAACGGAGGTATATTTACTAAATTCTACCAAAATATCTCGATATCTCGATATCTATCTTCTGGCATGCAATTTGAATACAAGTAAGCATGGACAGGCATCAAATAGGCAGATGTACGTTGGGACAAACAGGCTTAAATCGGTTCAACAAATAATTTTGACATAACTATCCGAACAAGGAAATCAGTCGAAATTAATTATCACATATATGAAAAGTTAGGTATGCCTCAAGTCGTGCTAAATATGAGTTAAACATATGTACAAATTTGTGATACCCTCGCCACACAAGTGGTGTACAGTATCAATATATTTAAGCATTAACAACAATGCTCATACGCTACCATTAACGATAACATTAAGTTCGAATTGCTCTCATGATTATTGCAATGATTAGCACTATGAACGCCACCTTAAATTGAACGATCAATTATCATAAATAATTAAGAAATAATTTTATTTTTATTTTTTTTTTTTATTTTTTTTTTTTGCAGCTGATAAATTCCTAAAATAAATAAAACACCCCCTAAGGTGCAGTTCATTCGTATTCACATTAGCCGGAATTCATCAACAAAATCTGTCATAATTACACTACCACCAACGCAATTAGTAGGTGTGTAGGTATGCTTTTATGCTTGGTTTAGTGTCTGGACTTTATGGTTCTATCTGAGTGCCATAAATTGTATTAAATCATTCGTTTATTTGTAATTTAAAAAAAGTGTACAAAGTTATGTATAAACATATAACCATGCGACGAAGTTCGGATACCATCCGCTTTAAAGAATCTTCTCAATTTTCCAATGGCTTTGAGCTCTGTCAAGTTTGAAAGTGCAAGAAAAGTGAAAAAATGATATTTTTTTCTTAATTTCTTTTGTTAACTCTTTTATGTAAATAATGCGTATTTAAGAAAATTTCTCTTGTTCAAAAAATTTATGTATACATAGAACGCTAGTAGGTGTCGCGGGAACAGTCAACAACAAATCGAGATCATTCGGAACGATTGATAAATGTATATATATAGCTGGAGTGGCTGCATGTCGAGTTCGTCGAGCATATGTAGCGTTAAGCGTTAGAGGTTAAGCGTGTTCTAGCGATATTGTTTGCGATATTTTACAACTGGATCAATTAATACAGAATACCGGCATTTTTTTGATGGTGCATTTAAAAAATCAATCTTGTAGATATCGGAGATATTTTCCTTAACAACATTGTGTAACACGTTGTCAATTGATTTATGGCAAATCATTAATTTACACATATATGCATATATATTTATATATGCGTTTCTATCTGTATGTTTGTTTGTTGTTGTGCGCTAGGAAAATAATAAAACTTTAGATAATATTTCCTACTGTTTGATGAATGACATCGAATGTGTTGTGTTTGTTACAATTTTATACAATACAACAACTTTTTAACCTTTCGCCCTGCTGCCCAGTTTGAAATAATCAATCATACACATACGTCTATATACATATTTATTTATATATATATATATGTTTTTTTTTTTTTTAAATTTTGTCAAAACGGACTTTACTTTTTTACTTTCATGACATTTAATTCATGCAATCAATTGTCCGGTGTTGAGTTTTAATTAATACCAAACATTGTATGCAAAAATGTTCCGAATAACAACAATAACAAAACAGTAAAAAGTGTAATTAACGTGGCATTCTAACAACAGTGTCCGCATTTGTTATACGTTAACAACCTGATACCAATACGATACGGCTAAGAAAATATATATTTATCTAGTGCTAATGATTTTAACACAAAATTTATTAGATAATTGAAAATATACCTAAAATACACTGAAGAATCCAGATATGTTTTATGTGTTCAATGGCTCAATAAAGCCACTCTGGTAAATATTAAGGCGTATCATCAACTCTAGTTATTCGCTTTGGAATGAGAGAAATAGCAACCAATACGATAGCCCTTACTTAGCAAAATACATTCCTTAGGGTTTGAAATTTTTCTCAAAAGAACGACTGCAACATAGTTTTATTCCTTTGTCTTAATTTCTTGCGATTTTCGGAAATTATTCCACTTTTTTAAGCACCGAATAAATCGACACATATTGCGCATATGCAAGATGAAAATGAAAGTTGATTTATCATGCCAAGCTCCGTTAAATGTGTAAAAACAATTGATTGGCTAATGTTGAGCTTTTGTTTCACTTCTCTCGTCAGTGAATTGCCGAACGGAATCGAGCTGCGTTTTCATCGATATTAATAATGACTAGCATCTCGAAGTAAGGAACATTTTGAAGGAACATTTTTTTCCAAAGGACTCTTTCTTTCCTCTAACTCATTGTTTACTTTACCGCATCCATTCCTTCAGAAGAAGCACCTCTCTATCTCTCTCCCTCTATTCAGTTCATTCTTCTCCTATACAACTCTGTGCTTTCCAGTTTAAATTAAATTGTTTGTTAAGAAAACAATTTTCTATTACAAAATAGCCAGAAATGTATATATATATGCATAAATTAACTGATATATGAAGCCGCCTAATTGCGGACTTACGCTTATTAAAGCTTAACAATTTTCAAAATATCAAGTCATTTTACAACACCCTCTGTTATCGATCTTTTGTTTTTCTTGTTTTTCTTTTTTTAATTGCGAAAAATAAAATTCCAATTGTTCAATTGTTTTTTATTTAAATTTTTGAAATTAACTTAACTTATTTTGATAGAAATCAAATACATTCTAATCGTATGTGCACTAAATAAACTATTAAAAATTCTTTATAAAAAACTTGCTGCGAAGCAAAAAGGCTTATGTTGCTGCTGCTGTAATTGCAAAAAAAAAAAAAAAATAAATATGTTTTATCTACTTTAATAATGTTTTCGTAAACTTTTTTTTTTTTTTTTTTTTTTTTTTTTAAAGCAAAATATTAGAACTGTATTTATTGATAAGAAAAAAGAGAAAAAAAAAAAAAAAAATTTCCAAAAATTGGTTAAAGGTTTCTTAACTCATTTTGTTGACTGCTCATAACAATGAATTGCAAATTTCAATACTCGTTATACTCGTACCGTTTTCGTTCTACAATATTTAGCTCGTGGCCAAAATTTAACAAACATTTTAACCATACGCCAAAAAGTCATGGAGAAAATGTATGGTAATAAAGGAAAAAATATTTATATTATATGCGAGTGCATATATGTGGTCCGGTGTTGCGTGTGTGTTTTTGTGTTCAAAATACTTTGCCACTCTAAATATACTTTTTTTTCGGAAAACTATTTTTGCTATGTCGACAAGCCCTGCATATCACATACTTTCAATAGTAAGACAGAGAGATTGTAATCGGTTTTGGTTGGCTATTTTGATGCCTAACACAAACAACAAAAATTAATTAATTAATTAATATCTTTTACAAAAATGGCAATTCCGTTATGGGCGAGGTCGTTAATCAAATTCGCTCATTCTGTAAATAGTTAGGAAGCGACGATTGGATTGATGTTGAAAATCTTGAAGCGTGAAGATCGAGAGGCAGAGAAACAAATAAGCAAAACATCTATCCTTCTGACAGTCCTTCTTTCAATTCCTTGAAATATACACAGATACATAGTTTCTCCTTTCGACATTACACAAGATGAATGAATGTTCTCCATATTAAATTCCTGCCGCAGACGCAGCTCAGTTTATGTAATGCCAGAACTATCGACATTTTCTATATATATATATATATATATATATATATATATATATATGGATAGCCGTTGTGGATTACTTTTAATCCATAATTGTCGTGAAATCGTTATAGTCAAAAAATGATGACAGAAAGCTGATGTTTGTTTAAGATAAGCATTCCCGGAAGAACTCACATTTTCATATTTTCATCAATAATTTTCAATATTGTGAAATTATTTCTGAAAATTTGCTATCCAAATGTTCCCTAATTATTATTATTATTATTAATTTCGCCAGAGAAATAAATTCTAAGACTAAAACTATTAAAAGCACTAGCATCTAATGCAATCGGCTTTTATTAAAAACTCTACCACACTTGAGATTCGAACCCACGACCATTGACTTGCTAGTCGAGTTTCCTCGCCTTCGGCTACTCAGGCGGATTCTCTAATTATAAATTGTAAGTTGTTAAGAAAAAAATTGTTGTCTTTCTGATATTGTTCAAAATGATTTCGGTCTTATACATGTCGCAGACCTGATTAATCCGATTACCAATTTTATGTACAAAAACGAGATATGCGCAACGTTAAGGCGTAAAAATTACGGTTGTCCGAATAGACCGACATTCTTCAACAAGTCGTTTTCTATCTTGTATTGGATAGAATTATGTAAGTTTGCGACATCGATTGCTAAGTGTTACAAATGATATGAAATAACAAGCAAGCCACGAGCCTTTTGGCGGTGAATATTACAAATTACAATAAAAAACGTGCATGCACCCATACATATAATCAAAAATTATTACAATTAAACCAATGAAGCAAAGTTCCACTAGAAGCGAGCTAAAGTAATAAAAAAACAAAAAAAAAATAAAGAGCAAAAAAAAAAAAAAATTAAAATGAAAATGAAAATAAAACAACAAAAATCAGTCCAAATTTAAGCAAACAGACACTTTAAACTAGAGACCAGTTTCGGTCATGTTTGTGGATTGGTTTTAAAGTATAAATTTACAGTTTCAATTTCAATTTTGAAGTATTCCGTCTGTCCGTCTATATCTATGTCTGTAAACAATAAAGTTCATTTACTTTGAAATGTTTTTTTTTATATTTTATTTTTTTTATTTTTTTTTTTTTTGTTTCCTATAGAATATATTCATGCTAGCGAAGGTGTTTTTATTTTGTGAATAGTGGCTCATTACCCCCACCTTAAAAAAAAAAAAAAAAAAAAAAAATGAAAAAGAAAAAGAAAAAGAAAAGCTACCCAAACACACGACTAATATATGCAGAAAAGATAGGAATGGTCAGTACTCTCTTAGTATGTAGTAGTAATAGATTTTAATACGATTTTATTTTTAGGTTACTTTTCAATTTACTGGTGACCGGTTTCTTTTTATTTATTTTTATTTATTTTTATTTTTTTTTTTTATTTTTTTTTTTATGTTAAATCATGATTTAATGAATTACTTAAATATTTGAAATAATAGATAAACTGGCAAATTTGTAACATTTGCTCTTTTGTGTTCGTTTTCAAAAAGAAAACCAGAAACAACAGTCAAAAGTTACACAACAACATAAACCATTTAAACGAAAATGTTAAACAAGTTCATATAAATTACGATAATTCAGATCTAAAGTAACAAATATGCACCTTTTGATATTTTTATTATTATTATAATAATGAAATTTGTTAAATTACCATTAGCTTATATTAGGTTAAATAGCATGGTTTTATAATATCAACTATTATGCATAGGTTTTTTTTTTTTTTTTTTTTTTTTTTGTTTAAAGTTTTACGTTTGACGTTTAACATAAATAAATACATACAAAGAATTTAATTTTGAAGAGTCTCGTTAAGTTAATTAAACAAATTTATGTTAAACAAGTCATATGCGAAAATTTTGCACATTACGCAGAGACTACGACTCAGATAACTTTATTCAGCTGCTTAACCACCTTGATGCAAAACCTTAATCGAACCTGTCAACAGATAAACAATTATTTGCATCAAACTTTAGACGAGCATATGCTAAAGATTGTAAATTGTGGTCCTTAGCAGTTTATTTAATTTATGCTTTAACTACATTTTCACTATTGTTACGCAATACAATAATTTTGGGCGTGAACAATTCAATATCAATGACAAAAGGGTAGACATATTGATGGATGACTAATCAATGCCTGTGGGGTTGATAGATGGCAAAAAAACAGACTGACATACGGACTGACAGATGAAGAAATGGTGATCAGAGGGTTAGAAACATAGGCCTCGAAAAGTCCAAAAATTTCGCGCTAATGCAGTGTACTTTCTATACCATCTCTCAGATCTGTACCTTATAAACTTAGCAACGATAAGTTTATTCCATTATGCATAACATGACCACTAGTTTTTTGCCTTCAAGCGGGAAATTGCGAACTTTGTTGTTGTTTGCTCTTTAAATATCAACTCGTCAACGCGGCATAAACTTCGCACCGTTTCTTATACCAGAGGGATGCAGGGCTTATTCATTTTTCAAAACGTTCGCAACACCAGAGAAAGCAACCTTCGGAGATTCCATAAAGCATAAACAGTTTTGGTAAACGTCAAATTCGGAATTGACTTAAGCATGTCCATTTGTCCGTCCGTCCATATTTGAACGAGACGCAACAAGTATGAAGAAGAAACGTTTATTTATTCCTTTCTATTATTTCTGCTATTAATTCCTCATTTGGCTATTCGTTCATTCATCCTTGCAGAGATTCGCTCAGTCGATTATTTATTCATTCATTCATTTATTTATGTATTGATTTATTTAGGCAAACAGATAGATAGCTTTTATTTATTTTCATGGGGATAGAGAAAAACAGCATTAGGAAGATACACATTGTGACATATGAATTTTTCATTCGTTCTTATATCCCGACGAAACATTGATGACCTAGAGTGAAAAGTTGGAAACATAGATTCTAAACGAGGATATCATCAACCAAAGCGTATTAGGGCCCTGTTTTCTAACCGATCTTCCTTTCACTTTGGCCAATTTAAAAAAAAAAACATCAACGATCCGAACATAGCAAAAAACACTTGTACAGAGACTGATCATTTTAGAAAACTGAAAGACAGTCTTACCGCTCCGATAGCTATTTGAGGCAATTCCTACCAATCAGGCGGATTTCAGCCTCCAAGAAAATGCGGATTTGATTACGCAAACGATGATAATCTTGCCCAACATCTGCCTAAACCTCAAATACGGATATTTATCCTCTAGCATGTCTAAGACCACCTTTTGGGATTAAAATTATGGTCATGTCATTCGTAGGGCTATTTCTCTCGAGAAAATTTCGGCATCCAGTAAAGATATCTCACAAATCCGTTAGGTTTTCCCAATCGGATATACAGAACTATTCATTCTGTTTGTAGGCTTGTCCAGAAATTGTGCCACAAGTCAAACTATGTATAACTTACGGAAAAAAGAAATTCTTTTGCAGACTGGCATGAAGACTAGGCTGCTCTAGCGGATAAAGAAATTGTAGACTGTATTTCTGGCAAATACAGTTCTAGGATATTCTTACAATATTTGCTGATTAATTCGCTTTTCGTTTAGGTCGGTCATCATTTTTGAGATCTCTACGAGTTAACCATTGAATCCTTTAGGTGCAGTGCGGTTCGACGGAAAGTTGAAGGCTATTGCTTTTGAAGAAGTTTCCAGATGACCATAAACTTCCATTCTGACTAAGTCACCCAAAGATCGATGAGTGGGCGCAGATTATGTGAGGCAAACACGAATGTCTATCGTTTTTAGAATGTTTGTCGTTATGAGGGCAAATAATTTAAACAAGAGATTGTTGTTTGTTTAAGGAATGGAAAACAAATACATGCTGCTACTAATTAAATTAAAATAAATGAGAAACTAAATAGTAACAATTAGCAAACTTCTAGTTATTTCCATTTAACAAGTCATTAGACAGCAAATAAAATTCAACTATCAGTGTAATTATTAAGAGTTCACCGACTAATTAAAATATATAGTAAATACACCATTTTTTGCCCGACTTTGTATTGCCAATATTTGTCAGTAATAATTAAAACAAATTAACGCAATATCTTGCAACAAATACCGCCAACAGTAACAGTAACAGTAACAATGACAACAATAAACACAAGTTACATATGCTACTTATTCTAATATAATGTAATTAAAAAAAAATATTAAGCCTAATAAGATATATATATATATATAAAGTTAGTTAGTTCCAATTGCCAGGGATGTATATGATTCTATAAATTAAAATGATGGAAAAGCTCAATATTTTTTCATTTGCTTTTATATTTCGAATAGATACGATTACGAGCGTAAATACAGCTTAGCATACAATTGCATATCAAAGCAAATTAAAATTGATTGAGTTCAGATAAAGACACTAACGTATGTATACACATACACTTAATCATGTTAACATTTATTCATGTAAACATATATACGTACAAACGTACAAACATACACATAATTAATAAATATCTCAATAAAAACAACTTAATTATATACACTAAGCAAAACAGTTTAAATCTAATTTATGCAAAATGCTGTAAAAGAAAATCATTTTAAAAAGAGATGTCAGAGATTACGGTATAATTTATTAGAATAATTTTAACGATCTTATGGCGTTTACAAAAAAATTAAATACGTTTTTTATATTATACTTTTTGTATGATTCAAAAGTTCGGCTATGGACGAATCTTGTACTCCCATCGCATTTCTTTTAAAAGAAACGCGAGAGAAAAAAATAAAGCGACAAATGCTGAAGTTTTGATGCCCTATAATTTTAGGTGGCCTTAGTCAATTTTTCGCACTTTTGCGCAGATACTGCAAGTTTTTGTCCCTCCATTTGTTGTAGTTCAGGAGTAATGGGCAAAAAACACCAAGTCTCTTGCTTTTGAATGTACAGGTGTTTGCAGTTTATTTTGTACTGTGAATTTATCCATTGATCATACCTACAAGCCTGCAAGTAGGAACTTCCAAGTTTTCTGTGGATTTCATTCAATCGATTCATTATTGCAAGCCGCGGAAATGTTTAACAAAAAACGGACTGACCAACTAGATACAGATAACTCTACTATAATACGGTATTCTGCGATAGAACTTCACTCCAAAATACCAATCTATACAACGCGGGTTCGGATATCGCACGATCTTGTAGGAAGATTATCTATCGTTTTCTGGGAGCGTTACACTTCATTCATTAAGTGATCTCTGAAGCTTCTTTCTCTCAAGGTATTGTACACATATTTGGGAAAAATTAATTTCTGTTTATAATTTCCGTACGCAGCTTTTATATTTTAGTTACTAACTCTAGTTATAAGAATTTATTTGGGCTACGGAAGAATGAGGTTATACTAAACCTTCTTCTTAAATTTACAACAGTCAGAAATATTTTAGTAGATTGACAGCAGGGAAATATTCTAAACTATATCTGCCTGTTGACTAATTCGATTACTACAACCCGAGTTTGATGTTTAACTTAGAAAATAAGAAGAAAAAAAACAGTTTTTATGCACTGTCGCCAAACGATTGACTTTTTTCGAAATTTCGTGAAAGTCCTCGGATTTTTCAATAATTTTTCAACTAAGAATAGCCTCAGTCAAAACACATTTTAAAGAAATATTTCAACAGTTATTGAAAAACCATAGAATCAATCAATGGAGGGGGCATCCAGAAGAGCGAGTTGTTAACAAATAACCGAATCTTAGATTGACTAATATACAGCACCTCGAAGCCAACGATATATGCCGCAAAGCATTCCCCCTTATTTTAGAGATATCAATTAGATATCCGAAACCTTGTTACACTTGATAAATAGAGCAAACCACTCCTTATCAATCCAAAATATGTACATTTAATGACGTCTCTGATGCGTCCAATTGAATATTAAATATGCATGAAATGGCCTGATATATCAATTTCCTGTGGAAGTGAATGTATAAAAATATATTTAATTCATTAACTAATGAAAAGAATTCTGCTTATGCTTTCGTTTACATCGACAAACATTAACGAACACTATTCCCGCAAAGTATTCTCAGAAATTCTCTATATCTGTATTCTCTCTTCTATATCTATTCTCTATAATCTGTAGCTTACTTACTTACTTAGTACAGATAATGAGCATTTATTGCATAGCACAAGGCTCTACGTTTCTACGTAACACAAATCTAGATGAGCATTAAAATAAAATTTAATTTTTTAAATTCTCAACAAAATATATTATGAACGACATACAGCTGATTGGCCGAGCAAGCAAAGGATTTCGCACTTAACAACTCAAAGATCGTGGTTTGAAGGAGTGTTTTCAACAAAGCCGATAGTCTTAAATGCTTGTCCTTTAAGACGTTAATCTTAAAGTTATTCCTCTAGATAAATTTATTATAATAATGACAATAATATAAACAGAGAAACTTTTTATAAATGAACGCTTAACTCCCTAAATTACTTTAATAAGAAATCAAATCGTAGCTCTAGTCAAGATGACATAAAAAGAAAAGGACTCGAAAGGAGAATATTTCGTATTCAGTGCAAAATGTTACTTTCTAGAGTGAGCCTCTGAACTTCCAATGACTACGGATCGCGAATAATTGCGAAAAGCTTCAATGAAAAGTGTTTGCAATCGCTCACTTAAAACGTCGCGTCGACCTCCATCTTATCAGATCGAGATAAATTTATAGTATTTGAGGCGTACATGCATTAACTTAATTAATCTGTAACAAGTACTGGAACCAATGTCGCGTATCGTAAAATGTAAAAAACCTCTTTATTCTAATGATAACAGACTCTTATCTAATTTGATTTCCATTTCGCCGGCCTCTTCAAAAAACCTATTACTATATGTGAAAGAACTGAACCTAATAAAACGTTCCATTGCGTTCCAAGTTAGCCACTTTTAACTATCATATCAATGTCTGGATGGAATCAATCTCAAAAGCCTACCAGTTTGCTCTCCTTGATCTTTCGATCCAGTTTCTTACACATCCTTCTACGCAGCTTACGCTTACATCAAACAATGTCTGTAAAAACCGCCGTCTTTCTTGACTTGGACTAGGTAAATACACTTCCGTTTAACTTATTCTTCCCTTTAAGGAACAATGTTTCTTTACTTATATTGGATTCGTCTTCTCACATCTCTAAGTACATTGAAGGAATGCCCGAGTAAAATGCCAGAGGAAACTACTTTTTTTAAATTGTCTGAGTTATTTTTTTAATGCTTGTCAAGCAGAAACAATAAAAGAAAAAGCAACAAAGATAATTTTTTCATGCGTCAGGGACGCATCTTTTAGTAACACTTATCTTGAGATTAAGCAATTTTTGCTGTTGTGATATTTTCACTCAACGACTTCTACAATTTTATCCCGTTCAAGGTACGCAAATGCCTTATATCAGTATCAATAACTCCTTGTAATCACCACTATGCCTTGAGATAAACGCCTGTGGGGTTCGTGACAATGTGACGCAAAGATGCATTGTAGAGCTGCCCGCAAGACCTTATTACGTTCGCTGTAACGTTTTTAGCGTATTTGCATCAGTGCAGGCCATTTGCATGTGAGAGAGATTTGAACCTGAACAGCTTTTAACGGGAAACAAATTTTATTGACAGTGGTGTTAATCCAACAGCTTACTTATTAAGCAATTTTACCACATTTGGTCACCTTAGTGGTCTTGCCTGCAATTCCATCATACTAACGAACAGATAAAATGTATTCCTCGGGGGTTCGGTAATGAGTACCTACGCGTGTTAAAAATCCAACAAGTGACGGTGGATTTCCTTCCGCCAGAATTAGATGCTAAAGTCAATCTATACTTTAGATGTAAATCGATATGTGTTTTATTTGTTTTTTGCTTTTTTTTTCTTTTAATGAGAAAATTCAATCGCATGCATATGCATATAAGATACGTATAACGACAGAAAAAAGAAGTACTAATTAATGAAAATTTTCTAATGTACACGCAAATAAACGAAACCCGGTGAACGGGTGTTTGTATTTGTGTTGTGTTGTGTTGTGTTGTGTGTATGCGCATATCTATTAAACTCATTTAGAATTCCATTCGTGTATTTTTTCTCGGTAACACTTACTACTATTAAGCACTTATCATTAAAATTAATTAATGACATGTATATATAGCCTTCTATAGTTGCTAATCAATTAATTAATAAGTATGCGATAAAATATTAGCAAAGCGTTTTAAAACATAAGCATAAAATAAATAAGAAAATTTTATTGGGCTGCGAACGAATCTTACATACCTCTTAGCTTGATCTTAGAAAGAGACTAAGACTAAGGAAAAAACGAAACTACTAAGTATTCATTCTCCACTATAGTAGTTGGGCGTGGCTGATTTTTTGCTCCTTTTTTTGCTAAAATATACGTGGAAATTTTTATCGTGCTTTTTTTATAGTTTACAAGTAATTAGGAAAATAACCAGATTACCTTACACAGCAAGCATGTGCTTTAACCAAGATGTCCCGCTTTTCAACGTCACCTTGCGTAGAAAAGCTTTCAATACTCCTGACTAAATCTAAAACAGATACTTTCTTTATCCGCGGCCAGCAGATTGCTTCCCGCAGTTATTATACAGACAGACGGACGGACTTAAACCGATTCAAAAATATGTATACATTTTGTGCGATTTCTGAAGCTGTCCCCTGTATGTTGCAAACATTTTCATAAAACGAATACATCCCCATTCTTGGATGGTGAACATGCAACTATTGCTGTTGTTATCACTACTGTCGTGGACTCATTTTTGTTGTTGTTGTTGTTTTAATAAACTTATTTAATTAAGTTAAAAATTAACTATTAAAGTTAGTTGCGGAGTTAACGCTCTAAATGGATAAATGGATAAGAAATAAAAACAACAACTATGGTCTACGTATACGTATCGTTTGCGGCAATGCTCATAACGACTGTGCGCACTATAAAAATTGTAACGGTCTTTAAGATAACTGTAGCATCTGTATGTGTGGTAGATTTTACCGTTATTTTGCTTTTATTTCCTGCCTTCTGCTTAATCTTTATCAAGCTTGTGGACATGTGATCCGTCTTCGCAGTGTAACTCAATCAGACAATTAACCAACGGTTAACGGTGGAAAAGGTACTAATCGGAAGAATGAATGTATCCGAGCCTTGCCATATAGAAAAGTCCACTTAAAATGACTTTTCGCATTATCTTTATATTGGTCAGCTAACTTACGTTTATCGTTGTTGGCAACGTTCGTCAGAGATGATTTCATTGGTTTGGTTAGGAGTTTGTATTCCTAAGAAGAACCCCTCCGCATGACAATGGCTATAAGAATATTTCTCTTTAACTTTGTTGCACTTTGGTTAGAGTTAATCAGGGAGAATAATGCTGAATAAACCTGCTTGCGTTATTGTATAGGAGAAAAAAGGGCATTGTCCGAGCTTTTTATCTCTTCTTTTTGCCAAAGAACTCAACTTGGCTACACTTCCCAAATCCTCCTCCCCTGTGGTGTATGGGCTTCTGCGTGATAGCTATATTATTGCATCACGCTTAAGGGCCATACTTTCACATGGGCAAGACACCATTTGATAAATGCTGACGAAGAGTCGCTTCACAACAGCGCTAAATACTTATTATCCCACACTTGATATTATTTTCATCTAACGCTGATAATGTATGGAAATAAGTCTCGCATCATTTAGCCAAGTTTGCCCGTTGAAAGCAGATTTACTGCTTTAACACTTCATGCAGCTATATGCCACTGCCTGTATCTGCCTATTCTAGGTACAATGATAATCTTAAAACCTTATCTTAATTTTCGATAATTAACGTTACACGCGTGTCTGTTCTCATCAAAACATCTAAGTCATATTCCCATAGAAAACTTTCCGCAAACATATTCTATATCTCTGGTAGCATAACTCTATACATAGCGTCTTGGAGTCAGCTGAATCGGATACAATATTATCTCTTCCCTTATTTTTATAATTTTATAAAAACTAAGCCAAAAAAACTACATAACTACTTAGGCCAAAAAAAATATTTAAAGCAAAAATTTCAAAAAATAATTTCCTTCTAAAGAAAAAGACTCACGTGACACATTTGTAAAGAAAGTTAAAATAAAAAAAAATTGAATTTATTTGTGAATTTTTTTATTTATTTTTTTTTTTTTTTTTTTTTATTTTTCCTATTTTAAAAAAAAAAAAAAAAAAAGGAATAAAAAGCTTACACGCATAAGTCTAGCAAAACATCTCGTTGTGAAGTGAAGATGACTTAGCATAACAAAACAACTGAATGTGATAGCGTTGGTTGTGTTTTGCTCCCTAAAGACATATCCGCGAAATATGAACATGCGTGGAGAAATACAACGATTGTTAAAAGACGATAAGTAAAAAGAATATGAAATACCAATTAGAAGAACGGCAGTAATTCCACTGACTTACAAGAGCGCGTTCAGTGCTTAATCTGATTGTGATTACCTTAAAGGAAACCGTTAGTAAATTTTTTGAACATTTTTTTCTTGAGAATTTAAAATATTTCACTCTTCGATTGGTGACAAAAAAAAAAATTAAATAAACACATATAACTCTTTCGCTGCCAGTCAAGTTGCCGAAACCACTACAGCATAAGCACAGCGGGCGCATACAAGCAATGGTAATTCCAACAAAAGAAAATCAAATTTCCTTCGGCCGAAAAATCATTTGTTAAAGAAAAGATAAAACACAAAAAAATGCATATATTTATTAGTGACTCAGCGGATTCTTATCAGCGAATTTTTTTTTTTTTTTAAACTGCGTGCTTTCCCAAAAGAATGACTTACATATTAAGTTCTTTTAGGATTTTTTTTGTTTCTTTTTTGCTTGTAGTCCGTCCAATGTCGCAATCGTGTGAAAATAGTAGGAGAAAGAAGCCACTGCTGTAATACATTTAGATCAATATTTAATATATTTTATAAGTTTGTTGTATGTTTGGTTGTTGATGGTGTGCCCTCATGAAATTTACAGCGACCTCTGCTATGAATTATGCGCCACAATTTTTTATATATTCTGTGCAGGAGTGTCGAGGACGGCGTTGCATGCATCAATTAGGAGTATTTTTGATAATACTCAGCACTTCTATAGCCTATGAAACTGGTCGTTTGAGGATATGCCCAAAAGGATCTATTTTATGAGCATCGTCGCAATAATAAATGATAAGCTGAGCAAGAAGGCAATGAATTAACGGCACTGCATAATGTTAATAGGAACGGTATATACTGATCGTAAGGGCCAGAAGATTGACGACGCTAACGTTTCCTGGGTAAATTTTGTCATAGGACACGGAACTTCATTATGTGATACCATAAACTAAAATATCACGTGTCCTTGCTCCCGGTTTTCGTATTAATGACGTCGGTTGTTGCTGGTACTGGCGACCAACAATACATCGCGTTCAAGTGAATCGTCCAGAAGGGGGCTGCTATAATTTTCGCCAATATTGATGTTTTGCATAATTTTTTAATCGGAATTAAAAGATATATCGACCCCTCTTTGAGAGTAACATTTCGACGCATGGAAACCTTTTTCTCAGGCCGCAAAGATAAAATTCCGAAAATTCCTTATCCTTGTCCTTGTGCATCGATTCTCTCGCTTACGCAACTCATGCAGCATTCACTTTATTTTTTTTTTTGTGGGATCAGACTTGCAATCCGGAAGTGTTTACAAATATCTTGGCGTGTAACCTGGCGTATCATCCGACGTCGCCCTTGTTTCCAATGTCGACTATTTTTTCCAGGTGATTATCGATAATAGGTCCATGTCCGTCGCAGGCCTCATCCATAGAATTTAGCAAACTGCATGAACGAACTACAGTTTTTCTTGTTTTTCGAGTTAGAGCAGAAAAGCAAATTTTCCCGCAAACGGCCCGTTATTGTCTTTATTGCAAAAATCGATATTTTTGTTATACGAAGGAAAAGTTTACACGTTGCAATATGTGTTTATGCTACGACTGATTATTATTGATAGATGTCCAAGGTATAGAAAAAACCGAACATCAGTCATGCACGACCACCACGCATGTGATTGGCCCCAGCCATAGATGAAACTTAGTTGCGCATATTTTATATATACAGGAACACATTTATACAAATGCAAAGATATATATATATATATGTAGGTATTTATATTTATGTGTAAATGCATTTATATAAAATATATCTATATATATAGATATATTCTTATTTATAATAGATCTTGATTGAATTATTTTAAATAAATTAAAGAACACCCAACCATCTCTTAAAAATTTTCAACGCTTACTTAACACGTGATTTGTTTGATTATTATTTCTCAAACTTTTGTTAGCCAGCGTTTAACGGTTACATCGTCTCTCTTTAAACGGCAAAAGTTTTACATACATACGAGATTACATATGTATAACTATTGTACATATTTTAGTTGAGTTGTAATGTCACTGTCATTTAAAATTATTATTATTATTATGTGAATTTCATATAAATGCCTTCATCTACAAATACATACAATTCTTACAGATATGCACACATTTAGAGTTTAACAAAAACTATACTACTGACTAAAAAACTATGCACTGACGAGCATCTATCTCTGTGTTTTGTGTGAAGCGTACATAGTTGTATATATGTTTGAATGGAATTAGAATGTGTGTGTTTTATTATTGTTATTACTAGTGTCGAAATGTTTTTATACCCACGAGCGTAGAGGTGAAGAGTGCATACTAATTTTATCAACCTTTTTGCAGCATCGAAACAAATGCATCCGTGAAATATTAAGATAATATACATAACCCTTTCTGTTGTCGTGACGACCTTTGTCCCTCAACTTTAAGAAACTACAAGTGACAATAATAAATCATGCCCTTCCGCGTTATTTGACAGCCGGCTGTTTAAATCTAATCAGCATGCATGCAATAAGGCCAGTGAAAGTAACTGACCTTTTTGTCCAACCGTAGTGTTCTTGGTCAGTCCTATATATATATATATATATATTGACTGGTGAGTGCTCAATATTCGCATTAAATCGTACCCTTGTTTGTTTGCTTGTTACTTGCTTTTAATTCTTACACTCTACAACAATTGCCGTCACCCAGTATATTAGCTTGTCCAACGCATGCGAAGGACTTAAGATAAACTTTACATTTTATTCTAGCAATCGAATCAGAATCATTTTGGAAACCATTTTAAGCTTGTCTGTCCATCAGCCCGTTAAGCCCGTTAGTCCTTTAGACGTCTGTCCATGTGTTCTTCTATTCAATTTATAGGAAATGTTTTCATAAAATTTGTTTGCTTGTTTTTGTCATTTGACATGTATTGTTCCAAGGACGACTCGTATTGAAAATGGATTGTATTACAACAATGTTACGATCACATTCCATATATTTTTTAATATACTTTGACAAGAATAGGGGAAAAATAATATTTGAGCATAATACCTGCCCCTAAGACAAATATCCTACCATGTAGCTATTCTTACAAAATAAAATCTTTGCACAACAACAAGATTTACTTTCTAATACAAAACTAATGATTTGTCTGACTAAATAACTTTTTCGAATATAAAGCTTCTCGTCAAAGAGAATCCTTCTTAGCAATAAGTTATAATTTTATGTATATATTTTTTGACAAAATTGAAGCGTAATACTGCAGGGTATTGAGTAGTCGACTTTGCTTAAATGTAATTTTTTTTTTTTTCTTTTTTTTAATTAAAGCATTTTACAGATTTGTCTTTCGTAAATTTTTATTTTAAACATTATCGTCATCATCATACATAGACATATGTTTACATATCTACATATGCATAAACATTTTTACTGACATTTTACTATGACGATAATATTGATATGCAAATTTCGTTAACCTTAAACCAATTACATCTATAATTGAATTATGACCTAAATTATTTTGTTTTTCTATTTTTTTTTTTTTTTTTTTAGTAAAAGAAAAGAGAAGAAGAAATTTTTTAAATTACATTTAATGCAATTAATTATTCCTTCAAATCGCAAGCATTGTAAAATGATTGTCTAAGAACCCTTAATAAAGATACGGGGAAATGTATGTTTGTTCAACATCGAAAATTGCTTAAAAACATTCTAATCGTATTGAACGAAAATCTGCATATTTCTTGCCTTGATTAGCTTCTTTTTTTTTTTATAAGTAATCCGATTAACAGCAACACCTAGCAAAGTCTTAAATGGCTTCGATAAATAATACTTGCCTTGAATATTATAAGTTATTGGTTATATAAAAAAAAATTCATATCATTTCTTTACCCGTTTCATACGTATTTATAAAGGGATTACGCCCATTACCAAATTTAACATAGCAAAGGCTAAGCAAATGACGAATTTCATTGCAGCTATGCACATACTGAGCACAGATTTCAGATTGGAATAAGTCTAGATACACACAAACACGTATAACAATTTTCTCGACAACTTTTTATCGTTTCTTATATAAAAAAAATTACACAAAAACTGAACAAAATAATTCGCAGAAACTTCCTTTGAAGTTAACTGTGTACCATTAAGAGAGTTCCGCGGAGAGCAAAAGAAGCGATAATTGAAAGAAACGAGTTGGGGTCTAGAAGAGAGTATGGCACAATACTTTCCAACCCATTTTCTCGCATTTTTCCGACTTTCTAAAGAAGTACGTGGTAAGGGAAAGTCAGGATAGAAGACTATACCCTTCTTATTAACCAAGGCCGAACACTTTACCTTTATTAAGCTCTTTTATCGCTTTAATTGATCAACAGTTCGACCAAATCGGATTCTTTTCCAATCCCGCAAACCTTATTTGACAACATTTCTGCCTTTGCAATGGTTTGTGCAACTTCGTTCATCTCCGAACACGACCTCTTTTTTTTCTTACGTTATTATCGTACTTATCAATTTCTTCAATTAATCATTGGAAATTCGGTCCCTTACTTTGTGTAGTACATCTACATAATGCGTTACATTGTATCACGCCGTCTGCAAATTGTTTGAATTTGTCTTTTTGATCCTGGTTCAGTTGCGAAGATAAAACGTCCCAGTCCTCCTCAATTGTTTCGACTTTATTGACGATTGACCAACCGAGCATAACATTTTCTTCGGAAATTATAAAATATAGCGAATTCTTCGTCAGCAAGTCGCCCCGTGAGCAAAGAAAAAGAAGAAAACAGTTTAACATCGTCAGCGTGCATTAAGATATGACTGGACTTGAACTCCGAAGAGAGATCGTTGATGTACAAGAAAAACAGAAAGGGTCCTAAATGGCTATCTTAAGGGGTACTTGGAAAGCCAGAGGTCTGTAGTTAAAAGATCAATAATTTATGGCTAACCAAGTTAAACGGTTTACTAAAATCAGTTCATATTATTTCCGTGCGAAAGCCACTAGAAAAAGTCTTGCAAACCTGTTAACATGACAAGTAAAAGCTAAGAGATTCGTAACGGTTGATATGTCTTTTAGGAAGGCATGCTTAAATGGAGAAATATAGGATTTGACAGTGAAAGCAATTTAGGTAAGAAATACAACAACAATACCTGTGTAGTTCTCAACCAAATATCTGCTCCCACTTTTGCAAATCGGGATAGGGAAGTTGCTCTTCTAATGGGGAGGGGGAAGCATCCATTCTCAAAGAAAGGTTGAAAATCTTTGAGACAACAGCACATAATTCCTCAGAGCATGACTTGAGTACACATGATGGAATGCCATCAAGACCAAGCGCGCAACTGCGTTTAAATGACCTTAAATGTTGCAATACGTCTCTATCTGAAATGACAGAATACGGAATCGAGGTCGAATTTGTGATTTGATGTGGCTAAGCACCATCGAGGGCTCAGTCAGTAAAGGCATAACAACTTTCAATTGGGCACGCATCCATTAGGCTCCCGCCACCACATCGCTGCTTTCTTTCTTTCTCTTTCCTCACTTCTTTTTGACCGTCTCCGCGTTACGCGAATAAAGGACATGCCTTGAGTAATCGGTCATATCGAAAAGAAAAAACCTGAATCAACAACACGTTGTTGTCAAAATTGAACAAGCGCGGTACCTAGTTCAAGCCGACCTTCCTCTTGGACAAACATTAATGCGGAACATTAAATATGCTGCTCTCTGGTATCATTAAGTTGTCAGGTATTTTGTGCAGCTTCGTCTGCCGGTCTTCCAAGACAATGCTGATTATGAACGATATCCTTTCCCACCAAACAGCAACGTTTAATCAACATACGAAATTCAGACCTTCCGATTGTTTGAAAATTACAAAAGCAAGTCTAATAAAATTAGACCGCTAGTTCCCCTAGCCCCCGACATCTACCTATTTTTAGGACCTTTTACTTAATAGATATTAAACAAAGGATTATTTCCTGTAGGTATAGGTTAGAGAAGATATAAGAAATACTCCCTATAGGTGTACGGAATAATGGAAAAGACTGTTAAGAAAAAAACTAATCCGTGTATTCGTGGTAGCCAGTCTGTTTACCGAGAAGCGGACAAATTTAGCATGATGCGTTTTCCCCTTCCAACTACTTTTGGTTATTATTCACATAAAGTAGATTGCTACGGAAGAGTAATCCGACACCCCATGCCGCTCAAATATTGAGAAAGATTGACTGCACTACATTGTGCTGTATTTGGAACGGCAAGTGCGGACATAGTTTTAGTATGACCTTCGGCGGCCGCTGTTCTGCATATATAGAAAAATTGAGTGCATTATGAGAGGCAGCAAGATTGAACAAAACATACGGAAATATCCGAAATATCGGTTCTGCATTCTTCTGCCCACACGAAAGCACACTGAAAAAAGCTTCTTCGTTAAACAGTTATTTTAAATTTCTTCTCTGTCTTACACCAGTTGCAGAGCAAGATACATTAAGTTTTTGCGAGAGTAGGATTTGCGATAGACCGGCCAATATCAGCCTGTCTGTCTGTCGGTCCGTCTAATGTCTACCCATGTATTCTTTGCTTATTAATCTACAGATCGAAATTTTTGTGATATTTTAATCCAAGGACGGAGGCTATTGAAAGTGGTTCGGATTGGACAACTTTTCCGAACACTTCACTTCCTTTGGGAAACTCATTATACGAGAAAAGTATATAAGGAGTTAATGCAGAATTTTGTTGAGAGAAGTTTTTTTTATTTTCAACTAAGTGATTGCTCCGAGTTCGCGATAGTAATAAAGTAATCGATTAGAAAAAATGAATTTGTCTAAATAATTTGAAAAGAAATCTGTTTGGTCATAGAAAACCTTTCAATGGAAATTGTTGGTAACTGTAAGGCAAATGTTCTACACCAAAGGTAGTGAAAGAAACGTAAACTTGTTCTATAACATCAACAACACATTTATGGTTATTATCAGTAATATTATATCTCATTATTATTACTACATATTATTTTACCTGGTAAGTGTTACTCTACATGATACGTAAGCTAAATGTAAATCGTATTTTCATGCAAAAATACAAAAATGTTTATCACATTTTCGAACGGAGAGAACATTTGCTATTATCCTCCAATGCTTGCTTATTAATTATAATTATAAATAAGAGGGTAAAAGTTCAGAGGATAGAAAAATTGGTAGTTATCCGATTTAGATAGCGGTTCTTTTCATAAGTAGACCTATTAAAAAACCTATGATATGTTTATCATCTTAATCATTTAAATTTTATTTTGATTTCTTATCTGATCATGTAAGTCAACTTACAGTAGAGTAGATATGCTACGAGAGCAATTGTGTCCTAAATTATTTCGCTTTTTGACAAACAATCACTTTTCATTACTGTCTACTATATTTAAACAAGTCTCTCTTTTTTCCTTTCCCTTTCACTGTTCTTCTCTCGCCCACCCTTTTTTTGCTCTCTTTCGGCTTACCACTCATTCCCTATACTCTCTCATTTCATGCAATTTAATTGACAAATCTCTACTATTCATTCTAATGAATGAAGATGTCTTTCACATAAAAATAAAAAAAAAATAAAAAAAACAAATAAATAAATAAAAAAATCTCAGAGGTTTAGAGCTACAGAAGCTACAGGCACAGAAGCTGATCGCAAAATGATCACTTTCAGTACATTTTAAGCGGCCTCTTCAAACAAGCTAAAGCGGTTTCTAAAAAAAAAAAAAAAAAAAAAAAAAAAGAAAAAAGGAAAAAGAAAAGAAATAAACGGGAAAATTGTGAAAATTTTACTTTCAGTTTTTATATTGCAACAAAAAAAATAAAAAAAAAAATAAAAAAATTCAATTGGTCTCAATTGAAAGCTCGAATTCATTTCATCGGCCATCAAATAGATATATTTCTAAAAACGCAAAAACAGAGGGACGTGTTTATTCATTCTTCTTTGGGCAAAATAAAGCGAACAAATATTTATGTTATTTACGTTATGGCTGATGGGGTTATTATTAATGAGGAGCCCATAAATTTTTGCAATCGAAAGCAAAAAACTCATACCTATCCCTTAGTTCAAGTGCATAACAATTCAATTAGTTACACTTCAAGGTCTTTGGCAGCTACGCAGCATCAAAATCAATGCAATGATTACCAACGTTATAACGGTATAGGTTCTAGTAAATCTAAATTGGGTTTAGGCGTGAACGCGCAAACCGGTCGTTTGCAATGGTGCCCGGGCTTAACATGTTGTAAAATTTTAATTGTACTTCCAGTAATAATGTTACCCATAACTTTAGTACTCGTACTATTAATGCGTATGGATGGCATGCTGTTGGCGTTACAGTTGCGTCAGCAAAAAAAATTTCAACAGAAATTAAATCAAGAACCCATCTTTCTCGACGACTATGACAATTTAGTCGACAGTGATACACTGCAGGATATACTCGACGAAGAGTTATTAATATCTTCGGAGAGGGAGAGATTGGAAGAACTTGAACGTATAAGACGTTGCATATCATTTAAATTTGGCCTAAGTGAAACAATTGATGTCGAAGATCGTGATATAATGAGAGATGCTCGCACTTCGTTCTTGCCGCGCGATACCACTGCAATTCCGCGTGAATGTTTGGAGAACTTAAGTAACAGTGATCAATTTTACGCACCCGAATTTTTTGATATAAATGAATTTCTACAAAGCTACGCACGCAAACGTTTAAGACGCGATAGAACTTCCCAAAGTGATACGGACAGTGTTACCGAAGTTACAAACGATTCAAGTTTACATGAAGAGGATATACCTTATATTGAGTCCATGTCATCATTGCAATCGTTTTGGAACGAACAAGGCACTAAAGAAAGCATTCGCGAAGCTCAAGCTCGTACTATGTTGAAATATATGGATACAGAAATAGAGCCATGCCAGGATTTTTACAAGTATGCGTGTGGTAATTGGGAGAAACATCATCCAATACCGAAAGATAAAGCAGGTTTCGATACATTTGAAATGTTACGCGAGAATTTGGATGTGGTTTTGAAGGAGCTGTTAGAACAAAGGCCCCATGACGAGCCACGAGCACATTTAAAAAAAATCACACATATTGGGGGTAACAATTATGAACCCGATGACGATATCGAAGCCGATATTGTAAAAAGTGTAAATTCTGATCTTAACGATGAGCTTAAAAAGCAGAAAGTACGTCGACATATTGTTGGAAAGCGAGCAATACTTAGCCGCATCTTATTGAGATATCGACGTCACAATTTAAGACTTGCCACTGAGACAACCGGCACAAGAAGGAAACGCGTGGAAACGTCTATAGATAGCGAAGCAAGCACGAGCCCGCAAGCAGGTCAAGTGAAAACTATTTCGCATACTATACCTCATCATAAACATCATGTACCGGTCAAATCTGGTAGCCATCACAAAGTGTATAGCAGTGAAAAAAAAACCGATGCCCAAGCCAAGGCTAGGAATTTATATCAATCCTGTACTAATATTAAATTGCTAGAGAAGAGAGGTATACAACCGCTAATCGAACTTATCCACAATTTAGGCGGTTGGCCGGTTTTAGATGCTAATTGGAATAGTCAGCAATTCGATTGGTTAAATCTCACTGCCCAACTGAGACGTTATAACAATGATATTCTCATAGTTCAATGGGTAGGTCCGGATATCAAAAATTCCGATGAAAACATAATACAATTCGATCAGACCAATTTGGGTTTACCTACTCGTGAATATTACTTGCAAAATGTAAATGCGAAATATTTACATGCCTATCAACGTTTCACGTGCGATGTTATGCATAAATTGGGTGCACCGAAGGTAGTGGCTTTAAAAGCAGCTGCCGATTTAATTGATTTCGAAACGCGTTTGGCATCCATTACAGCACCTGCGGAAAAACGCTTAAATGTCACAAAATTATATAAACGCATGACACTGAGTGAATTGCGTGGTATTGTACCTGAAATAGATTGGCTGCGTTACCTAAACATTTTACAAGATCGTAATGTCAATGAACAAGAACAAATTGTTATCTACGCTATCGATTATATGAAGGATTTGGTTAACTTGTTAAGAGAAACGGAATCAATGACCATAGCCAATTATCTAATGTGGCGTTTTATACGGCATCGCATTAACAATGTGGATGATCGGTTCGATGATACGAAACAAACATTCTATCATGCTTTATTCGGACGCGAGGAATCACCATCACGCTGGAAAGTATGTATATCTCAAGTGAATACTAACATGGGCATGGCGTTGGGTTCAATGTTTGTGCGCAAATATTTCGATGAGAATAGTAAAAAGGATACCTTGAAAATGACGCATGAGCTGCAACAAGCCTTTCGCGAGATATTGAAAACGACAGATTGGTTAGATGGCAACACAAAATATTTAGCCGAATTAAAAGTTAATGCCATGTCATTGAAAATCGGTTATCCTGATTTTATTTTAAATCCAGATGACTTAAATGAAAAATACGCTGGCATCGAAATTGATGCAGATAAGTATTTTGAAAATACAATCAATGTTTTATTGCATACCACGAAAACTGAGCAAAGCAAATTAAATGAACCGGTCAATAAAACGACTTGGCAAACAGCACCGGCCATTGTAAATGCATATTATAGTCGCAATAAAAATCAGATAATGTTTCCGGCTGGAATTTTGCAGCCACCTTTTTATCATCGTCATTTCCCCAGATCGTTGAATTTCGGTGGCATTGGTGTCGTTATAGGCCATGAGTTAACCCATGGCTTCGATGACAAAGGGCGTTTATTTGATCGTAATGGCAGCATTCACAAATGGTGGTCAGATTCGGCGATACGTGGATTCGATGAGAGGGCGCGATGTATTATAGCCCAATATGGCAATTACACGGTCGGTGAAGTGGGTATAGCTCTTAACGGTGAAAGCACTCAAGGTAAAGCACTCAAAGTATATTTCACTGCACTCGTTAATGTTGTAAAGTTAATGCTTATTTACTAATTTAGGTGAGAATATAGCCGATAATGGGGGAATACGTCAAGCATTTCATGCCTACAAAAATTGGTTAGATGCAAATCCAGACGCAATTGGCGATGAACGTTTACCCGGTCTTAACATGACGGGACCTCAATTGTTCTTCCTCAATTTCGGTCAAGTTTGGTGTGGCGCAATGCGTCCTGAAGCGGTACGCAATAAACTAAACACAGCCATTCATAGTCCGGGCAGGTTTCGTGTCATCGGTACCGTATCGAATTCCGAGGATTTTTCTAGAGAATTTTCATGTCGCGTTGGCTCACCCATGAATCCAATACATAAATGCAGCGTTTGGTAAATCAAATAGAAAAAAAAACTAAATCATACTATACCTGATAATAATAATAAGAAGAAGAAGAAGAAGAAGAGCTATGATAAAGGACTATAAATGAAGAATCGTTTAAACTGCAACGACATTCATTTAATTGACTATTTATTATAACATAACAACTATTTCAATTACGCTACTCTTGTTGTTCCATTGATATTAATATTGCGCTACTACGCAACAACAACTATCACAACTACAACAGTCGACGGGAAAGTATAAAACACTGTCCGGTATAAGCCATTTTAAATGCAAGTACGTATAATATTCTTTACCCGTATAAAAAATGTTTAAATGTCGAATTTTGCGCACATACATACATACATACATACATACATACATACGTACATACATACATATATGAATAGTAAACATAAATATTGAAATTTATAGACCACCACTATCTAACTCATTGCTCTCAACAACAACGACATCTAGAGAATTCATCATTCATTTAATATGTTATCTTATTTCGTATGCACGCATCTACTGGCAGTAACTTGTTCGCGACATAAACTCTTCTTTTTTTCTTTTTTTTTTTCATTTCATTTTTATTGATCAATTTATTTATCATGTTTTTTTTTTTCTAAATTAATGCTCTAACGTTTTACAAATACTTTCGTACGCCACACACTTATGGACGCAGTAAAATGGCACGCATTCTGCTTTAGCAATCATTTCATTGTTTTCATTGATGAATTGCATTACGCAGTTGAATGCACAAACAGGGCAACAAAACTTATATCATAGAATCAATGCTATTACTATTCGCGCATGCATACCAATTGTTGTCATTAGTGTTATGTTAGTGTTATTCTTATTAGAGTAGTCGGAAAGTTAATTCAGAAGTGGGGAAAAAATGCATCGCATGGCGCAATTTAGATAAATTCATTTATTTTATAATACACATAATAATGTCTTTGGAGAAATATTTTCTCGAGCGACCATCATCATCGAAACATACGAATTTGTCAATTTGCCTATGCCACAGCGCATAGGAAATAAATCAGAAAAGGTTTGAAAGATATCTTTTCTAGGTCAGAGTAAGATTCTAAACCGTTTCAATTCTTACATGTTGAAATTGCGTTCCTCACCTCAGATATATTAACTATTGCAAATTGTCTTCATATAATTGTTTGAGGGGAAATGAATGAAAATGGTCCGGTTCAAAGTCATTTTCAACACCCATTCATCTTTGAGCAAAAATATATCAGAGCAGCGAATTTCATCAAAGTATCCTAAAAGTTGTGTGCTGTAAATTAAACGCAAATATATCTAGACAGACATAAGACGGACAGATGGGCATCGACACTGATAATGATTTTGAATCGATTCCGATAACGTTTCTGAATCTACGGGATGTACAAGTACCTCTAGACGTTCTGCAAACGGTTTGTCCATTCCTTCTACCAATACCATCAAATACAAAAATAAAAAGAGGGCGAATATGCTTCATGCGAGACCGGGGAAATATTACAATATCATCATATTCACCAACCAGAAGTTAAGATTAAATTCATTTTGAGGCTTCAGAGACCCTATAAACAATATATTTGCTCAGCTTTACAAGATATCCACTCCAAATTTGAAGGTGGATATTAAAGATTAATTCACTGGATCAAAGGAAAAGAAAAAAGCTGCGTTTTCCTATTAAACTGTTACTTTTCTCATAACTAAATGTTACAATGATAAAAATTTCCACATGTGCATGGTCTGCAAGCACAAAAATAGAAAAAAAAATGCCCACCCAATGCCCCAAAAAGAATATCGAAATTTTATTTATTTTTTGTTTAGGGTAAAAGCGTTGACTTTTTTTTTTAAATTTCCCGCGCTAGAGTCTCAAATTTGAATATTTTCGCATAGTCGTACCAAATTTCAAAAGCTTATGAGGAATACCAGAACTTAATTTTCTTTACTTCGTTCGAAGTATATATTCGTTTACAATCTTGTGAAAATATCTTTCCTAATTTGAACGGAGGAGGCTTCTAAATATTGCTCAGCCTTACCCTAAACACTTAACAGAGTTCCCACAAGATAGTTCGTAAATGTTTTTATTACTTATATTCGTACTTATCGTCACATCCTCATCATACTCAGCCGTCGGCATAGATGCCTGCAGTTTAATTCATAAAATAAAATTTTCATCGATTTTCGATTTTCTCAGCCTCTATCTGTGGAGGAAATAGATTGAAATTGAAAAGTAGCTAAGAGTTCTTTGTTAAGGAAAAATTATTTTCTTTAGTCGACTTGCGGATAGATATAAAATAAATACAACATTTGCTTTTTCTTATATGTTAACCCTTACCATTGCACAATAGATAATTCATAAGCACACAATTATTAAAAACGAAACTCGTAAAGTGAAGGGAATTCAAAATTTCGAAACGCTTATCCCTTACAATAGACTCTTTTTTTTCTTTTTCTCCTTCTTTTTTTCTCTCAGCTTTAGTATTATAAGAATCGCCAGAGGATGTCTACCTATGCAGTATCGTCTCAAACATCCCAAAGTTAAATTTATTTTTTACAAATTTTTTTTTTTTTTTTAATTTTAAAAATTATAACTCTACAAATGTACGCCAGTATTGCAAAGTTTATTTTCATATTTATATTCCTTTGAAGCAAAAGAATAATTCATGTATGAATTATAATGAAACATATTAATTATTAATGTTATTTTTAATATTAAAATGAAAATCAATACAAAAAATAAAATATATTTTGTGATACCAAAAATTGTTTAAGATAAATTTTAAAGTATATTTTAATTTAAGAAAATTAAACCACTTCGTACAGTTTCTCCCCTATTCCTATCACTTCCTCTCTCCCGTCGGAGTCCACCACTTCCGTGCAAAATAGCCCGCTACCTATTAGCGTACGCGTGTTCCATACGGAATAAATCACTACGTATTAAACCCGTCTTCACTCATTAGCATCCATTATTTACTATATATTCCGCTGCGATCTATTAGAATCCACGGATTCCACACGGACTTGATCGGCGTGCAGTAGACTTATCCTCTACCCATTAGAAACCATCATTACTTATTATATTCCGCTAGTATTCAAAATCATCAGAATAGACCACCACCTATTAGAATGCACGTGTTCCGTACGGAATAAATCACTGCGTATTAAACTCGTCTTCACTCATTAGAATCCATTACTTAGTATATATTCCGCGGCGATATAATAATATCCACGGATTCCAAACAGAATTGGTCGGCGCGCGGTAGACTGATTTCCGACCCATTAGAATCCATCATTACTTATTATATTCCACTTCACCGTCTTCCGCCACCTTTTACAATTCACTATCTCTCCCTAGAATCCACTGTTATCTCACAGAAAACGTTTGGAATCCATGTTTACTTATTTAAACTCACTGCACTTCGTTCGAGCCCCGTAATGCCTATTAAGAGTCCATCACACATGAAATGTCAAAAATCACACATTACTGTCATGTATTCCGTAGTGGCCCGAAAAATAGACATTTATATATATGTACACCAATTTTGATGCAGTAAATTGCAATCTCAAATCACTTGTTTTTATATGGAAGGGTCAGAGAAGGGAGGGGAAGGTCAATAAATGGTCCCCTTTTTTTGAAATTTTCTACTTTTCACCCGAAAAATATTGAAAATACAAAATTTGTTTCATATAACGATAGCGATACATGGGCAGTCGCTACAAAAATAGACCGATTGCACCTATTTTCAACAGGATTTACCCTCCGAATTTCGTCTAATTATCATAAGACTATGAGCTGCAGATTGAACCAAAAAACACATCAAGAGACATACGATAAGATTTATTCGGCTGTTTCTTCTTCTAAGCAATCACGTAGCGTTTAGATTGTAGGCACACTACAAACAGATGACGGATATCATTTGCGCATACAATGTTCGTATAACTTTTTTTATAAAACTTTCCCACATCACGTCAGTAAGTACACTTTCATCACCATTCCGTATTCTCAATTATCAAAAAGCTTTTCAACAATATCAGACGTATTACGCGAATGATGAAAGGATTTTAAATTTTACAATCGTACTATCTTCGCCCTGGACGACGCTTAACAAAGCTTTTTGATCGTTGTGAACCTATTAAGTGAACAATCAAAGCTGTTGATGCATTGAATCTATGAACTTTAAGATCAACATCTAGTGTAACTCGGAAGTTGTTGACAACAATGTTTGAAAATTTTCATATTTGAAACCTTTTTTCAATATTTTTATTTTAAACATTATTGTGCCTGAGCGCATCATATTTGTTTTGAAATATGTTCTAAGAGCTTAATTAAGATCATACATGTTCTACTTCACTTTTTGCGTCCGTGAGATGATAAACGGATAAGTATAGTTAAATCGATTCAAAATCTTAAGCAAAATCAAGACCTTGATGTCTGTCGAATTCCTTTTTCAAAGAAGTAATTCGAATAATTCGAGCAAAATATATATAATTCGTAAAAGCTTTTTAATAAATAGATCTGCGAACTATTCTCAGCATATTAGTAAATATTTGTACGAACGACGGATGTAGATATATAGTATAAAGTATTGAGACGAATATTTTGATATTCTTGTCCATTAAGCTTTTTATATAGTCTTTGTGCAGCAATCAACTTTTTTATACCCTAAGAGTTCCAAACATGATCAGCGGACAGGCGAACAAAAATATAGATGTACGACAACACCGCGACTCACAAATTTATACATATTCTCTGGGCTTCCCAAGTACTGCGAAGAGAAAAATAAAGCTCATATGTTCTTAGCCTACAAAGGCATTTAACTTATATATATAGAGAGCGAAAATTACACGATGTTAAGGAAAAGTGAATTGATGTGGAAATTTCCAAAACTTTTACGAAAAAGAAAAGTTCTTCAATTAAGAGAAAACCGGCAATTATTAGTAAGTCGTGAGGGCGAAGAGCGTAACGAACGCAAACACGGGAAAAAGTGTCATAGAAAAAGTCAATTTGCTTGTTTTTTACTAATTCTTTTTTTTTTTTTTTGCAAGTTTTAAAAATAGAAAATTATGTTTTTGAAAATTTTCATAATATTTTTGATAGAAAGGATTTCAATAAACAATGGCGTGAAAGCTTTTTACCCTTTAAACGGTTACGATGGCACATTAAATAACATACATTTGGGTAAATGAAAACAGTTAAAACAAGTCGGGAAATTATATTCGGTTGCGGCCGAATTTTTTATATCCCTCACCGTTGTCTTAAAACAGACTAAAAAAAGAACAAAGAGTACATTTTTATACTCTATGTGTTGCACTTTATGAGTCAGAAGTAAAAAACACAGAAAGCGAAGGTATTCATCACAGTTGGTGTTGCGTCGCATAGATATATGGGCATTATAGGATTGTCCTTTGACCGGTTCGGATGACTGCTGAATTGTTTTGCCACTTGTAGGCGACATCGTTTCGTTTCGTTTTTGCGAACGGAAGAATGTGTACCACGGACGCTACGCAGTCGGGCAGACGAACAAATGGAGAAACGAACACAAGCTTAGGTGCATTTCAAATTTCAAACTGGCCAAGAATTTATATACTTTATGGGGTTTATGAAACTTGCTTATACACGTTATAAAGGTATTGAAATAATAATTTAAACTTTCATACACACTGATCATATCGAGTAGACATAATCAATTTTACCCATTTTTACCTGTGGTACAGCCTCGCCCGTAAAATATACATTTCAATTTTTGTACATTGATCTGCTGTGGCTTATGGGTAATGAGTACAAAACCAATTTTTGAAAGACAGATGCGATTTCAGTTTACGCAATACTGTGGGAGTGTCCTTTAATCGATTTTGTCGATCTTGAATACCAGCCTGCCTGCAGGAACTATTACGCCGATATCCTCATTTTTAAGGCCAGGAGAATGCTTACATCAGACATTACCCAAAGAGGACAGACGGACAGAATACGTACACCTTGTGGGGTCTCAGAAATTTCCTTCTAGCCGTTGCAAATACTTTGCATACACTCCATATCCTTCGGTGATGGGTATAAAAATAGTTGAGTGGAATTTTCTAAAATCTACTAATTACTCTATTAATCAATTAATTACTCTTAAAAAATAGGTCTTATTTCCGATTTAAATGCAGACTATTTACGTCGTACTTTTGATTATGCTATCGAAGTGGTAAATTCCGATTTGACTGTACCGCTAAGAGGCCATCAGGAAACCATGGATTACGGGAATATTATGCAAGGCATTAATCAACTGTGCAAGTTGACGAAGGTAGCTGAAATAGTAAAAAGAAGTTTTCAATGCTGTAAAGTAAGTACTTTTCTGAATATAGTTAGGCGTAGGGGGAATTTTCGCTCCTTCTGCGGAAAATACTGCATCCTATCTAATGCATATGTGCGATAGCAAAGATATACCATTCATTTACTCACACCTTAGTGGACGTTATGACGCTTTCAATCTACATCCTCATCCTTTAGATATTGCGAAAACAATTCATGCTATTGTAGAGCAATTTGAATGGTCACGATTTATTTACCTTTACGAGAATTGTGAGAACGTAAATAATTCTATATAAATGGTTAAATAAGAAACATTTTATTTTCAGCCGAATTTCTAAGTATATTAGATGCATTGATGTCCTTATACGTGACGACAGGACCTGTAATTAATATCATTCATTATGACTTAAATTTAAATGGAAATTTTAAATCAGTTTTACGTAGAGTACGTAAATCGGTAGATAATCGCATCCTAATTGTAGGCTCTACACAATCGGTGGCAGAATTATTGAAACAAGTAAGCATTCCAAGAGCTTTAAATGATAAAAAAAAAACAATTTTCAAACATATCCGTATTCGCTTTTTCTGAATTTCCCTCTCTTACCTATATGTGCAAGCGTGGACGAGAATTTTCAGGTCATATTGAATCGTGTACATCAAAGAGCTTACGATACTCGCGGATGATGAAGATCTGTCCTGGTCTTTTTTTTTGCTTATGTATAGGTGTACGTTCTGCGCAAATGTTCTAAGGCATTAAAAAAGACATGTCCGCTTTTCAGTCGGCTGATCAAGATCGAGAAAGAGTCAGAAATTCCAAGAAATATTTTTAAGGAACGTCTAATGTTGCCTATCGGATGTTAAAATTTTTATATATTCGGATTTTCTAGTTTTTTCGGATGTTGTGCGGCCACGTTAACATGGCCAAATCGTTTTCGAATCTTACTCTGACGGCATACAGACATGGGCTGGCATTGCGGCCGGTCGTTAATGAGAGGAGTTTGTGACTGAGACTTTCGAATATCAATTTAGTTATAAAGCAAAGTCCATAGGCCACAAGCTGACGATGTTTGTGACTCGGTGACGGGGTTCAGAATACTCCGGTTAGTTTTTGACTATTCTGACTCGCTTTTCGAAAATTATCAATGTAACCTCATACTACGATGATAACTAAAAGGAGTGCCTATTTAATCAATGATGATGTCCAACTTTATTCTGAGAAATTGCCAGGAATATATAGAAAGAGAGAGAGAGAGAGGGAGTGCACACCCGAACGTGAAAGAAATGGTGTGAAAAACGTAACTAATTTACTTTAATTATCTCTTAAATGCATTTCTAAGGCGCAACAAGTTGGCATTATGAACGAAGACTATAAATATATTATCGGAAATTTGGATTTCCATACCTTCGATTTAGAAGAATACAAATATAGCGAAGCTAATATTACGGGTATGCGTATGTTTTCGGCCGAACAAAGTGAAGTGCGAAATCTTATGCAAAATTTAGGTTATCTTGATGAAACTACTGAACACGAAATTATACGTAATGGTAAAATTTTCAAATTTCTTTCTCTCTCTGCAAAGAAATTATTTTTTATTCTTCTTCTGATTTGTATTTAAGGTTCTTGCCCCATCACTATGGAAATGGCTTTAACTTACGATGCTGTGGTCGCATTCGCCGAAACTACAAAATATTTGCATTATGCGCCACATGCACTTAATTGTTCAGATTTCTCAATTGATGTACTAGAGGACGGTACAACTTTTAAGAATTACATGAGATCGGTAAGAATTACTCACTAACTTTATCCGCCCACAAGAAATATTTGTTGAAACAGATGACGACAACTTTCTTTACGTCATCTCTAGTAAGCCTATTCAAGTTAGAGCAATTTTCACATTTATCGCTTTCAACTTACGAGCGTGAAAAGCACTCTTCAAAATTGAGTTCATTAGGTTCTTTATATAATACTTACAACCCCATATTTATATAAAACTTTATTTATTTCTAACCTGCTAATATTTTTATGGCGGATTATATCTAACAGTGCATACACACTTCAAGTCCAATATACAAACGCAAATTGAAACTATGTGCGCAACATGTTATGCAATTATTTCGTTTCATTTCTTTTAATCGTTCAGCACCTTATAGTTTTAAAAAAAAAAAAACTTTCTTCCTATATGTAAGCGATCTTTGGTTGCCAAGCAACCGTTAAGATGACAGAGTACTTGACCCGTTCGCTAACAACTCCTCCTGGAAAAACCACAGTCACACAGTCGATGATATTTTAAGCTGATACAAATATATGGTACACATATACGTCACGTCGGGCTATGACAAGAAGCCATTGTGTACAAATACATGTGACGGTTGGAAATGTTAAAAATTTTTACCTGCGTCGCTATATAATTAATTAATTCATGAATTTTTTTCCCTTAGCACCACCAGGCTTTGCGTTCCAGTTTATGTAATGAATGTGGGATGAGAAAAGAAATGTACTTTCTTATGAATCTAAAGACGTATTACTTGATCAAAAAAGTATTATGTCAAAATTCCAAATTTTTTACAACATATATAAAAAAAATTTCAAGATGTCCAATAAAAAATCGGAAATAATGGGAGATCTGAACTTCACGACAGACTAATCATTAAAGTAATAGAACTCACGGAAATCTACTTCATAATAAAGCCATCAGCATCATAGAGGTCGCTGAAAATAGAGAAATCTCATTTAGGTCAAACAAAACAATTTTTATTTTCTATATTATATATCACACATATAGTAATCAAAACTATCGCAAATCTATTGAATTTTTCCGGAATATTTGAATCAAACGTCACGTTTACAATGTCGTAACGGTTCCATTCTGGAGAGGGGTTTCTTTGCGATTTTTTGTTTCCTTGGAACAAAGACACTTTTCAGCCAAATCTGCCAAAATCACAGATCTATCTAGGAAATTATTTATATATATATATTTTTAAAAAATGAAAAATTCTCGTTATGTTCTTTATATTCCTAATGTTTTGCTCATCTTTTTTTTTTACAGATTTTACTTGACCGAAACACAATAACGGGTCATATTTATTTTGAAGGGTCCATACGTAAAGGTTCTCAATTCGAAATTATTGAATTGCAGCCAACCGGTTTGATAAAAGTTGGCACGTGGCAAGAACATAAAAATTTCACCTTTGAACGTCCCATACAAATGAAGCCTATAGCAGATAATGTTGACAACTCAATGATAAATAAAACACTTCGAGTTTTAATAGCGGTGCCGGTTAGTTGTACTTGTATTTCGCATTAAATATAATCATTAATGTGAACATTTCTATTAGAACAAACCCTATGCCAGCTTAGTAGAAAGTCACAAGAAATTGGATGGCAATAGTCAATATGAAGGTTATGGTATTGATTTGATTAAAGAATTAGCCGATAAATTGGGATTTAATTTCACTTTTATTAATGGTGGTAACGATTATGGTTCATTTAATAAGACGACAAACGTCACCACAGGCATGTTAAAAGAAATGGTTGAAGGGGTAAAGTAAAAAAAAACTTTCGAATTAAAAAAAAATTGCAGGATATCTTGCTAGGGATGTCCCTTACTCGATTCTGTTTTCAATGAAGAGGATTGAAGAGGACCTGATTTCTCAACTCCCATGCAAAAAGTCAGCAAAGTGAAAGTCCCAAACCCGAAAATAATAATAACACCTTTGTCAGCTTTCTATTTGTCAGCCGAATACGTTTTTTTGCTCCATCTTCTTAGGTGTCCTATACGCAGATAACATTATTAAGGGATGCACGCGAAGATTTGCACAAAACAAGGCAAGATTGGTTTCTTATCAGGACCAATCCGATTTTGAAATAACATTCAAACAATTTCCGTACATTTTGGCAAAGCGCCTTAAAAAAATAATACACTTTGACAGAAAGGGAAGACGGACTAGAACAAATATGAGGAATATGAGGAATCAAAAAACCAAAGAAGGGGAAGGGGACGGACATCCCTATGACAAAAGGCTCTATTAAAATAATTTTAAGACAAATTATTGCAGCGTGCTGACTTAGCTGTAACCGACTTAACGATCACTTCGGAACGTGAAGAAGTTATTGATTTTTCAATACCATTTATGAATTTAGGTAAGTTGTTTTTTAAAAGCCACAAGATTTTTTCATTAACTTTTCTTAAATTATCAAGGTATAGGCATTCTTTACCTGAAACCGCAAAAAAGCAATCCCACTACTTTCTCATTTATGGATCCATTTTCGAAGGAAGTTTGGATTTATTTAGGTTTAGCTTATTTAGGAGTATCACTGTGCTTCTTTATTTTGGGCCGTTTATCGCCAACCGAATGGGATAATCCTTATCCTTGCGTAGAAGAGCCAGACGAATTGGAAAATCAATTCACAATAAATAATGCCCTGTGGTTTACCACAGGAGCGCTTTTACAACAGGGTTCAGAAGTGGCACCAAAGTAAGTGTAACAACAAATATTAAACCAACTGGTTCTCTCTAAGGAAATATCCTTTGTTTTTTTAATCAGAGCCTTGTCTACCAGAACCGTGGCAGCTATATGGTGTTTTTTTACTCTTATAATGGTTTCTTCGTATACCGCAAATTTGGCTGCATTTTTAACCATAGAAAATCCTACTAGTCTTTTAGAAAACGTTCAAGATTTGTCGGAGAACAAAGGCGGAGTACAATACGGTGCCAAACGTACCGGTTCGACTAGGAATTTCTTCTTAGTAATTTGATTGTATAAAAGTAATTTCAAATTAATTACGATATCATTCGCATTTTTGTAGACATCGGAAGAGGAAATCTATAAAAAAATGAATGAATATATGTTAGCTCATCCAGAATATCTTACCGAAACTAATCAAGAAGGTTTGGAACGTGTGAAATCTAGTGATGTTCAAAATGGTAAAACCTATGCTTTTCTCATGGAATCAACGTCTATCGAATATAATACTCAACGAGAATGTAAACTAACAAAAATCGGTGAAGCTTTAGACGAAAAAGGTTACGGTATAGCTATGGTAAAAAGTAAGTTTTCCTTAAAGATAATTGAAAATGTTTCTTAAAATTTGAAGAATACTTCTTCTTATCGTAGACTGGCCGTACCGTGATAAATTCAACAATGCTTTATTGGAATTGCAAGAACAAGGTGTTTTGGCTCAATTAAAAAACAAATGGTGGAACGAAATTGGAGCCGGCGTATGTAATGTAAGTTAAAAGAAAAAAAATCCCATTTAAAATCCACCTGACTTTTCCATAAATATTCTTAAGTACTTTTTTCGCAAAGCAAATTCATCTTAAAAGTATATAGTATACAAAAAGTGTTTTAATATAAATCTATTCATATCTTTTTTCGGAAAACTCAGCCGCAAATAAATATTCAATTAACAAATATTTTAAAAATTTATGATATAACAAATAGCATGCATTTTAGGCTTCTTTCAAAGGCCTCATATTAATCTTGAGTTCTTGCATCCTAAACGGAGTCATGAATTAAATAATAAAAAAACAAATCATTGCTTACCTGTTATTGTCATGATAATTATCGTATTTAATGACTATTTGGATTTGTATTGCACCTTAGTTTTGAGAGAGTGGTTTAGAAATCACTTTAAATAGGCCAGTAGAAGTCGCATCATTTTATTGCTATTCTTTGTTAAATTTCACTATTTTTTTCTTTTCATTGATTTCTCAACACTTTTTTATTTTAACTGCTTTACTGTAATCAATTACTTTCTAGTATATTTTATTATCTTGTTAATTTCTATTTTGAGTCATAATCTCATGCTTTGGAAGCTCGCTTGGAGTATCTCAAAAGAATCAAATTAATGAAAAAGTCGACGCCCACCGGGTCAGTCAAAAAATCGTTCTCGAAATAAAAAAAAAAAAAAATACCTACATTACAGGTTGACCCTCTAGTGACTTTTCATTGAAATGCCAAAAGTCGTTTTTGGCAACCCGGCTTTGAGAAGCCAGCCAAAGAGTCATTGTCAAATTTTTTAATCCACTTCAATAGGTAAATTTCTTTACAACCAATACTGCAGGTTAAAAATAAGATCTATTATCGCCTTTTCATTGAAAAGCCAAGTATTTACTAACATCTGAAAAATATTAGCCCAGCTTCCGTTTGATTAAAAATGGAGGATAATATAAAATTCTTCACAATTTTTTTCATTAAAATAAAATATTTTCAATTAATTTAGAGAAATTTTCATCGCACCACGAAATTCAATAAATTTCATCGCAAAGTAGAACAAAATAAAAACGCGCGTAGATTAGATCACATAATCGATTTTCAATCGATTCAAGCGATTTACTCTTCATCGAAATAATGGTTTATTAATCATTTATCGCAGAGGGAAATATAATTCGAGTACATCTTGACGAACGATAATAACTGTTTGTACAGCGAATTTTTATTTTCAAATACATCATATTTACACGGAATTTTGAGACGATACTCTAGTAATTTTTATTTATTAAGTTTTATTTGTTTATTCTTCTTCATATTTATGGAGTCATCGAAATTTTGCACCGTTTCCTTATGCATTTACCTCAAATATTAAATGCGCATTTACGGATTGTGAAACATAGTTGTGGGCTTATTACAGGCAAGGATGTATGTAACACTCAAATGCAGTTCCCACACTTTTTGCCATATCCACGTATGTATAAGTGCATTTATTGGCAAAGTTGGGTATTGCAAAAGCTTGTCTGTCCATCTGTCTGTCGGTCTGTCTGATGACTGTAAATGTAATGTGTTTAATCTATCTTTTACTGTCACACTGCTGCGTGTTTATGGCAAAGGCCGTGACTTATGGAAAATGGAGTAGATCGGATCAGTTTTACAACTAGTCCTCGTTTCAAAAAAAGTTCTTAAATGAAAAAATCTGCATCTCTTAAAATTCCTTCACAAAAATCAGTAAATAAAAGAGCATTGATTACAAAAAATATGAATTCATTTTTGAATCATTTACTATTTAACTGTTCCTATGAAAAGTATTTTTCTGCGACTGCTTCAACTTTTCCTTGGCTAGAAGTATTGCATTTGGAACGATTAACCCTTTGAACATTCTACAATCAGCTTCAGAACAGAATATCAATTCTATACATTACTTTTTTTTAGGCCGATAGCCTTAGATGCTAATGCTTTTAAGAGTTTAGTCTTAGAATTTATTTCTCTGGCGAAATTAATAATAATAATAATAATAATATACATTACTTTATTAATACTACTAATCTCATTATCTAATGTACATTTTATTATTCTTTTTTATAATTAGAGCCGATAGCCTTGTGTTGCTAGTGCTCAATGTCTTTTTTTAGTCTAAGAATTCATTTCATTAGTCTAAAATTAAAATAATAATAATAATAATAATAATAATAATAATAATATGAAAAGTAAGCCTTTATATAGAAAGAAGATTTAATTTTCAGCATCTTATAATGCAAATTGTTCCATAATAATTATTTCACATAAAATTTAACTACACAAATTTGGATCACAAAGGCCTTTTTTTAAACGTCACCCCCTGTAAGAGGCATGTCGAAAAATAAAGCTCGTGGCTATCTGTGGCTATCTTTGAGAAGAATATTTGCTTTGCAAAATTTTGACAGGGTCTTGCTTCCCTTCCATATAAGAGTTCGCATGAAATGTAGACTTTCAAATGGATAGTTGGCCTTGCCCCTCTGCTACTATATGTCTACAACATCTTATTCTCATCTATTTTCAGTCGAAATCGGACGGCGGTGTCAGTCCATTGGCTTTTAGCAATTTGGAAGGTATTTATTACGTTCTAATTGTTGGTTGTGCTATATCCATGGTTTTCGGCATAATCAATTGGTGCTTCGAAGTGGCCAGAAAAGCACAAAATTATAACGTAAGTACTTATCTAGATCTTAATATGAATAAATTTCTTTAAAATGCTTCAATAATAATATATTTAAAAAGGTACCGTTTAGTGCTGCCGTGAAAGAAGAGTTTAAAGCTGTTACAGATTTTACAAATAACGAACGTCTGCTGAAATGCGCCAATTCTATATACTCACGCAGCCGCAATTCATCAATTGATTCAACAATAGATTCATTCGAAACCGATTCGAATGATGAGAGTATGAGCGAAAATGAGAAAGAGGAATAAATCAATGGAAAAGCTTTTTTACTTTCTCTTTTCAAAATTTTCCAATTTTAATCAGTCGATCTCTACTGGAAAATCATAGTAAAGAATTTAGTCGCGTTTCTCTCTTGCGTTCGCAAACATTGAATTTGAAATATTTGTGTACTTGTGTCTAAAAATGTTGATCTATTTGGAAGTTAATTTTTAATAAATAAAAAAAAAAGAAATTTTAAAATGATATTTTTGAACTCATTATTATTGCAAATTATCCTTTATATTGAATGCATTAAATTGACCTCAACGCAACATGGTTTCACTAGTTATGATGCGTCCAATACAAGGGATGCTATAACAGTAGGTAAGCTTTCTCACTTATGAATATATATAAATATACGTACATATATATATATATATACATCCGTATATATATTTATACTTATATATATATGTTGAGATAGACATGTATTTATACTTTTACTTATCCATATATACATACACACATATATAAAATTATGTGGTAAAATCTGATTATCTTTCAATTTTGTCAATCAAATGTTCACTTAAAAATGACAAAGTAAATATCGCTTTTATAAAAATGTATGTTTAGTGATAATTCGACCAACTGACTCGACCATCGGACGAGTTAACGGACAACTTTTATAGTTTTTGTATAGCTACTTAAAGGAGTATATAGCTGGGAGTGATTACTCTTTAAAATCAATATAATTTCTTTTAACAGGTTTTTCTTTTTAATACGTAAATTAAAATAATTTATTATTATAAGTGTTATTAATTTAGCTACGGAAATAAAACCTAAGACTAAAGCCTTGATTCTTAAATTGTTTTCGTTTATGGAGAATAACGTTTCAGAATATTTTGGATGCGTTCTGTTGAAACAGCCTACTTCTGGGCGTCCGCTGTGCTCGGCCCCGTCGTCATCGCCACAGGGCCTCGTTTGAAATCAGTAAACTGCTAACGAATTGCTGCTGACGAAGCAGAGCTACCGGTTTAACATTTTTCAAGTCAAATTTTTTGAAAATAAGAAAAAAAAAGCGCCACCAATACGACTATAACTCGTAACTGAACGAATACATTAGAATGATATTTTGATAACCATTGTTTGAGAGTTCAGAGTTTCTGACTCAGGGACTTATCGACCGACCGATAAGTTTGAAATGAAGTTAAAATTAAAACTGTAGGGAAAGAGAGGGTTAGCAACATCAGTAAAGAATTTTCTGCTTTAGTTAGATAAGAAAATTTTAAAAGATATATTAGCCAAAACGATTAAAAGAGATAAAGTATTTGAAATTGAAAACGAACAACTTAAAACGAATGCATTGAATAGCTGGATTTAATGGATACAAGAATTTGGAAGAAAGAAGTAAATGAATACAAACGGCCTCCGCTTAAGAAGCTAACTGTTTTTAATTCTGAACCGATCGGTGTAATAAAAGGTCCATCCATCTTAAGCCCTTCTGCGTGTTACATAAGTCCGCGCTAACTTAATATCTCCTGTACCGAAGGCGGTGTAGCACACCACAAGCTGTGAAAAAAATACAATTAAATCCAATGTTAGAAAAAAACGAAGTGATTTTCCAAACGTCAATACAATTTTTTTCCATCTACCTGTAGGTCTCTTAACGGATCGTAACCATGACAAAATGACTCTTGTAGCGGAATACGCCATGGAAGTTGCCAATATTGATTTGCAAACACCTTTGGTATTAAAGCAAGAAGAAGTTCCTTTCGGAAATTCATTTCAAGGTTACGGGAAATTGTGTAAAATGATGCAGGTAGGTTTTAATAGTTAACTGTTTTAAATGTTAATTTTTTTACATGATTTCCAAAATTTTTAGATGGGTATTGGTGCCGTATTGGGGCCATCTTCCAAGCATACTGCTTTACATTTAATGTCAATCTGCGATGCGAAAGATGTACCATATTTCTACGGCCATATGTTGCAATCAGCTGAAGCTTTCAATTTGCATCCTCATCAAGATGATATATCGAAAGCTTTGCATTCTCTGTTAATAGCATTTCAATGGTCACGATTTATATTCCTTTACGAATCGACTGAATACTTAAATATATTAAATACGATAATGGCCCTTTATGGTCCTAATGGACCGATCATAACAGTTTTACGTTATGATATCAATTTAAATGGAAATTTTAAAAGCGTCTTAAGAAGAATACGTAAATCAATTGATAATTATATAGTAGTAGTGGGTTCGTCAGAGACAATGCCTGAGTTTTTAAGGCAAGCCCAGCAAGTCGGTATTATCAATGAAGATTACAAATATATTATTGGAAATTTGGACTTTCATTCGTTCGATTTAGATGAATATAAATATAGTGAAGCAAATATAACAAGCTTACGAATGTTTTCACCGGAAAAGCTAAGAGTCAAAGAGCTAATGTTAAAATTGGGTTACATGTATGCTTTAGATGAATTTCAAAACGGTAAAAAATGGGAAATGTGATAAATACTAAAAATTAATATGAAGTGTTTTGAAAGGTTCTTGTCCCATTACCGTAGAAATGGCTTTGACATACGATGCCGTGCAATTAATTGCTGAGACTACTAAGCATATCTCTTTAAAAGCGGAGCCCCTTAATTGCACTGATCGCAGTGATGGCGTAACGGAAGATGGTTCAACATTTAAGAATTATGTACGATCGGTAGGTTAGGATATATTATTAAGCCAGCTTAAAATTTATTTTTATTTATTTATTTATTTATTTTTTTGATTCAGTTGAATATTCATAAAAGAACTTTAACTGGTCAGATTTATTTCGAAGGCAACGTACGGAAAGGTTATACCTTTGACGTCATTGAATTGCAACCTTCCGGCATTGTGAAAGTAGGCACTTGGAATGAGTTAAGCAATTATACAAGTCAACGTTTAAAACCTACAAGCGCTATATTTGAAAACTTCGACAATACCTTAGTTAATAGGACTTTTATAATATTGCTGTCAGTGCCGGTAAAAAACTAATTTTATAAGAATTAATTTTATCATTCTGCCCATCATCAAAACACATTCTATTCCGTATTCGTTATTAACGAGAGATTCCCTGTTGACTCGGCAATATCCGACGTCCATCAATTTGTCGTGTAATCGGTTGTTGAAATTCTCATAATCCCGAAAAGTAATATCGAGTTTTGCAATCTTGAGCTTTGGAGCGGACATAGCATGCACCCTACCCTACGTGAGATAAGAGGAAAGCAGGAAAGTCAATAAAAAGTAATGACAATGCGTTAAACGCTATACTAAATCTCGATGTAAATGATCCTACTGTTGTTCACAGCCGAAAATCCACGAAAGTGATTGCTGGGGGACAACTAAAACTCCCACGTTTAACGATAAAGCTTTAACATTATAGTCGGGCACTATCGAGCTATTTTACCTATTTCTGTTAGTACACCTCGCTGCTATGGGCGAGTCGACATGATGCACTTTCAGTAACAGTCATCTTGTTGTCGAAGAACTTATTGTTCTTCATCTACTTGAGCCCTCAAAAACTAAAAATTGCTAAATTAAATCTTATTTTCTATGATAAACCTTAAATGTAAAAAGGATTCCAAAAATAGTGCTGCCTGAGCTAAAGTTAAAACGCGAAATTTTTATATCAAATTTTTATTCTGCGTTCGATCACGGAAAGAAGGAAGGGTGATAACCCAAACATGTCGTGCACGATTTTTTATTAATTTTTTAAAGAAATATTAAAAGTCAAAATTTTTCTTTATATAACGAGATTTTTAAGTTAGAGGTGTGGTCGTTAAAGCGGCTCGGTCCAAACTATTTTCAATAGCGTGCGGGTTAGTTCATTAAAGTTTACAAAAACAGCTCTAAAATTTCGACCTGAATAAGTGGCAGACTGCAGACAGACTGATTTAAGTCGAACACATCAATATATGTGTGGGATGTAGGCCGTTAAAAAAGTTTTCCGTTCATTTGATTTGATGGGCAGCCGAGCCGATATTTCGCACAAGTTCTTCTAGTTAGTAATTTTTTATTAACTTATAAGCAGAACAAACCCTATGCCAGTTTAGTTGAAAGCTATAAGAAACTGGATGGCAACAATCAATATGAAGGTTATGGTGTAGAATTAATTAAAGAGTTGGCTAATAAATTAGGCTTTAATTACACTTTGATTAATGGCGGCAACGATTATGGTTCTTATAATAAAACCACCAACACTTCCACCGGCATGTTAAAGGAAATTAGAGAAGGCGTAAGTCCTATAATGCGAAAGAAAACATGATATCATCAAATACGATAAATTTTTAAAAATTTGTAGCGAGCAGACTTGGCCGTTACTGATTTAACGATAACAAGCGAAAGGGAAGAAGCCGTTGATTTTAGTATACCGTTTATGAGCTTAGGTAAATTTGTTTGTGGCTTTCAAAACTTGTTTGCTGTGTTCATTTCGTTTCTCCTTCTTTCGCTTAGGTATAGCAATTTTGTATGTTAAACCGCAGCAAGCACCGCCTGCAACATTTTCATTTATGGATCCATTTTCCGAAGAAGTGTGGTGGTATTTAGGTTTAGCTTTCTTGGGCGTATCGTTGAGTTTCTTTATATTGGGCCGTTTATCACCTAAAGAATGGGATAATCCATGCCCGTGCATCGAAGAACCTATCGAACTGGAAAATCAATTTACGATTAGTAATTCATTATGGTTTACTACGGGAGCTCTATTGCAACAAGGCTCAGAAATAGCGCCTAAGTAAAAAAATTTTGACATAAAAAACGAGAGCAAATATTTGATTTGGATTTCTCCTTTTCGAAGAGCCCTGTCAGTTAGAACTGTTGCCTCTATATGGTGGTTTTTTACTTTAATTATGGTCTCATCCTATACAGCGAATCTGGCTGCTTTCTTAACCATCGAAACTCCTACTACCTTAATTGAAAATGTTAACGATTTAGCTGAAAATAAGGGAGGAGTGGTATATGGAGCTAAACGTACCGGATCTACGAGAAACTTTTTTATGGTATTTTTATTGCTTAAAAAAAAAAAAATGTTTTCTATTCTTATCATAATCCTTACCGAACTATTGTAATTTTGTATTATTATTACCATAACTCTATCTATATATGTTCTCGGAGAGATATAACTACTTCCGTCCGTCCCTGCACACTTCATTTTTATAATTTTTCCAGTTGCAAAATTCAAGATTTGAAACACTGCAATCTTGCAATATATTGTTGTCAATAATTGGAGTATTAAAGCAAATTTCTATTCAAAAATTTTGCACAACTATTTGCCACGTCACAATCATCTGACAAACAAAGTTACAATTAACATTATTGCATTTATGCTTCTAGAGTATTAAGGACAGAATATAATCATTAATATTTCCTCTTATCGATCTTAGACGTCTGAAGATGAACGTTATAAAAAAATGAATGAATTTATGACTAAAAATCCGCAATATTTAACCGAAACTAATCAAGAGGGATTTGAACGAGTTAAAAATAGTAAAGATCATACATATGCTTTTCTAATGGAATCCACTTCCATTGAATATAATACCATGAGAGAATGTAGTTTAAAAAAAATCGGCGATGCTTTGGATGAAAAAGGTTACGGCATCGCTATGAGAAAAAGTAATTTAATCATGACTGAATTGATTAAAGAAATAATTTTAAAAAAAATCCTCTTAAAAGATTGGCCTTACAGGGATAAATTTAATAATGCTTTGTTGGAATTGCAAGAACAAGGTGTTTTAGCTAAAATGAAAAATAAATGGTGGAATGAGGTTGGTGCCGGTATTTGTACGGTAAGCTTACAAAAAAATGTATAATTTTATTAATAAAAAAAACATAATTAAAAGAAAAATAAATAAAACATTTAATACTTACAGAGCAAGGCCGAACAAAGTGATGCAAAATCCTTGAGTATGGAGAATTTAGAAGGCATTTATGTGGTCCTCTTAGTAGGCAGTGGTTTAGCCCTCTTACACGGCATTATAAGTTGGATATGCTTTGTAATTCGCAAGGCTAGCAATCATAAGGTGAGATTTGTCTTTGGCGTCCTGTTAAAATTATAAAAAATTATATTTTTCATTTATTATAATTTTTTGGTTTTTTCTCAAGGTTTCCTTAAAAGACGCTTTCACTGAAGAATTTAAATTCGTTATTGATTTCTCCACATATACGCGTGAATTGAAAACATCCGCGTCTATTTACTCACGTAGTCGTAATTCGTCCATATCAATCGATACCTTGGATGCTAATAATACTCAAAATATTTAATTATTTAACTTAATTAAAAAAAGGATAAAAAAGATAAGATTGAATAAAAAAAAAAACAAAAGGTTTTTTAAACATAAAAAGTAAGTTATAAGTAATTATTAGCATATCTCGATGACAAATAATACAGCAATTAATCAGTTATAATTGAAATTATTTTATTTATATTTTATATATACGTAAAAGAAGGAAATCGGGTAAGTATCTTAACAAATAACATATATGAGCATAAGCTTAATTCTAATTCTTGCAATTGTAAGAATTAAAATTGCAAAACTTATATTCGCTTTAGAACGAATCTATTTAATACCCACCATTCTAAACCAATAAATAATATTGTCAGTTAGTTCATCCGCATAGTTTCTACATAGCCCTAAAAGTAATGTGTATCAGTTCAGACGACTACCTGAAGTAATTTGTATGTTGCAGTTTTTAGATTATGACGAAACTCTTTTCAAGTCGATTCAAATTCGATGTATGGCCAACAGTTAAGAATCGACTTTAGTTAATCGAAGAGACAGACGGACAATATCGTCTCAGTGCCTTGCGTTAATCAAAAAATCAAATGGCAAAAAATATCAATACTTTATCCAGTCTCCCATACCTACTTGTAATTGCTCTTTAATGCTGGCTTTGAAAATATTAAAAATTATATTTACAACAATACACAATTAAGACGAATAACACCATGAATCTTTATAATTATATAATGTCCACCGTGATTGCAAAAAACAAAAAAAAAGCGAAAAAAAATTATTCTTAATATTCGATACTGTTCAACGCTGTGTTATGCAAAATGCAAGTTCTACTTATAAAATTTATATTTACATAAAACGCTTGAAATATGTACGTTTAAGTTTTGTTAGTACTAAACATAAAAAAAAAAATTGAATCTTAAATGCTAATAATTGAAGAATTTTTGCTCAAGCTTTTTATTAAAGCAATTAAGTCCAATCTTTAGCTTTCCACAACAGACAATGTATGTGATTGTCAACATCGGCCGGTTGCGATTTAGGAGATTTTAAATATTCGTAATGTGAAGGAGAAGTGATATGACGTGCTGATCTCTCCGATGAGTCCATATAACGACTAATAAGGGAACGATAACGCCTTCCAATTGTAGCAATTAAAGGTACTTGAGTATTTGGTACCGCAATAATTGTTTTAATCTTTATAGATAGAACGAAAAGATATTTTATTGCTAAATATTTAACTTAATAAGATATTAATATATAGTAATACGAAAAAAATATATATAACGGAATTGGTTACAAGTTCTCATCTCTCTGATAATTAGTTCGATTTTTTTTTTTTATGCATTGACAGAAATTGCAAAACATGCAAGAATGCTGTTGGTACTTTTAGGATATGTATTAGAACATCAACCGCGCCAGTTCAAATGAAGATAAAGCTTAGCTCAATAGTGCGCTTCTTCTTGTGAATATTTGTATTCTACAGCACTTGTAATGTACAGGATATATATTAAACTTGTACGAATATATGTAACGTCTAGAAATGATTTAAGATGTGCTCACCTGACTCACCTACGAAGTTTACGACTTATGGCGATGGAAAAATGACTAAAAAAGTCGCAAGGTGACATTATACGGTATTCCAGATACCCTTTTTCGTACAAGTCGGAGAAATTTTCTATTATTAAAATCATTCGAGCATTAGCAATATAAGTAAAGGGATTGCCAAGATGGAATACAAATTTCCAAAGATTTTTGCTTTTATATTATGTGCAAAAGCAGTTGCACTCTACATTTGTATTTTTACCTTGTGTTTGTTTCTCTTTTAATTCTCTTTAAGTTAAAATTTTATAATGTCAATTACCTCATTCTCGTAGGGCCGAAATACTGTAATTGGTCTTAGCGTATTAACTTCAGCTATAATCAAACAACCCCATGTGGTGCCTATATAAAGTTCCTGGCCATGAGCACATAACGCGGATATTTGGCATTTAATTGAACTGAGCCGTTCATCAATGGCTATACTTTTCAAAGATTCCGAGCATGGTAACAACTTGGAACAATCAAGTTTATTTTCAATTTGTTTTCGATTAGCATCCCACTGGTACACCATAGAGCTGAGGTAAAGACAGGTAAAAACATGGGTGCTGTTTGAACATATGCGGGCCACTTTGAGGTCTTCTTTAGTGTTTGGCTCATCACTATGACATAAGGCTTGATGACCACTAACGCCAGTTTTACTTAACGGAAAAACATTCAATTTTCCAGCCATTTCGCCGCACCACAATTCATATACACTATGAAAAAAAAAAAAGTGTGTAAAAGATTGTGTTTTTTTTTGCATTTGAAAACAAAAATATCTTACTCTTCAACCATTATGGATGTGGCACAATGCAATATTAAACCTGAACATATTTCAGTTAAGACAAAAGAGCCTTCGGCAAAAGCACAATTTGTCGGTACTTTCTCCGAATCCAATAAAAAGACGCGACCATTGTGCAGGCCTACGGCAACCCGCTGTATACCAGGGAAATAAGTTAAACTTATTACCGGAGACTTGATTGACGGATCCAACATGTAAGAAAAGATATGATTGTAATCCTGTAGATTACAGGCGTGCAAATTACCCGCAGAATCGCCCATCCAAATTGCATGTTCAATGATACTACAACATAACACGTTGATCTTAGGCATTCTTGTAATCGACGGAGTACGTGATGTCGAACCAGTACTCGATGTAGAGGGATGAGTGGACGATGGTGTATTCAACGGTGATGATCTCAATGGCTCTTCAACACGCGGTGATAACTGCTCCAAATCTGGAAATTTATGCGAGCACTTGAGACTGCTTAACTGTTGAAATTGTCCATATAACGAACAATCAAGTATATCGATGCGGGAATTATAACCTGGTAGCCACAACTCCAAGCTAAAAATTTTGTATGAAAAACGAAATATATTTTAAATAATATTTCATTATACACTGCCTGTTATTTTCAGGCTTCGAGATCAAAACAATACGCAACCGAAGCAGTAATTAATCATATGTTTTAAAAAAATGGACCAAGAAGAACGTCAAGTATAAATTTAAGGAATTGAATCGTGCTCATCAAGAAAATGTCGAGCATATAGCAAAGGAAATGAAATTCTTGAAATTGGAGGAAATGGATTGTAAGCAAAACACTGCTACAGCGGCGATCAAAGATCGTTTCCGTCAGGAAATTAAATGTTTCGTTAGTCCAAACGAAAAGGTTAAGTGAAAATTTTGTTACTTGACTTGGCAAAACGTATGCAAAACAATCCTTTGCTAAGCATCATAATTTTCTACTCGAACGACGACGTCAAGACATAAGAAATCGAGCTAAAGAAATGACTGAAACTGCAAATCTGTTTATAAGAAACAATTTTAGAAATCTTCCGTATTTTTCTTCTTCTTTCTATTCCTCTTCTTTGCGATTTGGCATAGAATCTGAAGAGGAGATGCGACGTGCTACCGGACATGAAAGTCGTCGCACTCGTCGTCGTTGCGAACGTGAACGTAAAGACCTACTAAGCTTACATCTGGACGGATTGTCGAGCGATGATCAGACATCTAACCGTTTCTCTCAAGGAAACTCATTAAACTGGGCTCTTATTTGATCAGAAATGTTGGATAAAGAAGCCAGGCGTCAATGATGAATTCTGTAAAGTTAAATTAATCTTGAAGAAGTTTTATGCTTGCGTAAAACTGATTACGGTTCCCATAAAGACACTTTCGTCAGTTTATGTCTACCTAAGGGAAGTGAAGAAAAGTAAATGCTTGCCGCGGTTTTAAGTTATTTGGCTCGTGTTTTCTTTACATTACAGTTAGAGAATCGTTGTTTTAAAAATATTTGCCATGATTTTCTCCATTAAGTGCTACAGCTCAAGTTTTAGAGAGGATCAACATTTATGTCAGGGGAGCATATCGTTCCGTTTTAATAAACACAATTGGAAAAAAACAGTTAATTCGTTTGCAGTACCTGGAGAAGCGTGCGGTTTCATCTGAAATAAAAAAAAAAAAAAAACCAAGAATACACATAAACTCGAAAATTGCAACTTTTTGTAGAATGAATTATCAATCAATACTACCTTCGATATTCGGTAGACTATTAAAAGCGCCACAAACGGCTTTATCATTATGCGGCAATGCGATAACATCCAGTAGATGTATACACTCGGGTGCTGTGAGAATGGAAACAATTTGGCTGGCGGTAGGCCGTTTTTTCGGTAAATCATCCCAACACAATATCATTAAATCCAAGCAATATGTAGGAAATTGTGTTTCTCTTTGAGTTAAAGCTGGCCGACTGCCTTCTAATATACATTCTTTAATCGATTCATGTCCTTCAAAAGGCTGTCGCAAACTGATATTCTCATATATAAACATTCCAAAGGAAAAACAGTCTACCTGCAAAATAAATTTGAATGGAATTTTTGAGGCCCATATTAGATGAAGCGGTTTTTTTTTACTTTCTCTGTGTATTCTTCTTCGCCATTATAACGTATTATTTCGGGCGCCATAAAGCCCTCAGTACCACCAAATCCCTTTGATCCGCTAGGCGCCGTTTGACGACTTATACCATAATCAGCTATTTTTATATGCACAATATTACGCGGTCCGTCCTCTCTATAAATTAAGTATTAAGGTTGTATTGTTTTTAGTGTCATTGCTTTGTTTTAACTTACGCATGAGGTTGAGGAAAATCCCAGACTAATACATTTTCCGATTTCAGATCCCGATAGATAATATGACGTCGATGCAAGTACTCAATCGCGCGGGCTGCTTGTAGCACTAAGATTTGAAAGGTATGAGGACCAACGTGAGCTCCGCTACGTCGATATTGTCTTAGAATTGAATCTAAGCCGCCCAAAGGAGCCAATTCTAAAACCAATGCTAAAGGTTTAATACATATTCCAACCAAAGGAACTATATTCGGATGTTTAAGTGTAAGCAATACCGCCAACTCTTGGCGGGCTGTGCAATACGCCTTACAGGCGTGCTGCAGAGGATCACGATCCCATTTTCCGAGCGCTATCTTATAAGCCATTAAAGCGCTCTCTTTTGCGCGTGTACCGGGTGCAACAGGTTGTAACATTTTCATAGCTACTGCTTTAAAAGAACGAGATCCCTTTATTTTACATGTGGCTTTAAAAACAAATCCAAAGGCTCCACGACCTAATAAAGAACCCTTAATGATGCTATCCGAGTTGATAGTGCACTTGTCAGGTATATCGGCGAATATAACATCGGGAGCCAATTTTAGCATTGACATTTCCAAGTGTATGGGGCAAGAGATTTTACACTGATTATAAACCGATAGAATACATTCTTCAATCATCCATGTGTAACAAACATTTGAGATGTCAGGTAAATTGTGGTAGAGGGGATGACCATCAACGGAAGTATTGCGGGATGAGCCAGCCGAATCGGGACCCACGCCAGAATCGGCATCAGATAAATATAAGGAATCCTGAAAAGATGTCAAGCGAGTTTTCTTTTAATTCAAAAGTGCAAAGTAAATCTATATTCTCCAAAAAACATGCTGTCATATATAAGTTAGGGGTAAAACAATTTTTTCAAAAACCACGCTAACATAACTTACCTCTGATCGCCTTTCTCTCCTTACAGTAGCATTTAAATAGGCAGAAAAAACATTTAAACCATCTTCACACGCATCACCGTGCAGATATACAGGACGCTTACTTCGCGATCTATTCACATAACCCAAACTAGTAGCATCGGCAACATCACCATCACCATTGCCGTTATCTGTATCAAATTTCTTACCGAGTTTACGCAAACATTTCGGACACATCACCAAACGAGTAATTAAGAATCGGCCCTCTGAAGTATGCACAAAACGTGTGCCCAGAGAAGGATACCAATCTTCAAGTAACAAATCAATATGATCCACGGATAAAGCAAGTAATTTCGCTACCACCGGCATGTTTGGCTCAATTTGAGTTACTAACTGTTTATTTTCTCCCTCTACCTCCTGATATACATTCACTTTCAACAGGGGGAAATAAATCTCCAGTATACTCGAGTTACATAAATTAATATCAGTCCAAATACCATCCAATCTCAATTTGAAACGATTCGCCGAATTACGGAATGGTTGAGTGTTCGCAGTCATTTGAAAAGGTAGCTCCCATATTTTGAAAATAAGTGTAGGACCGTAATACAGAGCAAGTCCTGTCTGCCACAAATTCCAATTAGTATCACTCTCCAGACTAGAACGTAATTCAAAACTAAAGTCTTGTTGTACATCGTTGACCATTTCGTAAACGTTTTTAATAGATTCAGTTATTTGATCGTCTGCCAATAAACGCGTAATTAAACGCGACCAAAAGCCAGATGGAAAATATGTCATCAATAAAATTCTTCGTAAGCTTGAGTCTAAGATATTAAGATCCATATGACTTGACAAAGTCATAGGTTCATAAACTATATTATTGTAACTAATGTCATCGGGAACGGAACAACCCAAATTTACATTACGACCTCTTGTGCGTTGAGATATCTGAAATAAAAATCAATTAAGTTACGTTTCACTTAACGAACCATAAAGTAAACGCTCACTTTTATAACAGTACCGGTATTAGCGACACTTTCTTCGTTCAGTGGCAAAAGAGACGGTATTAGCAAAGTTCTCGAATCCCAAGTTAAGGCCACCTCGAATTTATTTAATAGACTTACGATGTAGCTGCGATTCGAATTACCGGCCTGCCCGTTACTGTTGCGAAATAATAAATTCAAATCTTCCAATTTCATTATACCAGTACGTGCAAAGGGATTAATTTCGCGAACCGTAACAACATGGGCCAGCATATCACATAACCATTGTGGATCCAAAAAATAATAGTCCCTTAACGTGGCATCGTCATAATGTAATATGACGCCGTTATCGTGCAGGAACATTGTAGCCTGATTCAATTCAGCGGTATCGCGAAAACTTTTATAGTTGTGTAGGCGCATTTCTTCCGTGACCAATTTACGATAATTTTCAGCATCTAAAACTGGATCCATTCCGACCGCTCGTAAATTACACGCTATCACGTTAACAATATCCTCCAATGCTATGTAACTAGCCGGTATTTTTTGAAGTAGTAGCGGTTCCTTGGAGCCTGGTGAACGCAGCATAAAAGCCGTATCGTAAATGATATTAGCTAACAGACGTATATTATGCATAGTTTTGCAGCTTATCTCAATAGAATCAATGACCCGAGGTAAGCCAATTTTTTCTGCATCCGGTATCGCAATAAATTTCTCGCGTATCAGTTGCTGCAACTCTTCGGTTTTCTGGGCAGAGAACATTTCTCCCACTGCATCAAAATGGGTGCCCACAATAATTACTGGAGAATTTGGAGCACGAGCCTGAATATTTCCCAGCCACTGCAATATTTCGGCTAAACCTTTGTGACCATCCGTGATTTTCCACAGAACCAAATAAAGGCTACGTTTAGATAGGAAATATTGATGTGTCGCGTAATACCTGCAAAGGAAATATGTGTATGTGTATGTGTATATGTATATGTATATATATATATATATACAGCAATGGAAACTCACTCTTTTTGGCCACCAAAATCCCAAGTGCGAAAGACTACCGGGCCATGAGATCCAGGAGCCTTTTTACGCTTTTCACAAATCCAAGTACCAATATCCACGCCCACCGTCGATATGTTGCTGCCCTTTTGAGTTTTTGACAAGTTTTTTGTGTGGCCCATACGTTTGGCCCAGTGATTCTCTGCAGCTCGAGACTTTTGCGAGCCGGCACCCTGCCTTAAGAGATCCAGTAATGTTGTTTTACCAATACCTTGCACGCCAACTACCATTAATTTCATTCTTGCGTAAGATTGAGCATCTTCATAGATCGATTTCAAATATCCGATGATATCCATAGTTTTATATTTTTTACTCTCTATCATCGACTTGAGAGGATCTTGCAGTAAACAACCTCGTGTGTTAAGATTCCAAAGTCGTGTTAATAGACCGAGATGAGGTGGCAAATCAGTTATACCAACATTTCCACTAATATTCAAAACGCTCAAGCTACTCAACTCGTGTAGAGAGATTGGTATCTCTCTTAAGCAATTGTTACTGATATCTAACATAGAAAGATTGGGAAAAATAAGCTTCGATTTAGTCACGCCCACAATGCTCCAATCTGAATCATCGGCTTCATTGAAAACATCATCCGTAGATAATTGTATGCGCGTTAATAAGTTGTCGGCTAGAATTAATGTTCTTAAGGATTCCAAACGCAAGTGCCGACGATGACGACAAACACTCTTCAAGACGGTGCTACGAAACGACGAATTATTAGAATTGCTACTATGATGCTTGCTGAACGATGGTATCTCTTCACTGCCTTCTGTCTGATTGTGAGCCACAAAACTATAACATAACAAATGCGGATCAGCTTCAGCAATGCGCGGTAAACTAGGCCAACAGGAAATCTCATTATGACTAAGATCTAATTGTTTGAGCGTGGACGGATAACTCGTAACATGACCCATCGATCTTAGGCTATTATAAGACATATTAAGTCTGGTAAGATTAACTGCTAAACATGGCAGAGCCGCTGGTATTGAGGTAAACAAATTGTTCGCTATATTTAAACTATTTAATTGAGAAACGCCCTCTTCCTTTTTCGCCTCATTCCATTTCATATCATTATCGGTAATTTCTAAATTATTCGACCATATATTACGATGTAATAGGGGATGAAAGGTAAGAGTACTTGGTTTATTCTTGTAATCATGGCCGTAAGTTTCTAAATTAGCAAATGGCTCTAATTCCAATTTATCTAAACTAAGTTGCGATGAAGACGTTTGCATTGGTGGCACTGGTAAATCTTTTAGCAAATTGAAAGCTATATTCAATTCCCTGAGCTTGGGCGCTTTCCACATATCAAACGGCAATTCCTGTAACTTATTATTCGATATATCCAATATGGTTAACGCAGGCAAATGAAAAATTTCAGAAGGCAAATTGATCACTTGATTATCCTGTATGTAGAGCTCCTCCAAAACGGGACAATTATAAGCGGGCTTACAACACGGTGTATCCGAACTAGGAGCTGGCGGCAATTGAGTAATTTTATTTTGCGCTATATTTAAATATCTAATAAGAAAAAAAGAAAATAAAATAAAATAATCCCGACATATATATATATATAAAAAAGATATCAAACTTTAAAGAGATTAAGCCGAAAATTTCCACTGGTAAATTTGTTAATTGATTATGAGAGAAATCAATACGAGTTATAGCAGTTAAGGCGACTGCAGTCATTTTAGGATGCCCTTGAAGTTTAGGATTCAATTGCAAAACACCGTTAACCAACCAATTGACTCTGAAAATGTACAATTCATTACAACAAGTATTGCTATTAAAAATTTACTAAACACATGAATATTTACCTAACAAACGGTAATTGCACATTGGTGTTATTATGCCAATCGATAATCGTGGCCGTATTTGGAAACATAGTGCTATATGAGATATTGTTTGCTGAGGGTAAAAACACATTAACTTCTACTGGAGTAGGCAAGCCTTTTTTGTTGATTTTATAATCTGAATCAGGATGGACACGTTTCGCTAATAAGCGATTTAAAATAGCTTCATCTTCAGAAACTATCGCAACGCTTAAAGCAGAACCGTTATCATCGCGAGCACCATATCTAAAAAGGTACAAGAAACAAAAAAAAAAAAAGAGAAAAGAAAATTGCGCAAAAATATTTATTCGCGTAAAACACCTTCGAAAAGAAGCGGGTATGTGTTGCAAAGTTTGAATTTTTTTTTTTTTTTAACTCTAGAAATGTGTTAGTTGTCTTAGTTGGTCTAATGTTTATTCATTTGCATCAAAAATGACTTTTGCCATATTGTGAATCAATATTTTCTATATTTAGATAGGTTAACGATAATTCCATTATGAAATTATTATTTTCGCACCCAGCACTGGAGGTATACTAGATTTTTCATTCCATTTAGAGGACTTGCAAATGCGTTTAAAGGACAAAAAAAAAAAAAAATCGTTCTTTATCGCCATAAGAGGTCTTATGTTATTCTTTTAACATTTCGGAAAAACTTGGACGACACAGTTATTGGCCATAGGATAAAATTTTCGAATTGGTGGAATTGGCCACAAAAATCCCACTTAGTCAATGGCGACAAATTGTAGTTGAACATATAGTTGAAGTTGGTTTGAAATTTGTTGCCATTCTGCGATTGTACGAAGACCAAAAAAAAAAATATTGTGCACGGAATAGTCTAGTCCAGCTGCATAAACACAGTGAACAAGAAACAAAAAAATAACGCCCAAGAGATATCAATCTAAAATCGAGTATAGATAGAGGTCTTAACGATCTTTTAAGGCCGGTGTACACAGGGTCATGATTAATCAGGCGAGCACCCAACTTAAGCAATATTTATGACTTAGGGGTATAATATGTAAAACATAAAACAAAATTATTCGTTTTACTTATGAGAATTAAAATACTTACTTTAACAATAATTCTACCATTGCTAAAGACTTTTGCTTGCAAGCCTCAGCGATTGGTACATTACTAATACCGTAAATTTCCTCAGTACATTTCGGATCATTTTGATCCTCCACAGGCTTAGCAACGATATTTGGATTAGCACCATTTTGTAATAGAACGGAAGCAACATCCAGAAAGCTACCCCGAACGGCAGCCAATAAAGCTGTTTCACGAGCAGCACCACATAATAAGTTCAAGTTAATGGGGCACTTTTCACACTCGAAAGACTCTTCTTTTACACCCATTTGTTCACTATCTCCGGATATATTCAATTTAGACATTATGGCCTGAATACCGAACGAAATACGTTTTCGTGTTGGTGTTATCGGTGCACTTTGAGGACTTTGTAAGCATGTCTTATAAGCTTTTATTTTCCATTTTAGCAAGGCACTAACGAGTGACTTATTGCCCAATATGGAAGCTATATAAAGACTAGTTTGTCCGGTAACATCTTGACCATTCGGATCAAAAGGCAATCGCCATTCCCACACACCTTCCTCATCGCGATAGACGCTATACATATGTTCAGGATATTGATGTTGCATTAGGAGTTCAAGTAAATTTATATGGCCATTGATGCAAGCAGCATGTATTGGAAGCCATTTTTCAACGGTCGATTGCTGCAAAATTTGAAAAAAAAAAAAATCCATTGTTATTAAATATGCAGAATAAAGATATTTTTTGAATGAAAATGTTACTCGAAGCGGGTATTGATTGCTTTAAAAGAGGTTTCGACGTCGAAATACAAAGACACAATAGAAATAAAAGCCACAAATGGTATAAAATATATTTATGTTCTTGATCAGCGTCCGATTCTAAATTGATCTAACACTGTTACACTCGCCTGTTTTATCGGAAAGCACACGTTCACAAAACTTGGAATAAAAAGAAAAAATCTGACGTAAATGGTTTCACTAAATCGCCGCAGTTTGTCGAGTATGCTGCCGTTGTCGAGTTTGATGTCAATAAGAAGGTAGACATGAGTACACAACATGAGACACAATAAACCAAGGATTGAATTTTTGTCCAAGTGATAATTTATTTTAATACGACAAACTAAATACGACAACAGTTTAAACGGCTGTTGTGCTACGTAAACTACTGAAGGCTTTGTCATCGTCTCAGACGCGTGGCGGATGAACAGGCATTTATGATGATTAAGCGAACATTGAAAGCACTTATGTTCGGCACAAAAACAAATTGTACTGCTTTTCCAAATAAAGGCAGTACAATCACAACAACAACCTCTAGAAAATAATAATAATTCTTTATACCGTTCTTACCTGAACTAAGTCGGGAAATCGCTCTAACATAATTTTAGTGATATTATAGTGTCCATGATGTACAGCTGCATAGAGAGGTGAGTACTTGGTAACCGTATGTGAGCGACCATCAGCACCAGCGTCCAATAAACGATTTGTAATACTTTCGAAACCCGATTGCGAAGCTCTAAAAAACATTAACATGAATTAATATCTACATACATATATTTGTAAAAATTTGGTCACATACAAAAACAATAAAGTATTAGCCCCAGCCGGTGCCATATTAACTATTATCTGTCTCTCGGAGCCTAAAGCTTCCAATAGAACGCGTACTGTCCGCTCATCACCAGCAGTAACTGCTTGCCTAAGTTCGCGATGCTTAATCAAACGCACCTGTTCCCGAGCATCTTGAATGAAAAATCAAATTAAAGCGAAAATCAATTTAAAGCGAAATTAATTTAATTATAAAAGCGCAAGTAAACGCCACCCTCACTAATCGTTTAAGTTCAAAATTAATGAATCACCTAAACATTTAGTGACTTCAATGACCTCATCAATAAAATAATCGCAAGCATCTAAAGCAGTTTCGGTGCCCGCTTTTGGCTTATCCACAAAACTCCAATCCATTTATGTTCCTTTTTTTTTTTTTTTTTTTTTGTTTTTTTCTTTTATTGAAATATTTTCAAAAATTTGTTAATTCAATTTTTCCAAAATCACTTTTAAAAGATCCCGTATTCATTTATTTTAATATGGTTTCGAGACGTGAAACCTTACATTGAAAATGAGGCAGCTAACTGCTTAACATTACTTCAACGAAAAACAAAAAAAAAACATATGAGCTTTCGTTGATTTGGTTAAAAATCAATTGTCGTTAACTTCGCCAACAATTTCATTCATAAGCAAAAGATATAATAGAATTGAAAGCAAACGCAAGCAGCAATCACAACAGCAAAACACCTATAAATTTCATGTCACGATAACTGCGCAAGACACGCACTTTGTTGGTAAACAAACAACTGTTGCACGTGCTTCTCATGTTGCTTCTCATGTGGTATCGATCGATCCGATATACCTATAACGCTATATGTATTGCGCTAATAACTGTAACTATAGAAATCCTTCAAGGCAACAAATATCATTGTAAATAGTAAACCTAAGCCGATATAATATACACTTCGAGTGGTAAACGATGGGAATCAATGATGATACATGCATCTTGCATGCATCTATGCATGACTGCATGAATGAATGAATGATACGTAGATACGTAAGACAATGTGCGTAAGCATAAGACTGCAAAGACTGCATATATCTTTGCATGCTTTGCGGTTATAAGATATTTGCATAAAAATGAAGATAAAAATTAAAAACATGTAAACCTTGCCTGCGCATAAGTTAACTTAACCTTAACACAAAAATATAGCAGCAATAAATTAAATGTGATATTCTCTTATAACTCGGCTTTTACTTTCTTTCTTTCATTTCAATTGTTTATGGCTTGACATTTAAACTTTAAACCATCAAGAGCTCATTCATAGTTCATTTACTAATCAACTAGTTGTTAGATATTAATTTACTATCACTTAGCTGAGTTAATTAAATTTAATTAGAACAATAATGAATTGTTTTATAGATTACTTTACTTCACTTAGCACTCGCAAATATGTTGAACTAATAAACTGTCAAACTATCAATAGGCAGCTTAACTTTAATTCCTATTAGTTATTCAAGAGTTTATTGAAGAATTGTTTAAAAAATGACCTTGAACTTGATGAATTAGATTAGAAGTCTTTCGAGAAGCCAATTATTACTAAGTGGAAAACCAGTAAGGACATAACAGTGTAGCAAGGCTGAACGTTACGTAACCTGTGCCAGTTCACCTCGTACAATTACTCGCGCGATTTAGTAATAATACAGGAAAAATTACGCACGATTTTCATGAAAGCCAGAATATTGAAGAGCGCCCAAGAAATCACATGACGTGATCCAAATTTACCAAGCTTTATTCAAACTCCCTCTCTCTCTCTCCATATAACGGCTTGCTTTCCATGATAACCCCTATAAATGTTGAAGGTGTCAAAAAATTGACCTATTTGATCCATATTCCATACCGACAGTTGTTTTGTTTAATTGCTATTATGTGCCGATTTTCACCATAAAATATTAAAAATTAAACCTTTTTCTGAAGGACTTATTATTCATGAGAAATCTTATCTAGAGTAGTGTCATGTGGTTCAAACTTGATCCATTTAATTTTTATGTCAAATTACCATCATGAACAAATTTTCATCACAAGAACATTCAGGTTTTTTTGTTATGCAAGCATTACAAGCATTATCATGAGAATGCTTATATACGGTGACTTAAGTAGTCCAAAGTACACTTAAGTAGTCCAAATTAGGTATAGGTGAGTACAAAGAATTGTTTGCGTTTACAATATAAAACTTCCGATTGCCCCTTCTACCTAAAAACGTAGCCAATAAGGATTTATTGCTTAAAGCGATTACTTCCCAAGAGTCCACGCTTTTCTCGGGACATAGTGTCGAACCCAATGACTTACTAACCTAACTCATGCATCGCGATCGCACAACTTTACCTCTTCAGTTAATAAAACTCTTCGCCGACCAAATACAAAAAAATAAAGCTTGCGTATAAATCCGTCATACAAATCTTTTTATATGATTAAATCACAATCCTGGACCAACTTTCATAATAAAATATTTCAAATTAATCGTATAAAGCCTTATTTTTTGTGAGAATGTTTATAGAGCGTTTTAATGCATTCACTATTATTCGCCTTCAGTTATCCTCCTGAGATAAAACGAAGTTTACTCTCAATGCGATATCAGAAGAATAGAAGCACTGTTGACATACAACCACTTATGCCGCTTGTCGTAATATTTTCAGTTCATAACGACATACTAACGACACACGTAACTCCTTCAATTGAAGCAAATAGATTCGGAAATCACTGAAAACAAAATCAGATTCGAAGATCTACGAAGGAGCAGAAGAAATGCATGAGATATTAATCAATATAGGAGAAATCAGATAAATAAAAAATATAGGCTAAGAAGCCCAAACGTTGTTATATGGGATTTTATATCTTGCGACGTACCATTCAACGTAGGAGTATTAGCATTAAAAGGTTACTGATATATTCTTATCCTTAAGTGTTACACAAGAAAGATAACCAAGGAAAGACAATAACTTGTGCAAATTTGACATTTTGTTTCCCTGTTTGCTTGATTTTATTATTCTTTATCGCATAAAACTACAAATTAAGACTTTGTTACTATGGAAAGTTACTTTTTGGAGTAGGTTCCGCAAAACCTCCCTATATGATCCAAATTTGTTAATTTCTATGCCAGATTTCTTTTATGGACCAATTTTCTTTAAAAACTATTAAAAATCTTACCTTTTTGACGCATAAGAGTTTACTTTACTTTACTTTACTTTACGTCTCCAAAAAGAATTGGCTTTTACGACCCATACTTTCCATGAAATGTTACTATACTAAAATAAAATTATTCAATGGTTTTTGTCGAGAAATTTTGAAAAGTGCAAACCAATTTCATATAAATGCTTTTTTTAAATAATAATATCGTTAATAATGTTCGTCCTTGCGCCAAAACGTGCTCCAGTGACAGAAAGACAAAAGCATGAATTAGCTAAGTTCAGGTCGATTAGGAATCTATTTGAAGTCCTTCTTGGATTTGCGTGCTTTCCCATAAACCTAATATACATTGAAGCAGAAGTGATGTAGGGTATAATAATAGGATATATTGATCGTCTTTTTTTGCCATTTCAATTTGGTCTTCATATTTGTTCTAACAATTCTGCATGAGAGAATTTGCTTACTTCTTACTTCTATTTCTCTCTTACTTCAAGACTACTTTATGAAGAGAAGTCAAGTCGCACGCATTTCTTTCTATGCGTTTTTCCAATAATCATTGCACATTAGAACAAGAGCGTTATACTATAAATATACAACTATTTTATTGCATAGTTTTTAATTATAAACAGGAAATGCTGAATTTAAATGAATAATTGCTCAATACAACACGCAAATTGACGTTTTTTAATTCTTACGGTTATATATATATATATATATGTTTCATCTCAAAAATATCATTTCAGATTCTTTTTTTAAGCGAAAACAATAGAATAAATAGTTAATTATAAATTTATTGCGATTGAAATATAAACTTTTTCCTTCCAAATAGAAATAGAAAGTATTTCTTTGCAATTTTGTGAAGAATATATGCATGGAGAATGATTAAAATTTAATTATTTTAAATCACCTTCATCAGAATCACTCATATTTTCGAAATTTCAATAGCTTGTTTCACTTTTCAATCAAATCAAATTTAATTCTTTTTAGTAATTCTTTACTCTATGATTTCTACATTTTACTTGTGCATTATTAAGTAGTTTTTTTAAATAAAATTTTTATTGCATCTCGCTCAGAGCACTACAAACAATGTTTACCATTTACTAAAACATTTTACGACGATCAGCTTTCGTATACGTATAGGATATTAAAAGTGGGATTGTTAACGTACTCAAATGGAAAAATTATTTGAAAACTTACCAGATCGTTTCAAAATTATTATTTAAAGGAATCAAGAGAAACAAAAAAGAATCGTATAAAAATTGACTACAACCATTCGACCTTTTGAAATTTTTTGAAATAACTCGTATAGAAACTAATTGGAATAGTCGGCTTTGATGATAATCTATTAAAAAAATTTTTTAATGCATTTAAAATTCTTTAGTTACTCTTTTTCAATCCTTCGCTTTTAAATAATCGTATGAAGATTTTATTTTGTCGAATGAAAAAATTTTGGGTTATTGGCTACTATGTGCAATGTATAAAACCAATAACGACACAACACATACGCACACAGTTAAAAACAGCAGAAAAGAACTGCAAGCGACAGATTTACTAAAAAAAAATTTTATTAAATTAAATTACAAGTTTAACTACTAATAAGAAATATAATTTATTGTAAGAAAAAGCTATGATTTATACACGAATATATTCTTATATGATTCAAAGCATATGTCGATTTTGTTAAAATGCAAAATATGTGTGCAGAAAAGCTTTGAAATAAAACAAAAAGGAAGACTTTTTTTTCTTGGGAAAATATTGAGGTTGCGCTCTAATTATTGTGAAAAGGAAAACATTAAAATATAGTTATTGAAACGATAAACGTACCAGCATAAGGAGATTTACTATTAAAAGTAAGCAAAAAATTTTAAATGCAATTTTTGTTGCGTTTATTTGTGCGTTTATATAGTGCTACCGCAAAAACAAATTCTGAGACAACGTTTATTAACAACAATCGTTTAATTTTTTTAAACTGCATTCCTTGCAAATATACGTACACTTAAGTGTGTTTATGTGGATAGATGAGCTGTTGCAGTGTCTAAGTATTGAATAAATATGGTCAATGTGTTTTTCTTACTCCTTACCTGGATGTTTCCCTCTGCTTCATTGACTAAACAGCCAAACGTGAAGAATGAAACTTATGTGATTTGTGCTGCTAGCAATGGAACCAATAGTAATTTTGTGGGCTTTATTTGCGCACTTTTTTGTTCTATTTACCGCTTTCCCATTCATGGCAACGTTAAGTGCAAACATCTTAACTGGCGACGTACTAGAAATGAAACTATCATCTATGTCCGTTTTACATATAGAAAACTAAAAATAATAAAGGCAAAGTTTAAAAGAGAACAACAACAACTGCATCATCGTATGAAACACATCATAAGTGACAACAATGAGTATACGAGCATTGATATTAATTTGTAGGCTTCAAAGGGTACCAAAAGAGTGTGTGGGCTTTGCAAGTGAGTGGATGTAGTATTTATAGTACCCTAAATAAATTTTAATATATGCGCTTGCGCGTGTTTTTAATAAAAACTATTTCATTACAACAGGAGTAAAAACACAAAAAGGAAATTAGGCTAATAAGTAGTGGTGTGATACAGCATTTTTCCTTTTTTTTTGTTTTTTTTTTTTTAGGTTAACAGTCAGAAATAGAAAAGTATAATAACAGTAACAAAATTGAGATAAATTTTTATTTAATACTACATCTTACTTTCAGCTCCAAAAATACAAAAATATATAAAGACAACAAGTTAATACTTACTATTTATTTTCATGTCTTTTTTTGCTGTTGCAGGTTAGCTTCGACGACGGCATAAACAACATCTACAACAGGAAAAAGAATGTCACCGCTGAGTATTTCATCATTTTCATTTGACATCTGGAAAAACGATCCACCGGATGTCCATATAATGGTCTTTCTGCCCAATGGACTAATGATGTTACTCCATATGCCTTCCACATCCACCATCAGAGATATTAAATTGGTAATTATTTTCGCAAGTATTTAAAAAAACAAATAAAATTCTGTACTCGTTTTCTTGTTTTGAATTTCAGGAGGCCATAAAATATTCCAAAAATTATCCCTTATATACTCTTATAAAGGATTCTTGCAATTACGAAGTCAGTGGTATAACGAATTTTGCTAGCATAGAACCATTTACCGATGAATCGAAACGCTTATGCGATCTGCAGCCTTATTTTTGCCTTATTCGCTTAACCGAACGCAGTGAAGCCACCGCTATTTCTAGCGATTATGAATTATCGAAAATGGTTAGCAATATGATCGGTAAATCTTTTGAAGAATACAGCTCGCAACGTAGTCCTGAAGAAGATGACTTTCGTAAACGAATGACTCTCTTATGCGATGAAATTGAATTGGAACGTTCAAAATTCAGTTGGTCCGAAAAATTATTATACGAGAATCCCATGCGGTTAGCGAATACGCCCGTAATGCCGGAAATTATTAAGGCACGCTTAAAAAATTCGAATTTTCTAATAGTAGTCAAGCTGGAGAATGACGAGACATCATTTACAATACAAGTCAATGAAAATCATACACCGAAAACTTTAATCGATTCGGCTCTATCGAAAGTACGTAAATCGCAGATAAAAGTAAGCGATCGTGCTTCCGATTATATATTAAAAGTGCGCGGCCGTGACGAATATTTGTTCGGTGATTATCCCTTAATACAATTCATCTATATACAGGTGTGTAAATTGTGCAATTTTGAGAGAAAGAAATTGACTAATTTTAAATTTTTTAAATGAATTTTGGGTAAATGCAGGAAAGTTTGTCCGGTTCTGACGTACCTAATGTTGTGCTAAAACCTATACATACTCTACAGTCTTATATAAGCTATAAACAAGAACTGAATGCTGCCCCCAAACGCCCACCAAAACCAGATAGTTTGCGTTTACAAAATCAAACTAACAACGAGTTAACGACTGCGACTCTGGCCAAACGTAAAATAAAAATGTCTTGGGATATCGAGCAACCGTTCCGTTTACGTCTGCAACGTATCGATAATGTTAATTGTGATTTAGTGCGTGGTATAAAAATCGGCATACATATTGGTTTATATCATGGCGAACGTAGATTATGTGCTCATCATTCAACCGATATACCCAGTAGTAATAATCGTTCATTTACGTTCGAGCAAGATATTGCATTCGATATACAAATGCAAAATTTACCCCGTATGACGCGTTTATGTATTGTCATCTATGAGGTGACAAAAACAACACGATCGAAAAAATCGTCAAATACCAGTAGTAGTAGAGACGGTACAATTTATAAAGATAGTAATGTTAGTATAAATCCATTGGCTTGGGTTAATACTACATTATTTGATTATAAGCATCAATTGAAAAAGGGCTTATTAAACTTGTATACGTGGACCTATGCCGATGATATACAATCAGATGAGATCTTCCATCCGCTTGGCACAATTGAACCGAATCCACGTAAAGATGAATGTGCTGTCATACAACTCACATTCCATAAGTATAACAAAAACGAATAAAGTTTTTTTTTAAATTACGCAGAAAAATTTAATAATTAATTAATTATCCCGTTTCAGTTATGGTTATGATAACATACAATATCCTTCAGAGGAATTGGTATTACTGCATGCATCTCATTTGGCTAATAATGAAACATTAAGTCGCAGCAACACTGAAGATGCTTCAATAAGTGTGAGCCAAATGTTGTCACAGTATTTGCGCAGCATTAATAAAATCTTTGAAATGCATGATCAAGACCGGAACGATATATGGGCCAAAAGGTATGAAAATTATCATTCGCTAATTAATAGTCATTAGTTATTTACTTAAGCTTTACCGCAGATACGATATAAAAGAAGAAGTACCCGAAGAATTATCGATACTCCTGCACTGTGTTAACTGGAACGAGCGTGATGAAGTGGCCGAAATGTGGTCTCTGCTAAAACAATGGCCCACTATTTCTGTCGAAAGATCATTAGAACTTTTAGATTATGCTTATCCTGATCCTGCGGTACGCAATTTCGCTATACGATGTCTGCGTTTATTAAAGTAAATTAATGATATTCTTTACAAGCCACCATAAGATAGATATTTGATCGTGTACATTTTCCTGCATAGAAATAGATAAACGAAACACTATAAAGTACCTATACTTTGGTTCAGCGTGATTAGCGCGATATGCATTTACATATGTCCGTCTGAGCGTGTGATAAAATCATCCCGAAAATCATCCAAAAAAACAAATTTGTTATTGTTAAAAAATGAATGAAATGTTTTTTCGGTCGGCTTATTGCCAATGTCCTTGATGCCAAATAATTTTAACTAATATTCTACAGCCTTTAGTTAAGGAGATTTTGATTTAATTTTCAATTTTTAAAGCTTCCTGCAAAGTTAAAAAAAATTTTGCCTGGGATTAGAAAAACACCCCATGCATACAAGGAGTATGTAAATAAAGCTTTTAGTTTGCAGAGAAGCTACTAACTTACCAAAGAATTTGATTTGGAATATGTGGGAAACTTATCGAGCACATATCGTCGTGGCGATTATAAAAATAAAAAAAATTTATCTCATCCTTAATCACTTTCCTTTTCTTATTATAGAGATGAGGAACTGTTATTGTATTTGTTGCAACTTGTGCAAGCCATGAAACACGAATCATATCTTGATTGCGCTCTTGTCTCCTTTGTACTTGAACGGGCTTTGCGTAATCAACGTATCGGCCATTATTTCTTCTGGCATTTGCGTTCTGAAATGCAAACACCGTCTATGCAAACACGATTTGGTTTACTGCTTGAAGCTTATCTTAAAGGTTGCAAGCCGCACGTCCCGCTTTTACGTAAACAATTGCATGCCCTTGAAAAATTGAAACAAGGTTCAATGTTAGCTAAAAAAGGTAGTAAAGATAAAGTACGCAATTTATTGCAGGATTTTTTACACAATCAACGCAACAGCGGTGTCTTCCAAAGCATACAGAATCCATTGAATCCTAGTTTTCGTTGCAAAGGTGTTAAACCAGAAAAATGCAAAGTAATGGATTCAAAAATGCGGCCACTTTGGATTGTATTCGAAAATGCCGACCAAAATTGTAATGATATTTATATAATATTTAAAAATGGTGATGATCTAAGGCAAGATATGTTAACTTTGCAAATGCTAAGAGTTATGGATCAGTTATGGAAAAATGAAGGGTAAGTCCACGTCTACCACAACATTCACACTTTCTTTAAGCTATATATATTAAGATTATATCAGATATATGTGATCTCTGGGAGGACCCTATCATAAATAGCATTATTCCAATTTGTAAATGATTAATATTATTGAAAATAGCAGAGCGAAATTTTTATTTTAAAACAATTTTTTTGTTTATTGTTATTATACCCATCACTGTGAGGGTATACTCATTTTGTTTTTTTTTTTTCATAACATATATAACATCCAAAAGGAAGCTTCAGAGATCCTATTAAAAATATATATATTATTGATCAGCGTGAAATTCTGAGCGTATTCAACCATGTCTGTCCGTCTGTGTGTATGTATAGTGTGCGTTCTTTGTACTCTCCTGGTCGCAAAAATGATTTCAAATTTGGAAGAAACATTGGAAGCTTCTGCACGCAGGTGGCTACTAAAAATGGACCAAATTGGTCAGAGCAGAAGTGCGCAGTGGAGCGTAAACTGAACGCAACTCGGTTTTTTTTAACAAAAGTTTTTGGATTTTTGTTCGTTACTCGGAAATTATTAAAGCTACTAGGCTGAAACTTTCCACATTAGCCTTACGGGATATTCTATTCTCTAGGTCCAAAATAATCGGAAACAATCGGCCGTGCCCACGAAAAGCTGCAAGTAATTAAATTTTATTTTGTTCACTCTTTTGAGGTTTTATTCTTATTCATAAGATAAAAATCATAAGACAAAAAAGACAGAATAGAATGTTTAATGTTGTTTTGTACACTACTCAAATCAAGATATATTATCTGCCTAAAATTGGGCTAATTTTTTCTTAATAATATCAGCGATATGGGTATTAAATGAAAGAACTTGGCGAATAGAATGTGACAAGCATAGTGATGGGCATGATGGACATGCAAGATTCGGCCACCGCCGAATGTAACTTTCTTACTTCTTTGTTATAGATTGGATTTCCGCATGAATATCTACAATTGCATTAGTATGGAAAGGCGTTTGGGCATGATTGAAGTTGTATTAAATGCCGAAACAATTGCGAATATACAAAAAGAAAAAGGAATGTTTTCAGCGACATCACCATTCAAAAAAGGCTCTCTCTATAGTTGGCTAAAGGAATACAATAGAACTGAAGAAGAAATGAATAAAGCGATTAATGAGTTTACACTATCTTGTGCAGGCTACTGTGTTGCCACCTATGTACTGGGCGTAGCCGATCGACATTCGGATAACATTATGGTTAAGCGGAACGGTCAGGTAAATTACTAATGCAATTTGTCTTGATTTGTAACATGAAAAAAATTTATCTCACATCCGTTTCGTAGCTATTTCATATTGACTTTGGACATATATTGGGTCATTTTAAAGAGAAATTTGGCGTGCGTCGTGAACGTGTACCATTCGTTTTGACTCATGATTTTGTCTATGTTATTAACAAAGGTCGGGGCGATCGTATGGCCGAAGAATTTCGTTATTTTCAAGATAAATGCGAGCAGGTAGGTTTGTCAATTTGAATATTTAAACATTTTTTAAAACAACTTAATTATATTTGCTTTACATAAAGGCATTTTTAATTTTACGCAAACATGGCTGCCTTATACTATCATTGTTTAGTATGATGATATCGACCGGATTGCCAGAACTATCATCAGAAAAAGATTTAAATTATTTAAAAGAGACTTTGGTATGTTTTTTATATAAATAATTTCTTATTTAAATAAATTTATATAAAATGTTTGCGTTCTTTCTATTTTGAAGGTTTTGGAATATACTACGGAGAAGGCTCGAGAACATTTTCGTTCAAAATTTAGCGAGGCTTTAGCCAATTCCTGGAAGACATCACTTAATTGGGCTTCACATAATTTTTCGAAAAATAATAAACAATAAAAATATCAACTATTCTTTTTGAATTTGGTCATGTTTCGTGAAAGTTTTTTTTTTTTTTTTTTTACAGAGCTGTTATCATATATTAACTAAAGTATAAAATGCACTTATGGCACATACAGGATATTTAAATATATTTGTATGTACATCTATATATATAAATATGAATATATATATATATATATATTACTATTGTATACATTACCTACACCGCACGCACGCTTCGGTATTTTTAGTTATTTTTCGAATTTTCCTCTTTCTTATTTTTTTTTTTTTTAGTCAAGCATATATAATATTTGTCTAGTTGAAATTTATAAAAATTAATAAGAAAAGAAACTATGATATTTTTGTGAATTAAATTAAATCACATTATAAATATAAAATATATACATATATATGTATATATATATATATATATATATATATATATATATACATTGTAACTAATATGTAAGAAAGAATAACGAAACGCATTAAAAAAATACTTCAAAAGTGTTCAGCACTCTCTACATTAGTTTTAATAATAATTAACCTGCAAAGGCGAAAAAAAATGAATCATTATTATCATAAATCATTTGAAATAAAAAAAAAAAATAATAGTAATAATATAAAATTAAATGGTGGTCTATTTTGTCAATGCCTGATGATAATCGATGCGGTTTGAAAAGGTTTTCTTAGCTGTCCTTTTTGTCAATCGTAACACTTCGTCTATATTTCAAATGAAATTTTTGTACAATTAGTCGATAAAGCATTTAAAATATTTTTTTGGAATTTGGAAGCGTTTACTCCGTTTTTGGCTGATGTTTGTACGCAAATTGATGCAAATGATGGCAAATAATTGTGAGCAACAAGTTGGTTCTTTAATGATATCATTAATATTTGAATCATATCGACAGAGAGCGAAGCACCAGAATATGTTTTCAGATTACGGATTCGCCAACGGGTATTTCTATGCAATTCAAAAAATTAGCAAATCAACAACAAGTAAGAACACTATAATGGTCCTTGGGCCAAAACACGTTACTGTACCGAATTTCAACGAAAATTTCTCCAAAAATATAGTCTGCATATTGAATGCAAGCAGTCAAGGCTTAAAGACAAACAGACAAGATCAATTCAAAAAGTGATTTGATTCCCTATCGATCGGTATAATAAAAGCTATTGACATCTCAAAAAGTTGCTTTGGGTGTTGCATATATCCTTACAAGTGTACAACTTATATCACGAGCAGTGTGGGGTATAAAAAAAATTTGCCCGTATGTGGGCTATAAATGAAAATATTTCGACTTGTCAGTGAAGGAAGTCAGCAAGAGATCTAAGGATGGCAAGCGCAAATTGCGTTGCTTACCTTAATTGCGAAAAGGATTAAAGAATTTAAAAAAAAAGTTACGCAATGCTTAAGTCCTTATTGGCTGCTTACAATTACGAATGTTGCTTTTTATACAAGGCCGTTGTCAACGTGCAGCTAAGTTAATAGCATGAGTATAAAAACTAAAACATAATTAACGTTACCGGGGAATTGATTTTTGTTTTTAAATTTTATATATCATCTATTACAACTAATTGGATTTTAAATAAAAAGAGAGCCAAAATTTATTTATTTATTTTCTTTTTTTTTTTAATTGAAACAACTATGTCCCCGCCCAATTAAAAATAAGGTTTCTATGAACATTGTTGAGTAACTGCATAACTCAGCAGTATTTCCGTTCATAGTAAGAGTTTAATGACTTACCATCTTGTCGTAAGATTAAGTTTTCAAATTAGTGGATTACGCGGACAGACTGCTATGTGTTGTTAACTGCTCATAAATTTTTAATTAAATTGATAATAATAACTTCTTCTTGAAATTGTTTCCATTGCGTGACGCCTTGAAAGTGAATGCAGCATATAGAACATATTTTTCAAATAAAGCTCTCTTACTCCCTCTTACCTTTCAAAGGCAAAGTTTTTATATGTAATTTTTTTCTTTTTTATTTTTTCTCTTTCTTAAATAAACATACATACATATTTTGACACTTAAAAAGTAAAAAAAAAAAAAAAAAAAAAAAAATCTATAGTTTGTCTCAGCATATAAGGTTTCATTTTTGTTTTTTCTTTTTTATTTATTACATAATACAATAATAATTTGTAAATTTTATTTTATATTAAAAACGATAATATAAAAAATAAATTTATTAAAAACTAGAATGTTTTTCTTTTTAGCAATAACATAAAATGGAAAAAATTTGCAAAAGTACAAATTTCATTGTATAGATTATATATATAAACTTTATAAAATAGTTTTTTTCGCGGTTTTTTTTTTTTTTTTGTTGCTTTTCTTTTTTTTTTTTTCTGTTCTCCAATTACACATAGGCTACGTACTAAATGCTAAACTATTATTAATTTATGAAAGTATAGACAAATGGAAAAGTTTATTTTTTCCTAATAATATAAAGAAGATGATGTGTTGAAAATATAAGAAAACAGGAAAAAGGAGTGAGACAAATGGTTGAAAGAGAAATGATAAGAAAATCATATTCGCCTTATGGTGAATACCTAGATATACCAATGCTTCAATACCAATGCCAGCCATAACAGCCGGCAGCGGTATATGTGTACGTACATGCAGAGTTTTGAGAGGAATATATTTGACTTTGTTTTTATTTATTTATTATTTTTTTTAATTTTTATGAGCAATGAATTATTGAATTGAATTCTATTTTATTTCTTGCTCTACTTTACTCAATTTTCCAGTGTGTAGCTTGTTAAGGTGTAACGTCTCCATTTTCAATTTTATTCCTCTAAATGTACCTTAAGAACAAATGGACCGTCAATGCAGTATTCGAACTATTTTTCGTTTCTAACTTACTCGGTCTTTGAATCCATGTAAATGTATCTACTCACGCCCATCGCTAATAGAAATAATTGAGAAATATTACGCTAAGCCTGGATTTTGCCACCAAAATGGGCTTTGCTTTATTATGTATGTATATATTACATATATATAGATTATTTTTGCCAATTTTTGGTAAGGCAAGTAAATTCGAATAAGAGACGCTTGCATTATCCTAATAAACAGTGATCGACCGATATACCTATCCTTCAAAGTTGTGCTCGAAATTTTCTGCGTTTATCGAAAGGAACCCTGCTCGAATTTAAATATCAAATAACTCATCTATGGGCAGACTTGGCTACTAAAGGGAACCATATTCCTTGTATACTTGATACGAGTTTATGAATCTTTGAATAGGCCCGGATAGTGATTTATTGAGGTACGAACAGTTAAACTTTTCTGACTTTACTATTGGCCAAGCCCATAGACGTGTCGGAAAAACTGACAGTTAAGTGTGGATTTAAATTGCATCGCCAAAATGACGAGTATACTCGTCATACAGAGAGTATGTGTAATATGAAATGAAGTTGTAATGCCATACACAGATTCTAAAATATACTCTTGTAACAAGTTTACATTCATAATGATAAAATTTGATGAGGAAATCTGACAACGACGAATGAACGGATCATATTCGTCATAGGTGCAGTTATTAATTGGTTAAACATGCATATCGCCTCGGAAATTTCATTTCGAAATTCGTTTAAAATCGATAGCTGGACTTTTTACATATATATATATATATGTAAGTTTAAAAGACTTGAATTAAAATTTTTTTTTTTTATTATTTAAAACACCGATGAGTCTGCGCCCGGGTTTGTCTATTAGAATTCCAAGTCTTGCTAGCGGTATTATTATAATAATAATTGTATTATGTTGTAATTATTTTTTCATTGAGGCCCCAGTTGTCTGTTATATCAATTATATATATTTTAATTTTTTTTAAGTATGCTATGTGCTTGTTTTAGTGAAAGCAATAATTGAGGCATTTCGCCATATATGGCTGTGATGAGCGGCATTACAATATAAAAAATGCCAGTTAAAGGGAAGTTTATGATAGGAATGCTTACTCGTACATAGCATGTTACGTTTATATTATTCACTTCTCTCAAGGTATCTCAAGGTAATTTATAAAAAGACAGAAAGACAGAGACAGAGACAGCCGAGCCGAATATTCATTTTTTTCTCCTTTGTTAATAAATTATTATTTTATTTTTTTTTTAAGATAAGCAAGAAAGTTCAAAAAAAGAGAGAAATGATATTAAAATAAAAATAATAAACTAAATTATAAAAATTTCAATAATTTACATAAAAGACCGTCTTCAAATGTATTTATTTTATAAATATTTTTAATTTTGGAATATTTGTTTTTAAGAGTTTACATTTTTTTTTTTTAAATACTGTACATTGTTCTTTATATATATATATATATATATATATATGTTCTTTATATATGTATATATAATATGTATATAAACATTTAATTAATTTCGCTTTTATATATTGTTTTATTTATTTTTTTTATGCTTGTATACAAAATATACGCTTTTTCGGAAAATTATTTAAAACTTAAATGTACACATTACTTTTTATGTATTTTGTCTTTTTTTATAGGAATTTTTTTGTGTTTATTTTTTTAAATGAAACACTACTGATTTCTTTCATATTTTATATATTAATTTTTTTATTTATTTATTCATTTTTTTTTTTTTTTTTTTTTGATATTATTGTTAATTATATTGCAAGTGCCTTTTTGGGAGTTTCGTGTAAACGTTTTGTATTTGGAATTTTAATATATATGAAATTTGTTTTTTTTTAACACTTGCAGTTTTGTACCTTAATTCATACATGTTTTTTTCATGAATAAAATAAAAAAAATAAAAAAATTCTAAATATTATTTTTATTTCACTGAAAACAGTGTTTATCTCGATCTTGAAAATGGTTGAAAAACTGTTTTAAATAAGAAACGAATCTAAACTTTTCAGCTTAAACGAAGATGATGTCGCCTAAGATGCACTATAATCTAATAGCTAATGAACAGAAAAGTACAGTTAAGTGTAAAAGCAGCAGACATTTGATTTTCTATTTTCATTGATTTTATATTATTATTTATTAAATAATAAATGTCGAGTAATTTCTGGAGAATCATGACTGAAACCTGTATTGTTATAACCATGGGGGCAGCTTGGAGAATATTTTGACATAACATGCATAAAAAAAGTGGAACAGGGAGGAGACATTTCTTAATGCCAGCAGGAAATGTTATTGTTTTTTTTTTTTTTTGTTCTTTTGTTTAAGACAATGGGTAGGTTTCACTTAAACGATCGCCGGCAATTCGCTAAAATCTGAAAGCACTTTAAGAAATGTCCTGTCACAAAAAAATCGAAGCAAAGTAGGGAGAAAACTTAAACGCACCTTATGATAACGATCTGAATTTTTACATTGAATGTTTACAAAGAGTTTAGATTTAAATGTGGGATGAAAATAATCCGTACCAATTTTGTCCACGATCAATAAAAAAATTGAAATAATGAAAACGTGATGTGTGTGCCATTTCGGTTATATATATTTTTTTTTTTTTTTAATTTAACACGACATTGTACACTTTTTGTTTCTTGAACATGTTCACGCTGCAAAAATAGACAAAGTATTTGACAATTTCTAGTGAATCAGTGGATCATTACTTTGACAGATATATAATAATTGTATTATACATTAGATGCTGTATTTTATTAATATATATAATTATTTTTAATAAACTGATTTATGATGATTTAAATGCTCAGAGAGCTTCTCCTATAGGTATAATAAGTGATAAGTAAGTGATAAGAGAGATATGATGGGAACGAGGGATAGAGAGAGAGAGAGAGAGAGAGAGATTTCGGCTTTAAGGTTTAAATGCTATAGTATTTTTTGCGTTACAATGAAAATGAATGATCTGGTATTCACATTCGTGAACGTGTTAAACACTGGTCAATTTCTCCTCTACATTTAAAAAAGTAAAAAAAATAAAAAAATAAAAAAAAAAATAAAAAGAAATAAAAAAAATGTAAATTCATAACCTACCAGCGGTCCTTTATAAGGCAAAAAAAAAAACTTGTACACATATCAAAAACGAAATTCTTGTTCTTGCCAATCTAATATTTCCTAATAGTCAATTAAAACTTTTTATTTTATGTTTCCCGGTAGATTGGTAAGAAGAAGAATTTCTTTTCTTTGTTGTAAGTTGTATTTTTTTAATTTTTGGGAAAAAAGAATTTCTTTTTCTTCCTATAGAATTTTCTCTTATTTCTTTTGTTTTTATTCAATTGATTTTTTTTTTCTTTTTTTGTTGATAGTTAAAAACAAAAATTATCTTTCCATGCGATAAATTTGTGTTTAAATTACATTTTTTTTTTTTAAACTTTTTTATAAGTAGAAAAAGAATTTCTTTTTACTCTTGTAAATAGTATAACAAGAATTTTCTTTCATCCTGTTTCTTTTGTCAAAAGGAGGAGAAATCTTGGCAGTTGGTCAGAAAAGATAAAGCTTTTTTCTTGTCAATCGGTCAAGAAGTATACAAATTTTACATTATTTACATTGGTATGTATGACTGCAAAGACATAATTTTTTTTTTTGACAGATTGACAAGAATAGTATTGGTAGAGTTTATACTTTTAATACATAACCGCTTTATATTTTCGTAATTATTGGATAAGTAAAAATTGCACAATTCATAAAAATCAAATTTTGTACAATTTTTAGTTAGCAATAAATTGTTCGTTTATTCCGCCATTAAAAAAAGAAAATAACATTATATTCGTCGCACTTCATGCCTCTCAAAGCCCTTTCTGTTTTGTGTTAGTAAGTAATAGGCATAAATTTTTCTTAAAAAAAAAAAAAAAATAATAATAATGGGTAGACTGAGAAACTTATTAAAATGGAAATAAATAATGAATGAAAATGATCGTAGACATCAAGTCATGTTACGGTTTTACTCCTATGCATCTATCTATCCATCTGCTGTAAAGCGAACTTTGAATTGAAAAAGGAAATGGTCTAAATTAAATTAATTTTCAACTATTTTTCTTTTTAAATTTCACGATAAATATTCTTCGCTTTTTTCTTCTTCTTCTTCTTGTTTTCTTTTGTAACTTCTTCGTTTCGTTATTGTTTCGCTCTTTTTAATACATTTTTAATAAACAGCATTAATTATTGTACCATAAGGAAATTTTATTATTTCTGTTGTTGTCATTTATTCTTCCCCTTTTGTCTTTTTTTTGATTTTTTTTTTTTTTTTGAATTTTTTTGCTTTTGATGATTCAGATATCATTTCTACTCGAGAAGGCACTTTTTTCTATAATAGTGTCTAGTAGTTTAGGTTTTGTTTGGTTATGTGCAATACTAAGTGTATTGTTTGTGTTATAAATACAAAAAAATTATGTTATGCAGCGAATTCATGAATGTATACATATATATGCATATACACCTTTATATACGAAGCGAACATAGAATTAAATATCCGCCGCATATATATTTTCAGTCTGTTTTTTTAAACTTGTAATTTATAAAAAATATATGTTTTTTTTTTTTTCCCTTTGTTTTTTTTTAATAACATTTTCTTTTAGGAGATTCATAATGGTTTTTAAAAAATCTGTTTTTTTTTTTTTACATTAAGAAATATACGCAAATTAGTCTTTCTTTTTCGTATACACTTAATGTAGCATTAAAATTAAATCCCTTTCTTTATTCAAGCCTTTAAAATGTGATTTTAAAGTATTATTAATAATTTTTTTTAATTTTTTAATATTTTAAAAAAAAAAAAAAAAAAAAAAAAAAGAATTAAGTTGTAATATACATTTTATATAAATACATGCGTTTCTTGTTTATATTTAGTTTTTTTTTTTTTTTTTTTTTTTTTTTTTTTTTTTTTTTTTTTTTTTTAATGTAAATCTAATACCTAAAAAAATTCCCCTTAAGAAAAAATTACTAAGTATATATATATTTATGTAAAAAATTTTGTTATATCCATCACCTTAAGTGGATTCTTCATACGGAACGCAAACCCAAAAAAGGACGCACTTTTTCTGTTTGTGCATAGGGTGTTCGTTGTTGTTTTTTTGAATTTCTAAACGTTTTTTCTGCGCAATTTCCGGGATCAGAAGTTGAAGGGATACATAGATTAACTAGAAATCTTTAAATCATTTGAACTTTATTCGATTAAGTAATCGCTTAACACCGATCATTAATCGCTCAAAGAGAATTCCGCTTTTGGCATTGCTTAATGAATCATCGGAGTAGAGTGCACTCGATAGGCTTATAAGCTGAAAACAGGAATTTAAAAAACCTTCAATGATGGGAACGCTGAGCTTAAGAGAATTCAATCAAACTGTCATCATGTTCCGCTTTTTTTTTCAGTTTATTGATCCTCGTTGTTGTTGTTGTTGTTGTTCGCAATCATATTTACCACCTAATGGAGCTAATCAAACCACTGATTTAGATTCTACAGTTTCCTTTACCACAATATTAACTTCCTTCTCTACCACTGTTAACACGTACCACCGCCTTTAATAACACCTTTGCTTTGAGTAATCCAAGCAAACGAATAACCCATGCGTCGTATATTCATTATTAGCGGCGGTAAGTACTAAGATGGGTGCAAGAGGGAATTAAAGTTCTATTTTGATTAGCTACTGGTGTCGAAATAAAAGATTTTGTGTAAATACGATTGGGAACAACTGCAACGAGAATCCATAAAGTGAAAAAGGTGTATTGTTGCTTTTAAAAGCAAAACTTGATAACTTTTAGCTACTAAGCCATCCACAATCACTCTTCTCCGGTAATGCATTTGCACAGTTAAAAATGGATTTCTCTTTACGACTGTGTGATTATTTGCAAAAAATTTGTTGTCCGCTTTAGCTCTGATCGTTGAAGAGGAAACACATAATTTTTTGTAGTTTTCAGTAAGGCAACCTTGCGTAGAAAATATTCGGGAAGATATAATTTCTCCTTATAACATTGCAATAAAATAGCGGCGTCCATACCTTGCGACGATCATATTCGTTATTGCAACAGCAATAACTAATAATATATGCGATTTTTATGAAAATTTATTGAGGGCCAACAGGGTGGCTCATTGGTTAAGAAGATTTATCTCTCTAACAGGGCTCGAAATGGACGATCAGTTGATTTGTAAATAAGCAAAAATTATAGAGAAATTTTGAGTCCAAAATTTATATATCATTCCTATCCAGATAGGGGAGATAAAAAATGAATTCTTTATGATAACATAAAACGTTCCACACAAGCCAAGCTACGATATCATCCCTGAAGAAACTTAAATTATCAAGGATACACCTTGTGTAATTTATTTTACCTCACGAGACCTCGATCTCTATATAGAGAGAGAGATGAATAGAGAATGTTTTTTGATAATTATGTGCGGGAATAATATTGAAGTTTAGATATCATTCCTGCTTCAAGGTCGTGACACAAGACTTCTCAGCTGTGAATAAAATGAACTGCTAATCTACATGAAATCTACAATTGAATCGTTTGAGGAACAATTATCTCTCTTCGCATGGAATTTGTGAAAATATGGCACGTGCACATAACATACTTTGTCGATAAGTTTAAGTACTGAAACGCCGCCGCCATATGCTTCTTATTTCAAGTCTTAGAAAAAACAAAAAATTTTTTTCGGTTAAATTTGCTATCAACAAACAAATTGTTTCGAGCACAAAGCCGAAGCTGGAAAAAATTTTTAATCATAAAAATTCCAAGTGAAGCGAAAATTCGGAAAAAAAAGTTGAGGATAAGTCGTACTGTCGCGAGACTGTCTTAAATGCTACAGCCATTAGACTTTCGAAGGCCAAACTAGAGACGACGAATGGAAAAATTAAATAAACTAACATTTTGCTTGCAACTCTAAGAAATTTTCCAAATTATGGATCAAATAGTAAATTAATGAAAACTAAGTTAACTAAATAAGCATCGGATAGAAAGTGAATTGTTTTTGCTTCTGAAGACACATTACACATCAAGGTAATGGACATGACATCTACGATTTGTCCTAAGACGAATACAAAATTTCTTGTTCATAGCTATTCGCATTAAGAACTTTGACAATGCAAATTAGAATAATTTAACTTAGCATGCTATTTACGTACTTACTACTAATAGGCTAATAAATTGGAAACCGACTTTATTTAGTGTTTTGATAAGTTTAATGGTACATCTGAAATAGAAATAAAAAAAAAAAACAGAAACATAAAATAATGAATAATTTTTTTTCAAATATTTTCGACTCTTTAAAGAAAACATTCTTCGATTATTATGTTTTTTTTTAAGAAAAATTAATATAGTTTTTCATAATTATATCTCCTACACTAACTGCAAGGTACATTGTATATTATGAAGCTTGTTTATTCGTCTGTCTGTCCCATGCGTTTTGCGCTCAAGCTGCATACTGCGAACTTTTGAGAAATTTTCACAATATTGTGTACACTAATGTGTTTTAACCCAATGACGAACACAGAATTCAGAATTGTATTGGATAGCGCCATTTTTACAATAATTCCCTATATCTTGTCTTTCCCTATAGGGAAAGAGCAATTTTCAAAATCTCAAGAAATGGATTCATATAATAATAAGGACACTTTATGTAGGACTACTCATGAAGCTGAACACCATTTTCGGCACTTTATCATGAAAATAAATAAAGAATTGTCTTGAGCGAAGTGGTCTAGTGTTTATTTAATGTCTAACCTTGAGCAAGCTAAGCAAATGTTTGGCTTCTAGATAGTTTTCGGCTTTCTTTTTAACCGATATGGCTGAAGGTGACCTATAAGAGACTTTTTCTGCCGTTTGCAGCGGTGCCAGCAGACGTCGTCTGTCTAAATAAAACAAGTTTTAATTTTCACAAAGTTCTTGAATTACCCAGCAATGTCGTCATGTTTGTCGCATTACTTGTTGAACGAGTATGGATCCTAAATACATATATATATATATATATGATAAGTTCTTCTAATTACTTTTTTTGTTTTTTTTTGTTCAAAAAGGGCCGTCGCGATTAAAGGTTGCTTGTTGAAGGCAAATTTTGCATGCATATAGTAGCATAGAGAAATATGATAAAAATATTGATTATTACCTGAACTTTGTTCATCCTTACTGCTATTTATTGGATATATAGTTGTAGAGGAGGAAGTCGAAATCGAGGCGGAAGAAGATATAGATGCCAGTGAATGTGAGTTATCCTTTGAAGATTTAGAAAGGTCAGTGGTGGTATTATCAGTCATTGGTGTAGTTGGCATAACGCTCGCGATTCGTAGACCGGCTGACAGTGAAGAATGCGTATTAGTTATGGCTGCCAGAGAGTTGCCATCCATGTTCGCATTACCTAAATGCGCAAACATCGAGCACTGGGATAAGGTGGATTGTGGTATTGTGGATTGATGCCCTCCTCCGCTTCCAAAACCAGCCGCCGCAGCAACTGCTGCAGCCAATGCGGCCGCGTTACCTACACCATTATATTGAAAACCATGATATGGTGGCGATAAACGGGAGGTTGAGAGCACAGCTGGATGACGGGGTGGAAGTAAAGAAGGTGCTGCCGGAACTGCCGCTGTGTTTTGATAATGCTGCATCCACATTTGTGGGTGACGCATGGCAGCTAGTGTAGATATGTACGGATGATAGTATGGTGAACCAACAACAGCTGGAATGTATGGCGATGTACCAGGCGGTGTGGAGGGCATTAACGTGCTAGTTGTAGGTGGATTATGTGGACTGCCTCCTGTAGGTGTAGGTGGGGGATATATGTAAGGATATGAATGTAAAACCGATGCCGCTACGTTGCTAGTAGCACTTGGACTGTTACGTTGCATCAAGTGTTGCTGTTGTATTGCAGTCACAGGCGTACGCCTGTCGTTGTTGCTGTTAGTTTCATCATGACTGTTATTGCGGTTATCGGCATTTGGCGACGAACAATTTGTGCTGCTGCCACCAATAGCAGCGGTAGGCGAAGCGAATTGTCTTCGTATCGAAGCAGTCTTTTTTGGTACAGTTCGTGGCGCAGTATCGCGGGGCGATGTAGTCATTGAACGTGTTGGGGATAATTCCTTCTGCGCTGGAATGTGCATTGTACTAGCTGTTGTTATCGTTGTCGTTGCAGATGACGATGTTGGTGTGGCTGCTCTAAAGGCCGATGAGTGGTGATGAGGAGAACGCGAATTCGTTATTACACCTACATTTATTGTTGTTGCCAATGTCGCGACTAAGTTATTATGACTGTTGGTAACAGTAGAAGCCGAATTTGTAGGAGAAATTGTTGGCGGTGCGGGCACATAATGCGGCGACATCATGTATGGCGAATAATAAGTCTGTTGATGAGCAACCAAAGGATTATGATGCAAGTAGTGTTGCTGCTGGTGCTGTTGCGAATGATGATGAGGGTTATTATGCTGAGTTGATGAGGAACTGTGTTCAGAAGAGGTGCCAGTATATCTTACTTTATGAAAATTGTTATGCGCCACATCGGGGGAATTCCATGGTGAACGTCTTCCGTATTCGGTGTATCCGCCACTTACCGAGGGACTTCTTGAATGAGCATCGTGCATAGACGGGGCATATGGCGGCGAACGTTTCGTCTTACTCAAAATATTCGATGGTGACTTACCACCACAATTAGTTTCTGGTGATTTCGGTAAAGCCGTAGAGGTATTTTGAATATGCGCGGATGTTTGATGATAAACCATGGTATTAATTGTATTTGGCGTTGGAGCATCATTTTTCTTGATAGATGAAGAATCGCTACCGCCACCGAGCAATGAATGTATACTATACGAACTATAGAGCTTAGTAGGTGCTGTCGGAGTACCAATTGTGATTTTATTTGAATTCACTGCAGTTAATGTAGCGGACGTTACACTGTTAGAAGTATGTGTATTTTCTATATGCCCAGATGTTGTTACTACGGATTTGGTATTATGTAATGAACTAGTGGAATTGATGGTCGTTTGTGTAAAACTATGAACAGGTCCGCTATTCAAAGAATTATTATTTTTGGCACGACTACGTTTGCCCCCCGCAACTGCTACGTTGTCCTCCAGGGAGACCTTCTCAAATTCTCGCAAGATACGTTTACGTGGCGATACGTGCTGCTGATGGTGTTCGACTAGACGCGATGTCGCCGATGAAGATGGCGGTGAGACTTTATGACCAAGACTTTGTTGAACATTCGATATAGACGACGAGCCCGTTGTTGACATTATGGATGGTAACGTTATAGAGGATTTAGACATTAAAAGGACATTTGAAGCTAAACGTGATGCAGACGCGTCTGTAAGTTTTTGTACGATTGTCATGAGCTTCGCTCTACTTTTGTACTTCAACTTTTTAAGTCTTTGACACGTTAACATTGCAATGTTATTGCTATCGTTCTTCTTCGAATCTGCCAGTTTTCCTTCTTCATTTTCATCTTTCATTTTGTTAGATTCTTTATTTACGACTTCATCGTTTCCGTTTAACGTCAACTTCTTTTCGTCTTTCTGTCTCCCATCACAGTCACTAGCATTCATTCCTTCGGCTGTAACTTTACCATTCTCACTTAAGTTTGAAACTTGGGTCATTTCCACGTCATTGTTTTGATCATGACTTAGGGAATTGTCATTATTTTTTGTCTCAACTACATCCAAAATTTTCTCTTTTTTTACATCAATTTCAGATTCACTGGCGCCAATTCCATTATCAGGTTTGCTCTTCGTTAAGTCATTTTGAACATCATCATCAACAAGCTGGCGATTATCGTCTTCACGATGACCATTGCTTTCTTTCTCAATGCTATTCTTATCATTTAGGTCTTTTTCAATAACTTCGTCTACTTTCGTAGTCTCTGCAAAAATTGGAACCTTCATTGTGACTATTGGATCATACGGTTTCCGCCGCTTTTTGCGAGCTCTACATAAAGCCTGCGCCGTTAATTGCTGAAATGCGGGTCTCTGATAAAACAGCGACATTTCTTTTGATGCATTTTTTCGAGGCGTCACTTGTTTCCAGCAATGATCCCGTTGCCATGGTGATGATTGTATAGAGCTGTTATCATCTGAAACTGCAAAAACAGGGAAGAAATTATTTGTGTAAAAATAGATTTGTATAAAAAGTTGATATGAAATACTAAAGACTTACAGCTCAACGAATTGGAACATTCGTTCTTTGGAAAGCCCACGCCACCGGTCAATGCAGCTGGAGATGCCGCTAATAGCGATTGTGTAGCCCCTGTGATCGATGCGGAAGGAATTATGGTCGATGACCTAGCGGGCGATGGAATGGTATTATCTTCTCGTGGTACTGAAACCCAACCACTTTTGTCACCATCTTTCGAACGTGCCAGCTCCAATATAAATTTACCATCTGAAAAAAGCGATAGTCTTAAAATTAAACCCACTATGTTCTTCATATTGGTGAACCTTTAAAAAATTGTAAGCGACCTCCGTAAATTTGATTGCTAGGTATGGTTACATTGTGTGCATTGTTATGATGATAACTTATACTGTTACTGGCAGCATTAACGGCGCCAGATGTTGACTGTGTATTTGATATCGGAAGTCTACCAATATCACAACGACTTTGCTGATTAGCTGAATTATTATTGTTGTTCTTGTTATGACTCGAATGAATTGAGTATTTATGGTGCTGTTGGGCGCTAATGCTGTTCAGATTTACAGATGACAAGTTAGCAATGGATGAAGATGCCGGAGTCTCCACAGATGATATTACTGCGGTAACAGTTGCATTAGCAGGACTACTATTAATGGTGTAGTCAATGACACCCATATCCAGGGAGTACATGCTAGTAGTGACCAGAGTTTCGATCGGTTTGGCAAATTGGTGTTTCGCAGAAGCAGAACTTGAAGTGTGGATACTATTAGTAGCGATTGATGAATCCAGTAAGCCATTATTTAACGTTAAATTTGAAGACGAAGGTGTTGTTGATGATCCTGATTGATGTCCAGGCGTAATGGAAGTACCTAGACGATTGTGTTTGGTAGTGGCATTTACGGCGGCAGCAGCAGCTGCTATAGCCACCAGTTGAGCATGAGCCGCAGCTGCCGTTGTCGCATTAGCGGTCTGCACCGCGGAAGATCTACTCTGTAAGGGAGATGGTGGTTTAGGCAACTGAAAATTTGCAGCTGCTGTCAATAAAGTTGCTGTGGCAGTAGCTACAGCAGCGGCTGCCGCTGCATTTGAGCCATTTAAGCCATTTTTCAATAGGATTTTTGCAGCTTCAGCAATAATCAATTCACTACTATTGTTGTTATGATTACCGTCAGAGTTAGTTATATTAAGCGAATCGATTTGCTTACTATTCAAGCCACCATTTTCGTCAGAATTGCTATTGCTGCTTGCATTTTTTTTACTGTTATTTGACTTAAGCTCATCTATCATTACTGTTGAATGTAATGACGAGGATGACGAATGCGGTGCGGCAACGTCATTTTGCCCAACATTTTGAAGGATTTTGCTTTTAAGTGTTTTTGCTTTACGTTTCTCACCCACTTGCTGTTGTTTCCCTTTCTTCCCAGTTTCGTTTTGTACAATTTTCATGTCATTATCGGCAACAAGTTACAGCTGCATTCGTAAAAGCTCCTCTTTGGCTCAACAGATAGAGAAGCATCAAGTTGAAGCCACCGCATCAGAATAACGTACATGTACAATCGTTTGCGTTCACGTTTAACTGATAAAATCCTTTTATAAAAACTTTATAGCTCAACAATAATTGATAATAGAAAAGCAGCTCTGTTTTTCTTCCACTTTTTGCGTTACGTATAATTTCCATAAATTTTTGAACTTTTTCTTTTTTCTCAAGTTTTAATATTTTAAGCGAATTATTATTAGTTTTCTTTTGATTTGCTTTTTGCAATTTTCCTTTGCTCTTTGACAATTTTCTATGTATGTCTTGCAAGTATTCTGCAAAACCACATTAAAATATTAATTCACTTCACTTCCGATGGTTCGCACTTTTTTCCATTTTAAACCAAATAAAATTCTTTTTTCTTTCGCTAAAAACTTTTTAATAAACATGGAATTAACAAATAATGTATTTTCATATAAATTATTGCAACTTCCTTTACTGCCGTTTAATATATAATATGAAACGTTATTTTTCCCCACTATTCACTATCCATATAGCATACCAAACCATATCAGAGCACACATATATGAAGAGTTAACCTCGCCTAGCATTTCATTTATATGAATGTAATAAAGGAGAGTCATAAGTTATTTAAGTCTCTCACTTATACATTCTTCAATGAATTTATTACGCTCTTTAGATAACTTGCAACTCTTCCTTTAAAATTGCATTATCTGAAAAAGTACAAATTTTCTCTCATCAATTTCTTAATTTTCACTCGCCCTCTCGGAATTATTATTCCACCTAATCGATGTGTTTATATTGAGAGAGAATAGCACATATATTCATTTTTTAAAGTTATTTCTCCACATCGTTTACAAATTCATTACGCGCTCCCTCTTCTTTCTGCTTTACACAGAGTAGTGCAGGTTATTCACACCCAATACGAATAAAAATGAATGTAGCTGTTGCTGCTTTTGTTGTAATTACTGCAATAGTAATCAAAGTTCTTACTTTTGATGTTATTACTCCAACAATGCAGTGTAAAATATATGCTATGAATATATATGTACGTATGTTCATAAGTATTATGAGGTTATATTCCATGTGTTGGCTCCATCAGCGGTTGTGGTATTTAGTAGCGATATTTTATTCGCATTGATATGAATGCATTCTCACACACACATACACATACACAACACAATGCATTTTTCTTTCTACTCAACTGCCATTTTGTTTATGACCATCGCAACCCAAAAACTAACCTATGTTCCACACACTTTGGCATATAATGCTGGAAAATATCTGTAAAATTTTCGCCTTCATTTGCTAAAGGGGGACTTGAGTTGCCATTAAATAATACTTGCCTTTAACGCTCTCTTTCTGTCTCTCTCTCCCTCTCTCTTGCTATCCCCCCGTGATCCAATTTGTCGTATTTGTTCTCTTTTGCTGTTATTTTATTTTAAAGTGTGGATGTTGAAGTTCAAGCTATATATGCACAGTGGGTGTTATAGAAATTTTTTGGGGAATTGTAGATGAAAATGAAGAAATTTATTTTACCAACCCCAACCATTTATGTTCGCTTCATCTTTGTGACCTTTAGGAAGAACTTAAAATATCTTTTCTATTAACCGCAAATAAACTTGACAGAAAAATATATTTGAAGATTCGTTATAAATTAAATCCATCCACAAAACTTCCTTTCTTAGGTGGGTGGCGCGAGCTGTGGAAAAGGGGGGAGAGCGTCATAATATTGCGATTCCTTTGCAAGAAAGAGATCAAAAGTTTTGGAATCCATAAATAATATTAATAGAGTAGTAATTCTGACTCGACACCATCTCTCCCTTCATTCGTCGTTGGAGTCCTTGCAAGTGTGAAAATCGAAGGCAAAATCCGCTACGGGACCAAGATTCCCAACAAATTACTCACAACAACAAAGGGAAAAAGAACACTTCGTTTAAAGTTCTAGTGAAGAACGAATCGAAATTTCCCATCAATGTCTTTTGTGCTATTCTCATCCATCTTCCCCCAAAGTTTTCAAAAATTCTACTAACTTGGAAATGATCTGTAAGGAGATTTTTAAAACGGCTACAATTACACAAATACATTTATTTTATCTTAAATATTCCACTATAATACATAGACATCCTCTGCAAGTGACGTCATAAATATCAAAACATAAAACTGGATCAACGTTTAATTCAAAGAGTCTCGCATGCGTTGATGCACACACATACGCATTCATCCGCATATTGATTATATTATTTAGTGAACAAGAGACGAATGAAGTGCTTTTACTAATTATTCCCTCCTATAGTTCTTCTAAACACTAAGCTCAAACAACAAAAATATTCCTTTACATAAATACGTGCCTAAGTACATACGTACATATGCATATATGTTTGCAACCACGAATGAGTGTTGAAATAAAGACTCACAGAAAGAGAGGATAGAAGATCTGCCGTGCGGTTAGCGAACGTATTAGTTTGTTCGTCGATATGAACGTTAGTCGTATTGTCGGTTGCTTAGTTTGCCGGACTACACCAACATACATCTGGTTAGATTTTAATAACGTTGTTGTTGTAGAACGAAGCTTAAGCTGAAAAAAACGTTCAGTCTTAACTTGATATTCTTTCCTCTTCACTCTCGTTTATTCTTTTTTCCTTTTTTTTGCATTTTGCGCACACAATGCAACCGCTGCACAGTGACGCAGAGGTTGCTATAATTACAGAAGGAAAGGATGAGTTTTGAAGGACATTCATGCTTTTGTAAAATATACCTTATTTTCGATGAGGAAGCAAATTCCACGATTTCAGAATTTTTCTTGAGAGAGGAAACTTTTTGAATTTTTGATTATTTTTTTTCATGCAATGAATTATTAAACGAAATCAAAAATTTGAATTAATAAGATTTTTAAGATATTTTTCTGCAAATTTTGAAATTTTGGGTTTAGACAATGCAATTTACACGGAGTATCGGCTCAGAAACACTATTTCCTTTCCGCTTCATTTCGTGGAGTTTTGTCTATTTATTTGTTAACAATATATTTACATATGTATAAGCCACGCATTTCTTTAAGACGTTAAGGCCAATTTGTTAGGTTTCAATATTATTTAGTTAGTCTGATGTGATCTGATACAAACCTCCTTTAAAAATGCCATAAATCAACACTAATTGATGTTCTAAAGCTAAACTAAACTTGAGGACGTTATGAATTTTATACCCGATATGGGATAAAAACTTAGTAGATATGTCATTCCTTGCAATCTCTAAGAAGCACGTGTCACGCTCATTGATCTGGCTGTGACCCGGATTCAATTTAGAAGACATCTTCTTAAATCCATGGCCAAAATTTGGGGTAATATGAAATTTGGTAGAAATATTGAATGGGGGATTCTGAAGGCTCGTTACTAAAGCGATTCCCATTTGTTTCTCTTCTTTTTTTTGTTGAAACAGAAGATTTAGAGAGAATTTAACATAGCTTTACATATTAAATGTGCCACTGTGCGCTGCATGCCAAATATATAGTAAATGTCAAGTAGGTGTAAAATAAAGAGAGGGAGAGAGAGCGAGAGGGAAAGATATGCATTAAACACAAAGCAAGTATGAAAGAAAATGCTATAAAGTGAAAAACACAATGGTATCGAATGCACAGGCACCCCTTCTTCCTTCCCCCTTAAATAAAAGTTGTTGGGTTATATGTTTGTATATATGTATTGTTAGTTCGGATTGTATTTATATATATATATATATATACATATATATTGTAATTGTGTTGAGAATTTCCTGTCTTATTACCAGAGGGAAACTAAATAGAGAATGAAATCAGGAAATATGTAACGGATCCTTAAATTCGTAACATTTCAGCATAAATCTTTTTTATAATTTATGGAAAATATTAATAAGATATTGTATTCATCTCCTTTGATTAAATTTATATACATATGCATATATATACATATACATGTATTCCCCATAAGATAATCTTGAACTAACGAGAGAAACGGGAGATTGAAAAGGGTTCTTTTTAATTTCTTCTCGAACACATCACATAAAGAAAAGCTTTTTAATGCCACTCTTCATTTTCACTTCATTTTTTATTCTTTATAATTTTTACACATAAGAATTGCATTTTTATTTAAACATTTTTTGAGATTATAAATCATTTTACACTCATTTCCACATTATGTACGCGTAAACCAACGCACTTATCACATTATATTTGGCGTTTTGTACATTTTTTTTGTGCTCTTAAGAGACGTTAAACACGAACAAGAAGCATAGAAAATTTTTTCTTTCTAATTACCAACTTGCGAAGTAGTTTTTCACATTTTTTTATGTTATTATGCTTTTTGATTCGTCAATATATTTTAGCGGAAACGTTTAATAATAATCTTTAAATGTGCAATTTTTATATATTTATAAGAAATAAATGCAAATAATTGGGCGAAAATCAAATTGAAAAAACTAAAAAATCCAGTGTGTTAAATGACAGAGACAACGACGTACGAAAAAATTTAACAAGTGTTACCAGATCGGGCATTTACATAGCTAAGGGAATTTTCTCACGCGGTTACAAAAACAACTCGTGAGAAAATTCCCCTGAGCGTGGGAAAATTGGGATTTTTCTTTTGTTTGTTGTTGGATACATGAAGGCAGCAATGTTGTCAATGAAAATAAACGCAAACACTTTTACAGATAAACTCATTGCATTGTTTACGTCATTACAAACGGAACATATTACTTTATATTGCAAAATTTTCTTGTCAATGAAAATAAACGCAAACACTTTTACAGATAAACTCATTGCATTGTTTACGTCATTACAAACGGAACATATTACTTTATATTGCAAAATTTTCTTATTTTTCTGAAATTAATTCAAGACGATTTTTTAACATTTGGCCATAGATTTAAACTTCAATTCGGTGCACCCACATAGTTTAGTTTAAGGGACAAAGGCTGCGGAAAATGGCTCGGATTGTCATATAACTACTTATTTTTTAATTTTTTATATGAATAACAAAATGTAGCGAAGTGGTTTAAAGTATTCAATAATGGACTAATAAATTTGCCTTAGAGCGGTTCTTAAGTAGAGAGTTAGGTTAGCTTACAGGGTAGAATGATTGAAATTTCCTTATCCCCTTCCTTATTGCGTTACACATGTATATATTGTTTAACATGACATATCAGGTAAATTAATATTTAGTTTGTAGTTCAATGTAAAGCGCCAAATTGATACGCCCTAAAGAAGCGGCTAAACTTGCCTGGGGTGTCAGTCGCACTAATATAGGGTTCAACTTCAGCTAAAAGCTAGCTTAGGCTTAGCTGCATACAAGGTTAAAATCTAATTCCGTTCATGTAACAAGCACTGCCATCAAGGAAATAGCAGTAGGACGCTTCTAATTGCTCCGTATTTATCACACATTGCCCTGACTTCACGGCGGTACAATGAACACTTAGTGTCCAATTTAAGTCTTGCTTACATTAACTAGTTAACTGGACCTCTTTAGTGATTCATTCGTGTATTCGTCAAATACAGACTATGGGTAATATAATATTAAGTTGTAATGAAACGATTTGACAAAATGACCAAAATATAAAATAAAATATGAAATTTTACGAGGAAATTCGACAAGGACGGATGGAATTTTGTTTCGGAATTTTTTCATTTTCAAATTGCTTTTGATTTTCGTAATTCAATTCCCAATGTCTTAAGGCGTTATCGAAATAAACTCTTAACTATTAGGGCTATAGTTAAAAAATATTAATTAATTACAAATATTTGTCTTTCTTGCGAACACAGAAAAACTTTCTAAACAACAATGAAATATAAAAAATTAAATTCATTTTTTTTTTGTTAAAAAAAAAAAAAAGTTGAAAGAAACATTTCTTCTTAAAGTAGAAAATTAAATCAATATTTTTAATTTCACAGCATTTTTAATCCGCACAAGTGATCTTTCGAAAGAGAAAATTTTTTGTTTTCAATTGAGAGAATAACACTTTTCATCAATTAAATTAAATCCTTTTAAAGTCATTTTATGCTTAAAAATAATTAGAATAATTTAAAATGAAGACGATTTGTGATTGATCAACAAAAATAGAAAAGGAATTCTTTACATGAAATGAACGTTGTTGTATTTAATAAAATATATATTTGTATATATATATATATATATATATGTATGTATTTTGCTTTTTAATTCATAATTTCTCATTGTTTATCATTTAAGAGATATATACATATAATCCCAAGTTATTCACAATAAAATAATGGCTTCTCGCGAATTTTTAGTTTTTGTTTTTAAATATACGAAAAAAGAAATAAAAAGAAGATAGTTAATAATATTGAAAAAAATATCAAATTATTTGATATTTAAGTTTAAGTTTGTTATTATTTGCTATTGAAAGGTTTATTTAAACGCAACGTTTGCGCGTTCACGGCATCTTCCATTGTTACAATAGGTTTTTGTGGACAATATTTTATCGTATGCGCATTATCACCAGATGAGCCACATATTGGACATGTGTATGCTCTTAATTTTGGACATAAAACTCGACCTGCCGAGTCACGAACCGCATGAGATCTTACAACCGCTTCCGGCTCATTATTGTTTTCACAAAATACACAATGTTTAGCCGAAATCTAAAATGAAATACATAAATATGCATAAAAAATACCTAATAAATCAAATCAAATATGTTATATAAGCAAACTTATAGATAGATATAGTAACGTTTACTTAAATTTCATTAAATGTCATTGTCTATAAAACGTTATTAGTCGGCAGCTATCTGCTGCAGCTTCGTAAAACTTTGTTCTCCTCAACAATTTCATTTATTAAATACTATACTAATTTTTAATATAATTTTCGTAAAACTTTTTTTTACATTTTCTTTTGATATTTTTAAACGGCTTTAAGAGTCGTTAGCTGATTTTTTTCCTTTACAAGGTTTATAAAAAAAAGTACCATATGTTGAGAGTAGAGAGAGAGAACAGAGTTGCTTTCAATAAATTGCAACGCTTCGATTCTGTTAAAGAGCGGGAGAAATTAAGGTCACACTTCTGTTAAGGTGTTAGAAATCAATATTACACTTCAAATTATCTTCTAAGGAGATTTGCAAAAATGATGATTTTACTAAGACTACAATTTGTCGACCAAACTGTGCTCAAGATATTGAAGATACATTTTCCAATTCTCAGGATATGTCTTATTATTATTATTATTATTATATCTTAGTCTCGAAAGGGAAAAAAAAGAATTTTGGAAGCGAAATGGCAGCCAAAGTGCTTCACAATAAAACCGACAATTTTCGTACCTCAATTAGGGCATGAATTTTCGCGTTCCGTTATGGCGATATATGCAATTAATTTACAAATTCCTCAGCACTTGATAGCCTCGACAACCAGCTACGACAGAGATAATGCGATATTTACGTCAAAGACGAAGGTATTAGTTGATAATAATTAATAATAAATAAGGCTTGGTAACTAGTAACACTAGTAAACACATAGTATAAGAAGCTGCGACAGTGTCAATACAGGGCACACGTCAATCTTACTCAAGCCATAAAACCGTCTATGATTGCGAACATTCTTCAATTCAAAAGAAATTTATAAATTGCTTTTTAATTTTTATATAATTATACATGAAACATTGTTTTTCAATTTCTTTATTCGACTGAGATGTGCGTGAATAAAATTTAACTGTTATTATAAACACGGAGCCCGTTGAATTTATGGCTTGTAATGACGGCGTCCATTCATAAAATGAAAAAATCGGTATCTACAATTATATAGAAGGCGTAGATTTTTTTGCTTATTCTCAAAATGATTAACAATTAATTAATTTTACTTCATTTTTTTTCTACCGGTTTCCAGATAAAATTATTAGGATCTTATCTCCATAAAGTGGGTCAACTATATTGAAATTTTGTTTACGCGTTCTTCGAGACATCACTCTAGTAGCTAAACCGCTTCTTTTACTTATTTCTATACATTGCTCAAAAATTATTTTTAATAAAAATATAAACTTTTTGCGATTTAATTTAGATAAGTGCCTTAACCTTATGTTTCAATAAGTTTAATTCATTCGAAAGGATCATCGTACTTATTAGTGCGAACCCTTTTAACGGGGTCCTTTGGTTCACATATGACTAGGGATGCGTTGAGGGAAACGGGAAAGGGTATGAAAGAGGATTTTGTTGTTTTTTCTCGTACTCTTCACGGTTACGTTGCCGCAGTGCTTCATAAGTCATACCTAATTTGATCGGTTCTAACGGTATATATGGATCGATTTGATCTCTACCTATATATCCAATATTTTAGCTAGTATTTGGTTTCACGCTTACGGTTTTATCCTTGCTGTTCATTGAACTAACTGAAACAGCGTATGAGTGCCGTTTATGTAAACTTTTTCTGAATATAGTTTTCGTTAATGGATTGAAGAAAGGGAATAAAGGTGCGAATTTTATTCTCATTTGGACTACCTATATGAAATGTGTACATAAATTTCGACCAATTTGATCTATGAACTTAAACATCAAGCTTCAAGTCTCCTATAATAAATTTCACACACTTTTACGTCAGTACTTCGCGTGTCGACAACAAATCTGCTGTGCCAAATGGAACAGCGTTCATTAGCCCTTTGTATTATACAAATACTTATTCATTTTCGCGATAATGCAATCATATGGGAGGGCACACGAAACCAGAGATGATATGATTAAAATTTAATAAATTTAATATTTAGACCCACGTGAGGGAAGTTCGCTATACATAACTGTTATGTCAAATTATGACCGTCGATCAATTTTCATTATACAATATTAAGTCGACCTTTTCGTCATTAAAGGGTTCCTTTTCCATGAAAACTTTCGTATGAAATCTTGCCCAAAAAATTAGATTTGCTTCGTCTAAGCTCCCACATTGTGGTCATGGAATAATTTTTATGTTAATTTATTGTGATGATAGTCCAATTTTCGCAATGAAATGTAGAAAGTTACATACTTTTGCCTTACGAACTTTTTTTCGTAGGAACGGAAACGGCGGTTCAAGGAATTCCCCTATTCGATCGTTATTTTAGTATGCCGAACTATTTCTATTCAGCTATTTTATCGAGAATTTATGTATATGCGAAAATTTTTTCCCGATTCGGTACATTTTCCATAAGGTTCGTCCTTCGTACCAAAACTCATCAGTATATAAAATTGTGCCAAAAAATCTTAAAAATTTGGAGCTGTAGGCGGAACACAAAAATGCAAGGACGTACATCAGACAATTCGATACCCAAGTCTTTCTCAATACATCCAAAAAAAGTTGGTGAGTACACCTTAATATACGTAACAGGTAGAGTAGGATGCAAAAACCCAACAGCATTAGTCGGGCAAAAAAAGTTGTTTCCGCCTAAGCGTTAGGTATATTTGCACTACAACTTAAATCTACTAATTTGACGCCAAACTATCAATTTGCTGGTGTATTTATGGAGAGTACACACATATATTTTTATAAATTATCATTAGAATTCATTCCGGATCGTAGCTAAATTTTCTGTTTTCGTCTTTGCAACTTTGATGAGTCCAATAAGAAATCGTTTACGATAGCATCGGACAAAACAAAAGAAACCATTTTGGAATGTCTTATGTAACATATACGACCTCTGTTGCTTATTGATGAGATCAACAATTCATTGCAGCCGTATTGTACTGCAAATACCAATAAATATCGGTATAGTCTATTCACATTCCGCTGAAAATCAGCTAAGATCTTCATTTTCGAAATATATTTTATATTGTTGATAATAAATAAGGATTTTTTCGATGGTATCTTACTGGTCGTAGATTATGGAAACCATTTTTTAAGATGGATGTGAAACTATCCCATCAACTTTTGTTTTTGCCGATTCATGAGAATACCAATAAACGATGAATAGGTAGCCATCTCTATAGCGAATTAAAACTGATCACTAATCAGAAATAAGTATATTTTAAGCAGTTTCTTTGTGTTGCAAGTATAACGGGGAAGCCAGTACACCGCGATAGCCGCGAACCGTGGATGCGCAGATGCTATTATCTTGCAACATTCAAAAGCGTTTGAAATTTTTAACTAGAATTAAACAAATAGGCAGCCCCTTTTTTCTGTTTTTTATACGCATCCATCGGGAGATGAAAGTGTCTTTTGATTTCTTTTTTCCGCCACAATCGAAAGTGAAACTTTAGGTTAAGTTTATCTAATGTGTACTCACATATCTTTCATATTTACTGCCATTGTAACGATTTCTGGTCAGCTTCTTCTGATTGCTATTATAGTCCATGTTAACAGCAGCAGCGGCTGCCACAGCGGCAGCCGCATTATTAACTGCATTCGCGTGTTGATACATTTCAGCTGGTGAAACTCCCCAAAATGTACTATTAAAATTTAAGTTTACTTGATTTTGTAAACATAAGCGTTGCTGATTTAAGATGGCTGCGGTTGCAGCAGCACTGTAGGTTGCATTCGCCTTATTCCCAACGTTTTTATCAACGTTTCCGGCGTTGAATGGGCTAAGTGTAGCTGTAAGCAAACTCATTCTATTGACATAGGGATTCGATAAATGCATCATTCCCAGTTGCTGCTGAACAGACGACTCATCAGCCACGTAACCATTACAGGCGAAATCCTGCATAACAGCATCAGATATATTCAATGATGGACTTAGACCGTCTAATGAATAAGAGAAAAACCTTTTTTATATATTAATATCGCAATTTTTGCTATTATTTTAAATAGCGCCTCATCTTCTTTGCAAAGGCATTTGGTATATTGTAATTGAATTATATTCACAGAGGGCGTTAATGCCAACTGTGTGCACAAGTTTTGAGAAACCAACTCCAAGAATATAGCATTTCCTAGAATGCAATACTTAATAACAATTTCTGGGAATTACAAAACTTATTCACGGAAGACAACAATAGGCACAAATTTGATACAAGTGACTTACCAAAATTATTATTTTTATAAGCTGCAAGTTTTGCAAATAATTGTAAAGATTTAGAGATTTCATCCTGTTGTTGCAGCTGCTGCTGCTGCCGCTGCTGTTGCTGTTGACATTGGTATTGACGAATTGAAGTCATTAAATTTCTATTTCGATTTCCGGGGGCGCCCGTTCCACCTAGCATATGCGGAAAATTTGATGGAGACCAGTTCATTTTTGAATATCTAACAAGAATTATGAAATTTCGTTATTACGTTGTGTAAAAGGTATAAAAATCCGCTTTTTAGCCTCTTCTTCTTCTTCACAGTTACGATGCGAAATGAAATAACGGAATCCTTAAACAAATTACTACGCAACTTTTGCATAGAACACTATTCTTCTTATTTGTACTACGTATACATATTTATTGTTAATAATTTCCATAATCTTTAAAAATGCTTCAAATTAGCATGTACTTCATCACATTTCAAATTCAATTACTTCATTATTGTTATTATGGCAAACTTTTCGCGGCATCAATTCAGCTCTCAAAAAAATGTGTTTTTCTTGTTTATTGTCTCTTCATATATTTTCTATTCTTGCATTTAACTTACCTTTTAAATATGTTAACCTTATTTATTTTATCTGATTGTACGCTCCAGCCGTAAAATAATGTGCGACGTCTTTTAAACCCAATTTTTCTTTGTTTCGCTTTAAAATTCCAATAAATAACTGCATATAAGTTGATTAGTGTTAGTAAACGTCAATTAATAGGTCGTTTAATAGGAATGTTTCATTTGCATAGTTACCAAATTTATAAAATCTCCGATTTAGGACATTAGACTGAATTTTGGAAATTTTCAAATAAAATTTCCTGTCCAAGAAGGCAAAAAAAGGAAATAATAAAGTATTTGCTTTAAAAAACTTTCCTATGTCGCGCAAATGGAAATGATATATACAAAAGTTCTTTGTTATAAAATTCACGTTTCTAAAACAGATAATTTTTTTAAAAAATAGAACATTTTGTTTTAGATTTATTTCAAATTTTCGGAAAATGATGAAAAGCCGGCTCATCTTATCTAAATAAGAGCACACTGGAGCCTTCCCATTTTAATTTAGATATAGACAAGATCGGGGACAAAACTGATGAAGACAATAGGCCCAAGTAAGATTTGTCGACGCTAAAATCTGAAAATTTTGGGGTTTCTTCAGAAAGTAGCGGTCAGCAGGCTTTAGATGCTTACACGTCAATAATGCTTTCTCGCCTTACGATAATTACTTCCGAAGTGATCGGTAACAAAACAAGAAGTTTTGAAGAATGTCAGCTGATGCAGTCATTAGGAATGAAAATTTATAGCAACCATGTAATGCCTTATGAAATTCGCTTCCGCGCAACTATAAAACAGCGGAAACTGATTGATAATCACTTCGTAACTTGTTCTGGAGCTCGACGTAGTAAATTCTATGGGTATTCCAAAGCCCACATTTGGAATAAAAGGAGTGTTCTGCTTTTGTCTTCAATACGATGCTCAATCATATATTTGCGTAAGCAAAAGAAAGGAAACAATATCTTCAAAAATGAAATTTCTGATTTCGGAATTTTTGAACACCCCTTTCACTAACTTATGTTAAATGCCTTAATAAACGGTACTGCGTAAATTTGGCAACCTTAACCATGCCGCATGTTTTTGTTGAAAAGATTGTTATTGTTTATAATATTTATGAAGATTGAACAACTTGGTGGCGAATTCAAAGTAAGGAAATAAGAATATCCATCGAAAATTGAGCGTAAAAAGCGTAATGTCAGGGTTTAAGCATTCAATTAAAGTGCCTTCTAAGTATAAAAAGGTAGCAGCCATTCTTAAAACCGCTTTTGAAAGCAAAAAATCTTTGAAAAGTTTAATTTTTGAACAAAAAAAACACGTGGTAATTAACGTATAAAATAATTTGCAATGATAAATATATTTTCAACATGGTTTATTTTTTGAAGAAATTACGTGATATGCAGGCGTTGCTTACGCACTATACCGATAACCAAAGAGCCATTGATGCTGCTATAGAGAAGTGTCAGATTCTGGAAGAAAATCCTCGATTATCTCGTGAATTATGTATAACGTTGGTTACTGAACTAATATATCATCGTAAGGATTTGAAGGGAGACAGTAAACCTGTGCAAACAGTCCGAGCGTACCGTAAACGTATAATGAAGGCTTTGGGCGATGAAAATTTGGCCAAGAAGAAAGGTTATTAGAAATGGCTAAAACTAATGCAATAAATCAAACGAATTTTAGGGAACGCAAGGTCTATAAATATGCCTGTAATCTCTCCTTTAAAAGGCCAAGTACCTATTTAGAGCATAAAGCCATAACTAGATTGAACTTTTAATTCTATTGCCCTTCGGTACTAATTTCTCTCTCTATTTTTTTCAATGAAAAGGAGAGAATTCTTTTGATTAAAAGAAAAATTTAAATGAGAGGAGATTTTGTTGGATAATAAGAAATGAATATAGGCTTTTATTCGGAAATATTTTTTTCCTCCATAGATACTAAACCACGTTATGTACGCATCAACACAAATATAGTTAGCATTGCAGATGCTCATGCCATGCTAGCTGAGAATTGGTACAAAAAAGACTGCCCGCCATTTGAGAACTATGATGAATTCTTAAAAGCAGTAGAAACTTTAGAAGAAAATGAATATATGGTCGATATGCACGTAGACGATTTGTTAATATTTCATAACAAACAAAAATATTTTTGGGCCACTCACGAGTATACTGAAAGTAAGAAATTTATGTTACAAGATAAGGTAAATATTGTGCTATAATTTTCTTAATTCGGATTTAGCAGCATTTGTCGTTGTAGGCTACTTGTCTCGCAGCGAAGATTTTGAATCCACCTATCGGCTCAATTATATTGGACATGTGTGCTGCTCCCGGCATGAAAACTATACATCTTAGTAATCTTGTCAAAAATCAAGGCACCATTTATGCGATTGAGAAAGATGCCGAACGTTACCGTCTACTCCGCAGCATGACAAAAAAGGTGAAATGTAAAAATATAAAACCGATAGAAGCCGATGTTCTCACGATTACTCCTGAAGAATGCCCCGACGTTGAATACATTCTTCTCGATCCACCTTGTTCCGGTTCGGGTATGCAGAATCGTATGTGTCTGAACTCCGAAGTTGATGATGCACAACGTCTACAGAAATTAGGTGGCTTGCAAATTAAGTTGCTTAGCCATGCCATGAATTTTCCTCATGTTAAGCGCATTGTTTACTCTACTTGTTCCATTCATAAAGAAGAGAACGAGGATGTGGTAAAAAAATGCTTATATTTAAATCCCACTTTCAAATTACTGAGTGCTAAAAAGGCACTACGCAACAAATGGTGCAATCTTGGCGACCGACAGTACGACTTTGGCAAAAAGTGCTTATATAGTCGACCCGAAAAGGATTTAACTATTGGTATGTTTATAGCGATATTTGAGAAACTTTCAAATTCAGAGGAAGTTGCGTAAAGTAAGCGAACGAAATGATTATAATTGAAGTTGCATAATAAAAATGATTTCACATATAGACTTTCGTATCGATGCTTTTTAACTTTGCCCTTTTCCGACAACATAAGATTTTTGGGAATCGATGTAACCTCACCTTAGTCGTAAAGGGAATGATGAGTAAACGATTAGAGTATAAAAACAACTGCAGACTATATCTAATAACGATGGAAATCAGTTAATGATATACATAATATCAAGTGTTAGGTTTCTCCCCCAACTTTTTGGGGTTTCAAAAATTGTAATATGGAGTCTCGCCACTTAATGGAAGGCTGTTAATGATAATAAAGCTAAACAAATTTTAAATGATTAATATGGTTTAAATGGTCATCGGTAATAAATTTAAAGGCAAGAAGTGTGCCACGCTTGAGTGCAATTTTTTTAAAGACAAAAATGTATACCGATAGTAGCGCAGTTACCTGGCTTTCACGAATTTTCTTAAATTTTCCAATTCTAACACAATGACAGAAACTGCACAGAATTTAAAATAATCAAAAAATAAAGTTTATTTCTTATCGGTGCCAACAAATGGCACGAGGGAATTTATATGCGGCTAACATTGCCGCAACGATTAACTTATTCAAACGTCCGGGCTATTTTTGTAAACGTCCTTTCCATTGTTTGTTATATATTAAAACAATTATAATTTATTTTTCTTGTCATTTTAAAAATTTTGTGAAGTTTCGTTCTTTAATGAGTAAAGGGGAATTATGCGGAGAGGCCCCATGAAAACAATTCTAATTACAATGGATTTTAACAAGTATATGTACAAAGATGGACAACAGCTTAAGCTTTAAAAGTGTTAACGGACCGTTGTATATATATATGTATATATTGTATATATATATATATGTACATGCAGATTGTTTTTAAATTTATATTTAAATTTATTCACAACAAAATATCTGCGATAAAAAAGTGAAAATAAAAGAAAATTTAATAACCTAAATTATATAAGTTTTTACACAAAACTGTTCTTGACCAAGTGTTGAAAAATATCAGAGAAAATACTTTATAACAATTAGCAAGAATTCAAAGCGTCATAAAATTGTTTCTCTTGTCATAGACAAAGGAAATTGAAAATAAGTATAATATCGCTTATGGTTTAAGTATGAAAAACTTATATTAAATTAACTGTAACCGAAATTAGACAAATTGCTCTTGACTGTTGGCTGTGAGTTCCAATAACCGCCATGCTGCCTTAGGGTTTAATTCATTAGGATCTCGACACAATACCCAGACATGATTAACGCGCATCACTTTCTCGGGATCTCCTTCGACTATTTTATTCGTTGCACGGTCTTTGAGGCACATAATCTGTTGAGCTTGAAATGTTATAATTAACACAGGGCCTTGTTCCATGACCTTGCCCATGACTAAATCAATATTTTCAATATCCAATATTTTCGAATCCATATATAAGCCACTTTTAATTGCTTGATTTATCGGAGTCGCAATAAGATTATAAGTGCTTTCAAAACACCAGTCTTTTAAAATTTCTAAATCACCGCGTACCGTGGCCTCCAGAATATTAGGGATAATATCGACTTCACAATCGCGTAAAAATTGCTTCTGGTCGAAATTGGGATCGATTTTACACAATTCCGTCATTGTTTCAGAGAGTTCGGTTTTAGAAAATAAGCCACCCATTACATCAGATACTTTATCAGTAAGCAGACGAGAGGCACGTATCACAGGATTTTCGGATTCTTCGTATTTCATTTTCCAGTCCAAAACTTTATTTACATAGGTATTGTTATTTTTGAAATTCTCCCATGATTGAAAAAATTTTGAATCTTTGTGTAATTCCACACCGGTAGCTGCGGTATTCGCTGCCACCGTTCGTTCATCGCCACTTAACTCAACTTCTTTACGTTTACGCAGTTTTCCTGGCGGTCGATACACTCGATTATTAATATTTTGTGAGTCAATTTCTTGTTGAATCATTTTGGTGGTATCCGAAAGAGCTTGGAACGCAGTCGTTTGACCCAATTTTTCACCCTTTTCCGATATAGTATCTTTGGCAGTTTTAGCTGTTCTGGAAATCTCTTCGCTTACCTTTTTTGCAAACTCAGTTTTGCTAGCCTCATCCAACGCATCGGCAACCTTCCCTTTTATTGTACCCAACTGCTCTTTCAGAATATTAGATGATTTCTGAGCTTCACTTTCAACCATATTGAATTTTTGTCTCGCCGACTGTAAAGCTTCTGAATGTTCTAATTTTTCTGCTTCTTCACGGAACTTTTTTATATTTTCTTTCATCTCTTTGTTTTTGTCCATTTCACTCCTCATATTCTCAATGAACTGGGAAAAGAAACCCGGTCGCCGGCCAGTTTGAGAATAACAAGACTGCAATCAAGATATATTTCTTTAAATAAGTAATAAACAATAAATTATTCTCTAACCAACCTGACTTTGTCTTGCTATGGCAAGTGAGGCAGTTTGTCTAAATAAACCCAAGAATTTATACTACAATTAAAGATAAAAGTTTTTAAATTTTCATTTAATAATACCATTAGCCAAAAAATAAACTCTCTGTAATAGCTTGCTTTAGAAAAAACAGTTCTTTTATATTAATTGTATAATAAATTTTCTATATTAAATACACACCATGATTGAAAAATTGCAGTAAACAAAGAAATTTATATATAATATCTGTTAGAATTTGTAGAATAATCAAGTAAAAATTTATATTTATGTAATTTATTTACCGAACTCAAACAAAATTTTTTATTTGTCTAAAGAACTCATGCCGAATGAAGTGTCATTTGTTATCATCTGATCAGAGACGGAAGTTTTGTAACAAACAAGTTCTAAGTACATCATTCCTCCTCAACTTTTCCATTTTAGTTTACTTTTTGGTATTTTAAAATTTGGTATTTCTCTCTTCTTGAACAGAAAATTTAACTTGAAAATTTCCAAAATTCAGTCTAATGTCCTAAATCGGAGATTTTATAAATTTGGCAACTATGCAAATGAAACATTCCTATTAAACGAATTGACGTTTACTAACACTAATCAGCTTATGTGCAGTTATTTATTGGAATTTTAAAGCGAAACAAAGAAAAATTGGATTTAGAAGACGTCGCACATAATTCTACGAAGAGGCAACAAACAAAAAAAACACTTTTTTTGAGATCTGAAATGGCGCCGCGAATAGTTTGACATAATAACAATAATGAAGTAAGTGAATTTGAAATGTGATGAAGTACATGCTAATTTGAAGCATTTTTAACTTTTATGGAAATTATTAAAAATAAATATGCATACATAGTGCAAATAAAAAGAAAAGTGTTCTGTGTAAAAGTTGCGTAATAATTTGTTTAAGGATTCCGTTATTTCATTTCGCATCATAACTATGAAGAGGAAGAAGCTGAAAGGCAGATTTCTATATCTTGTACACAACGTAACAGCGAAATATAATAATTCTTGTTAGATATTCAAACATGAACTGCTCTCCATTATGTTAGGTGGTACGGGTGCCCCTGGAAACCGAAATATAAATTTAATGACTTCAATTCATTAACACCAATGTCAACAACAACATCAGCAGCAACAGCAGAATGAAATCTCCAAATTTTTACAATTTGCAATACTGGCAGTTTATAAAAATAATAATTGTGGTAAGTTGTTATTGTAATTTGTTTTCTGTGAATAATTTTGTAGTTCCCAGAAATTTTTAATAAGTATTGAATTCTAGGAAATGCTATATTCTTGCAGTTGGTTTCCCAAAACTTGCGCACACAGTTGGCATTAACGCCCTCTGTGAATACAATTCTTAGAAAGGGCCGTTACAATATACCAATTTTGTTGCCAGATATTCCTTCGCAAAGAAAATGAGGTGCTATTTAAAATAATAACAAAAATTGCGATATTAATATATAAAAAATGTTTTTCTCTGATTCACTAGATGGTCTAAGTTCATCGTTGAATATATCTGACGCTGTTATGCAGGATTCCGCCTATAATGGTTAGGTGGCTGATGAGTCGTCTGTTCAGCAGCAACTGGCAATGATGCATTTATCGAATCCCTATACCAATAGAATGAGTTTGCTTACAGCTACACTTAGTCCAATCAACGGCGGCAAGGTTGATAATCGTGGGAATAAGGCAAATGCAACCTACAGTGCTGCTGCAACCGCAGCCATCTTAAATCAGCAACGCTTATGTTTACAAAATCAAGTAAACTTTTATTTTAATAGTACATTTTGGGGAGTTTCTCCAGCTGAAATGTATCAACACGCGAATGCAGTTAATAATGCGGCTGCCGCTGTGGCAGCCGCTGCTGCTGTTAACATGGACTATGATAGTAATCAGAAGAAGCTGACCAGAAATCGTTACAATGGCAGTAAATATGAAAAATATGTGAGTACACATTAGGTAACCTTAGCTTAAAGTTTCACTTTCTATTATGGCGGAATAAGGAAGTCAATACACACTTTCATCTACCGATGGGTGCGCATAGAACATGGAAAATAGGCGCTGCCTATTTGCTTAATTCTAGTTAAAAATTTCAAACGCTTTTGAATGTTGCGATATAATAGCGTCTGCACATCCCCTCGCTTTCTGGTCTTATTGCTGCTTAGATCTTGTTAAAAGTTTTAAATGTATAAAATACAGTTATTCTTGATTAGTGTATCGTAGATATCGTAGACACTTTGATTCGTAGTGTCTCTACTTTTAATGAGGAGTAGGGCAGCTCTATCGTGAGAGAAAATTGACAAACAATTTGTAACAAGATCTAATACCTTTTTAAGGGCCAACAATTCAATCAGGATGGAAGGTAGATTGCCAGAGATTTTGACTTTCCCGATTGTGCCAGCACGCAATAGCAAAGTTGGATAGTTTTGGACCGACAGAGCCGTCTCTGGCATATTTTGCAAAGCAGTTGTGGTTGTTGTAAAAATCGAGCCACTCGGCACTAGGGCTAGTTGCATAAGTTACTGCAGGTTAATTTACAAGTTAGTGTGAATTACTCAACGATTTCACTCGGTCATCAGTAGTGTTGAGTGCACTTTCAGGTCCTTATTCCATTATTTTTCAGCAGCTGGTGATGTTTTAGTTATATATAGATATTTGCTATTGTTTCTTCTAAATGTTTTAGCTTTTGCTAAACTTTTTTTTAATTAAGATGAGTAAAACAGAAGGGATCTGAGAAAGCATTGTGAGTTGCTGATCGTTAATGTAACACGATGTTGTCGGAAGATGAACAAATCTTTTGCTTTAGCTAGAGAATTGAAAGGTATTTTTATATTCGCCGATGAGGGCACGCAATGCTTTCGCCATAGAAAACAAATAAATTTTAATGTATTGTAAAAACTATCGATGAATTTTATTTGAAATACTTTTCGCTTAAGTTAAACTTATTAATAAATTGATTTTATAGTTTTATAATTTATATAGAATTTCATTTGTAATGTGTAATAAAATTTTTGTTTATACAAACATCTAATTATATTATATATGCATTAAGAATGCATTACGATTTGTTAACTAATAGATGTAAAGTTATAGCAGAAAAGCTTCTACGAGATGGCAAAATAAATCCCATTATTAGAGCAAGTATAGTCAACAGTTAAAAATTCAAAGTAACGCGCACTCAAGTGCCTGAAATAATTCGAATTAAAAAAACAAAAAAAAAAAAAAAAAAAAATCTAAAATACAGCTTATGCCGCCATGTAACTATATGCATGAATACATGTTCAAAGCTCTACGTGCTGCCATTATGTAAAGGTTGTAACTTCGTAGATTTAGGGCGATGCGATGATGACGTCGCCGATGCCGTTGAAGATGAACTGAAAACTACTGGTACGGAATCAGGTTCTAGTGGTGGGATTTCACCTCGAAATGGCCCAAATTGTGGTGTACTCCTAATTAATTGCTCCACTTTGGAGAGACTTGAGTATGAATGCAATCGTGGATGAGATAAATCGTTAGCTTCCAATTTAGGTGGTAAAACTAAAGAACTATCAATTAATGATTTGCCATCAAAAGTGACTACTGTACCACTTGGATTTTTAGATGACGGTGGCTTACGATTATCAGGTGGTAAATAATAAGCATCAGCTCGCTCGGAAGCTTGAGTTTCTGTGTCTTCATCATCATCATTCACTTCCATTTCGTAAAGATCATCACTGTCACGTTGATCTTCATAAAGTTCTTCATCTATTTCCGTTTTATCATTTTCGGGTTTAGTATTATCAAAATCGTCGCCATAATAATTTTTTAATTTTTCCAATAATAGTAAAGGCTTTTCAGGCGACGTTTGTTGGGCTGCAGTCGTGCTAGGTGTTTTAATTGTAGTGATTTTTACTTTTTCATATATCTCATCCTTCGATTCCAAGGCTAAAGGCTGCAAATCCTCATTGCTATTGTAATCTTCTATTAATATAGAATTTTCTCTATCGGTTTTACTTTCTGTTTTCTGTAAAATGGATTTGATTTCATCTCGTGTTGAATCGAATTTTGAATTCTCATTTACTTCGTCGTTTTCTTCAGATTCATTGAGTATGTCCTCTAACGTGGCGTTTCGTAATGTGGTCGCCTCTGGCTTGGTAGATTTTAGTATAGAGCTAATCATTTGGTATTGTGGATGTTGCGATTGTGATTGTGATTGTGGTGAGTTTATAACAGCACCTGAGGCTTTTCGTATAATTATTGTAGTATTGGTGCTGTCGGGAGGAGAAGGTATAAACATTGGCTCAAAATTCTGAGTTTGAGATTCTTTTTGTGCAGTTAGGAACAATGTATCGGTTTCCATGGCTTCATCGATTTCCGAGCCCGGATCTTCACGTCTACTGGCTATCTGTTCGATGACTTCTGGTGGAGGCAGAGGACCGTCGTCTCTTAAGATTGGTCTGAAGCCGCTTTCTACAACTACAGTGTCCGGTTTAAAGCCTTCGTTAACGGCTGGTTTCATTGTAGCTATTTCTGCTAAACTGGGTTCATTTTTTACTTCATGAATATCGAATGGTTTTTTAAATACGCCAATGGGCATTATAGGTCCTGGTGTTTCTGTGGTAGTAGAGGTTAAAGCTGCTACGTTTGGAGGCTTAATTTTTTCATTTATTAATGGGTGGGATAACTTAACAGGATAAATTGGTTTTTTCAGTTTTTCGACTGAGTTTCCATTGAATACGGATTTTGTTAGACTACTCTGAGGAATTAAATCAGCATAAGGCACTGGTATTATAGGCTTCGGTTTGAGGTGTAGATGTGGATCAGTTTTCCGTTGATTTGATAATTCGGTGGGTTGCCCTAGAAGTAAGACTGAGGCCGCCAAAGGCTGTATGGGGAAAGGCTTATCTTTTATGAATGGCCTTAATATGCTTGGAACCGGCTTACGATAATGATTAACTATGACTGAAGGTTGAGGCATGGGTCCGGCAGGTAATATCGAAGCTGACGTTGGATGTCTTGGCAATTGTTGCGGCAGAATCGGTTTAGAGGCTGGTACTTTTTTCACCGGGCCGGGGAATGGACGGCGTCCTGGCAACTTAACTGGATGAAAGAGTGGAGCGCTAAACGGAGGCCTTAAAAATTCCGACAAACTTATAGTTTTCTGTGAATTTGGTAGGGGAAGATTAGCGGTTAGATTATTGGCAATATGGTGGTGATGATGGTGATGATGTGATTGTATATTATGTGGGTAATTTAAATTTGAATTGAGATACGTCCCTAACGGTGGTGATGGTGGTGGTGCTTTGTTTAATGTATGTGATGGTGAATGTGGTGTATTTTGTGCAGAATTGAATGTGTTGGTAAATTTGTTCAATTTAGTCTCGCCATGTAATAATTCCGGACCTGGTGTTGATATGCTGTTAAGTTGTGGCGGCGCTTGTGCATTTGAAATAGACGATGACGCAGAGGAGATGGAGGAGGAGGGCATGGAGGCACTAGTTCCACTAACGGAAGAGGGCGACTTGAGCGCATGATGGAAGTCGGCACCTGAATGTTGGTTGACCACTAATTGATTTTGCCTTAGTATGCTTTCCTCGAGGGCCTCGGCAGCGCGGATTCCATCTGAAATCAGTTTAGTAATTTCCGATGATTTGGTTATTTCAAAAGACAATTTTGGCGGTGTTCCATTCATATTATGATTCTTAATCAAATCTGTTTGGTGCTTCAATAAAAAATTATCGTTGGGGCTGACCTTGGTTTCATGACGTATCGATGGTTCGGCTGAATTATCCTCAGGAATTGGTACACGAACGGCGTGGTTTTCAGAGCCTGTGTATCGAGAATCATCACACGAATCGTGCACATGTATCTTCCAACCCAGATAGCGATGTGTAAAACAATGATAGTAAACTGTGTCAGGGGTATTACGATCTGGCTTCCAAGTAATGACTCCCGGTTCACCCGGATCGCATTTTAGTGTCAGAGTGCGCTGATAAGCGCCAAACGATTGATAATCGTCGGCTGGAGGACCGTCGACATCCGGCGTCCAATTACAAAGGCGGCCTACACCGGTGGGCGTAATCTGGCCAGAGCGAGAACGATGAACACCGGCAAAGATGCGTATATCCTAAATGGCGAACATATTTTTATAAGGATTTATTTATAATTTTTTCTATTTTACCTTTTTCTCTTCTTCACGTTTATGCTCATAGCCACCGACTGGATCATCGGTTATATAAAATGGATGATATTTGGCGGGTATATCAGGATTATTACCGCCTTCTACAACGAACGTATACGTTTTGCCACGAACTACATGAATTTCCGGTATTAACAGACCATTAATGTACCACGATATACCCCATCCAACATGACCTGAATAAAAAAAGTCAATGTTAAAAAAACTGTTTTATGAAATTTCAAGCCCCGGTGTCACCTGTAATAGCAGAATAACCATGTTTACCGCCGGTAGGACCCATTTGAGCATAGAATACACCATCTTCCGGCTCGAAACACTGTATTGCTGGTATATCCCAGGCACCAATTTCGTTTGCTACTGGTTTTGGTGTTGGGACTGGGCGTTGTTGTGACAATTTCTGATTACTATCATAATCTTGACGACGTTTATTGCCCTGTAAAGCTTCGGCGTGACCCTCATAGTACTCTTCTTCTGGCTTGGGGTCTTCTGTCGGCGGCTTAGTACCCGCTTGGTAAACTTGATCTTGGGAATCGTCATCCTTTTCTATGCTCTCATCAACTTCGTGATCTGTAGATTTTGAACCTTCCGGCATTGGACAATTCCAAGTCGGTTGCCTTCCAAAATCAACGTAATGAGTTCGTTTCGTGTAATGTGTATGAAAGGACGTCTCCTTGCGTTCGTTCAAAGGTCCTATAGCCCAAACAACAGCTTCAGGCCTAGTTATCGAAATTGGTAAATCCAATTTATCGGTGGCATTTAATGATCTTTGATAAGTGACAATTGAATAACCGTTAACCATGGCAGCATTTAGCAAGCGTATAGAATTTGAATTTTCCTAAATTATTGCGATTTATTTGCATTTTTTAAGATTCTTTACAATTCAAAGTCAACTTACTAAGATATTGATGTCCGGGCAACTGCCTCTTTTACCCGAACATTGCGATTTATCTTCCAAATAATAGTCTTGAGCGTAACCTTTACCCGATTCTTGATCCACCCAGGCTACTACGACATCAGAACCAATCATAACGCTTCGATCCTTATCGGGTGATATACCAAACGACATGTATTCGTTGTTATCTTGAAAAAAAAAAGAAAAAGAGAATGAAGGAAAAAACGACCAGCAATTTTATATCATAATTGTAATCAATGAAAGTATATAATGAAATGTTAGATAAGTAGAAAAATTCCTTTGGGACAGACGCACACACACACACACATTTACACTAATACCAAATTTGTTCATCACATTCTACCTGTTGTTAATAAAGCACAAAAAAGAAAATCTTGAAAACCACATTCCAAAGTACCACAACAGATAATTGCTCCGTTTATTGAACTTTTTATACAACATGTTTTGAATGCATCAGTAGTAACGACGATGATGCTTAAAATTTTGCTGAATTTTTTATTGAAACAAATAACAGTTATATATGTATGTAGATGCGCGTAATACCTCTTTTTGAGCCTCTTTCGCTTTGAGCTCTTAAAGCAGAAAACAACGAAAAGTAAATAAAAATAAAAGACAAACAGAAAATATTGTTGACATATATTCTACTTGCCATTGGCACGTTTCTGCATATCATAAGGCGGTCAGTTTAAACATGCATACACATCGAGACACGCGCATATATATATATATATGTATAGATATGTATATTTGTTGCATATAAATCATATGCAAGCCTACTGGTCTTTCAGTCTTTTAATAATGGCCAGTTAAAAGAAAAGCAAATCAAATTGTCTTGAGACAATCATCTGAAACTCAAGATGAGGTCATAAACATCTTTTATAATTGTCATCAGAACTTTAATTGCTAGCATACTTGAATCATGTTTATATCTTAATGCACATAGGGTAGTCTCGAGATGCGTTACCGCAACTAATACACTGGATGAGTGCAATGCATTACATTGTGTAGATATGTTGTACAAACAAGCACGCGTTCAGCATATTTTTTTCTTAATTCTTTTATTTTATTTCTCTTTGTGCTGTCAGGCAGCAACTAGACTGCTTTTGTACAATTGCTTGTTTTTTTTTTTTGCCAAGTGGTATTGATTTCTTAATAGATCACGAGCACACATATGGATGTGTATAATCACTTGTCAAGCCATCGATTTATTGAAGTTAGGCTGTGCGTGTACTGGCGATGATTTTTATAAAAAGCTCAAAGTCACGTAAGCTTTCTCGTTCGTTATATTACAAGCTATCTTTACAGCTACCTTGCTGGAAAAGTATTGAAAGATTTTTCAACCATAGCTCTAGCGTCGTCAAGGTCAAATGATCCGTCTGCACAATTGCTCATCGCTTTTTCTCTTTTAAGGATTCCAGCTAAAAATTTGAATCTCATTTAAATTACAGAAGTATCACGGGGTGAGCAAATGGTGAGCAAAGTGAACAATTTTACTTCTTCTACTTGAAGCAAACTGTAATCAAATATCCGACACGCGTGGACCCTCGCATATCTAAACAAAAGTGTTCACATCTCGAACCATTCCGAAGCAACAATGAACACATGGCAATAATTATTCTAGAGGATAGTTCGATTACGGCAGAATTTAAAAAGTAATCCTTTAAGATATTACACTCTTATGCCCAAGTTCTTATTAATCCTCGTTTTTTGATTAATCTGCTGTTTTCGAGTCGTAGGCGTAGCTTGAAGTCTGATCTGCCCTAAGAATACGCTTCATGGCGGATTCGTAGTGATTTTAAAGCGACCCTCTTTTTCATAGAACTTGAGGGTATTTGGCACGAATCCCGATTTAACGCGTTTCAAATATCATCCGTCGGCTGATCTGCCAACAGCTTCAGCAAGATGCCTAAGTATCAGAAGACGCTTTTTGGACATCGCCGAATTTTTGGTTTGCTTGACGTGACTTTCATCAGTAGAGATTGATGATCGTCCGGGACGCTCTTCGTCTTCGACCTCGGCCTTCTTTGAACTATTTGCACCATTTGCACAGATTTCTTTTTGACAAAGTCTGCTGCCTAACGGCTCTCTGCAACATCCTGCATGTAACTTCTTTGCTCGACAAAACCACACAGCGCGCAAGCGCAGCTGAAACGCTAACGTTGTGAAACGATGTGAAATTTGGCACGGACGTCTGTCGAGGTGCTATGAATTTAGAAAATATATATATATATATATATATATATGTATTTCTCATATCTGATATATCCGCTTGATTATTGCTGATCGAATATTGCTCTTACATTTTGAGCAGTGTTATTAATATGCAGGGCCAAACGAAGAGAGAGAGAGAGAGAGAGAGAGAGAGAGAGGGAAAGGAGAGAGCGAGAAAAGACCTTCAAACTTTAAATATATTTTGTTTTTAAGTGTTCACATTACAATATTACATAATGAGAGAGACCGATTTATATGCAGTTATTAGGATCGTTTACTTACCTAATTTGGCAACTAATTGCACAACAATGCTTTCACCGGCTACTGCCCAACGCACTTCGAAAGCTAAATCATCATATAAAACTTCACAATTTAGTTTGGACTGTAGACAAAATAAAACGAAATAAAGACAAATAAAAATTAATATTGAGAAGAAAAATGCAAAAATTTATTTTGAATAAATTGATTTTTGAATAAATAAAGCAGCGTGAAGCGTATTAGTAACTCTGCAAGCGAATAACCTTGACATTGCTTAACGAACGAACGGATGGAAACTCTTTAAGAAAATTAATAACAAATAAAAGAGAAGCTTTAGTTGGATTAAATAAAATCAAAATTTTGAAGATATCTTATATAATTTTTATTTTATTTATTTATTTATTTTTTTTTTTTTTTGTATTAAATTATTTTTCCTTTTTAGTGTTAGGTTTTGTGATGCAAATGTTTATCGTTTAGCTGTTGTACTGTTGTACTGTGAATAAGAAAATTTTATTTTTTTTTTTTTTAATATTTTTTTTCCAAAATTTTGAATTTAATTTGTTTTATACTGTAGCCCATATGATACAAATGTATGTACAAAATGAAAAATGTTGTTTTGTTGTTGATATTTGTTGTTTTGTTCCTACACTGAAGGAAGAATCGAAATGAACCCATAACAAGATTCGTTTTGTGGTAAATCGCTTGGTTACCCATCACCTCAAGCAAATATAAAAAGTTCCCGGAAAATGTTTATTATATTTGAGATAAGCAAACAATTTTGTATATCTCGTTGGCATATGTGAGGCGTTGCAAAGAAGCTTCGATTTTATTCAAGTCTTAATCCTAATTGATTGATCTAAGATCAAAACGTATTGTTCTCAGTTAATCTATTCGTAAGGCCGGTGAGGCTTAATTGGATTTAATTTCGAAAAATTTTTGTCAATTTGCCACGTCCTCTATTCGCGATTGGCAAAAAAACGTTCATGCTTATCTCAATGGTAACTGAATAAAGTAAAGTAAGGTAAACCTTACCAGCCAACATTTTGTTTATAAAAATCGTTAAGCTTTATCTTCATTATCAAGTTATAGGGCTGTATAGCTTTTTCTGCCCCGACTGATAAATGTTACAAGTTTGCAAGCTATTATATAATAAAATTTTGGTTTTTTTTCTTTCTTTTTAAGGCCTTTTGCTTTGGAAATTTTAGTCGTCGCCTCTCCGCCTTGTCAACATGAAATAGGCACACAAGTAAGTTAATTTCTAATTTTCAATTTATATGTTTGAACCTTGAAAATTTGAAACATAAGTTTTAGATGGACGGACGGACACGATATAGCTAACTCAGAATGTCATGCTCAATCAATGTTGGGTGGTTCTTCTGGATGGTATTTCTGAGTGTTATACAAAATTTACCACAACAATACTATAGTCTCATCCGTTAGATAAGAAATTAAAAAAAAAAAAAAAAAAAACATTTTTTTATTAAAGATTAAGAAAGCTTTCTAAAGCAAGCAGGGGTTAGTAATAAAATCAAACACGCAGATAGGCGGAAGAAGTCAGAAATAGACTAAAATGCTCTTTTAAGGCAACTTATTAGCGTAAACGTTAAAAAAGCTAGAGCATATAAATTTACAGCATTTGAAGGCATATAAAATATTAATAATATTACAGACGTTTTTCGTAGTTTTCGTTTATAACATATTTCACTTTGTATCTACACTTGGGAAGGAAGAAGAAAAAAATTTTATAAATATTATAAAAAACAAAAAGAAAAAAAATATATTAAAAAAAAAAAAAAATTCATTATTCAAAACACAAAAAACACACAGCATTTTACGTAAAAAAAATCCATATATATTTC
>NW_023998453.1:854549-883305 GCF_014805625.2 Glossina fuscipes | reverse complement strand
AAGAAAATATTTAGTTAACGAGAAAAGAAAAATAAATGAAATAATGAAATAATTTCTTAGTCAAATTCTCAGCAATGTCGGCCATAAATTTGGCTGGCTATTCATTCTTTCTCTCTCTCTATCTCTGCTTCTTTTTTCCTTTCTCTTTTTTTCTCTGTTACTCCTTCTATTTGTCTTCGTCTTCTTCTCTTTCTTTTTCTTCTTGTCACTTGACGTAAAACACTCTATACAATCAGATCATTAAGTATAGAGCTAATGTGCTTTTTTACCTGAGGACTTATACCCAACATTTTCAACGAAGGCGGAACATTCAAGTTTTTGGATATTAAAACATGACCAAAATCAACGGTGAATGCTTCGCACCATACTCCGAAATGACCGATATCGAATATTGTTAAATCATCGGGTAAAGTTAAAACGATTGTTTTGCGATCGTAACGTCGTAGAGGATTCTCTTTGCCATTCTCGTCCGGTATACGCAAACCGTTGGGTGTAGGTCGTTCACCTTGTCCTACCCAAAATTTCGCATCTAATAAGAAGGAAAACGAAAACAAAAAAAAACAAAGTTAAGAAAATCAAATTTTGTCCTAGAAGAAGTTATTTCGGACTATTGCGCAACTATTTCAAAGCTTTCTTTTTAATTGAAGAATTGGTGAATGGGCCCTTTTTTCCTTTGCTCTTTTAAAGTCTAACCACAAAGCTGTAAACTTTAAATAGACGATGTACTTATCGAAATATTTAGGATTGCTTGTGGGCGGACCATGTCCATTTTTAAAGTTAGTCAGTCATCAACACCAACGAAGACCATCTACTTTTCAGTTGTTTATTTTAATTATTGCAAATTTGACAATACACACGCGGATGAACTCGGACAGGAACAATGTGTTTTAGAATCGGCCACGGAATGATGAGAGATGAAACTTTGTTCTTGAATAATTTCTTAAAAAAAAAAAGAGATTAACCAAAGTTTCCTCATCTCAAAGTGGCAGTCACTCTGCCTGGGCCAGAGGTGGTTAACTGAAAATAAATCAGTTTCGCTAAATGAACTGCAATGGCATATGACGAAACGTATTGGAAATAGGTAAAAATGCTATAGTGTGTCAGGGCCCACAATTAATTACCGCACACTCACCTATAGTTATTCATATAACTGTCGTGGTCGAAAAAGTTGTACGATCCGAACCATTTTCGAGAGCGTACGCCCTTGGGCCAAAAGTCATCGGTTTACTACAAAATATCTCGAAAGATGCGGGCCGTAGGTTGAGCACAAGAAAACAAGATGGACAGACGGACAGTAAAACTTAAATCAATTCAGGAAGTTTTCAATTGATTGTGTAGTAAATGGTGGCTCTATCTCAAGTTCTTCTTCTTGGTCTTACACATACCTCACAAAGTTAGTATACTAAAGGTAGGATTGTTTGAAAAGTTTGGTAAATTTTGCAACCTTTCGAGAAAAATCAGTGAAAAGAAGTAGTATAAAATTTGGATGGAAGATGACTCTTTGTGAACTCGTAATTAACCGACTATGTGGCAATGAGGTCTTATTTTTAGTTATTTCTCACAAAAGTGAGGTTATGCTTGCTTTGAACTAAATAGTTGTGTTTTTCAATCGCCTTTACATACAAGTGACCTTAGGAAAAGTTGGTCTCTCCGTAGAAACAAGATCTAAATTTTAGGCATTATTACGTAAAATTGGTGAAGAATTTATTATACTCCTACAAGAAAATTAATTTGTCTAAATTTTAGACCATGACGGTTCACGTTTTGTCCTTAGGTATTTAAAACTGGAATCCCTTCTATAAACACAATGTGGATATTTTGGTATATTTTGGTATCTATAAAGAAAGGCGGTTTGGTGATGGAAGTTGATGGTCTATCTTGATATACTATAAGGATTCAATTTATTTTAATATTATTTTTATTTCATTATCGGTCTTCATCAAATGACTTTTAAACAATTAGAATAATCGCTACTTACTTACCTGGTGCTTCGCCGTCATAACTGAAATTGGGTACCAGCAATGTTTGAGCATCGACGATGACTATATTATCTGATTTGACACCGTGAACGCCGTTTAGACCATTAATTTTTTGCGGTCGTGGAAAATCTAAATTGCTTGGTATTGAAACGTCACCAAAATTCACGGCAAACTCATCGCACCACACCGAAAACCATTTAATATCTTTTAAGGTTTTACCCTCAGGTAGCGTTAAAGTAATATCTTTATTGCGATAACGACGAGTTAACGATGCCGTACCACCGCGTTCGTCACGTAGACGATAACCGCCTTCATTACTGGGTTTATTACTGCTGCCCACGTAAAAATAGGCCGCTTAGCACAAAGAAAAAATAAATAAAGATATAGATATATATATATATATGTATATATGTATATATGTATATATAAATTACTGCTCACATATATATATATATATATATATTAGAGTTGCAAAAAACTATAATAATCGTTTGTTTTTTTTTTTTTTTTTTTCTATTTTAAAATTTTTGTTTTCATTTTTACTAACTAACCTGGTGCGTCGCCATCATAATTGAATTTTTTCACAAAGATTGTACGTGAATCAACTGCATACACATCACCGGAAACTCCGTGATGTAATCGCTTTAGTGAACCAATTTTTGTACCATAATACGGAAATGAAGCATTTGCATATGAGAATACTTGAATCAGAAAAAAAAGAGACAATAAAATAAAAGAAAAAAAAATAAATAATTAAAAACATGTACAACAAAAATAATAATTATTGTTAAATATATATATATATATATTTTTTTAAATTCTTTCTTTCACTACACTTTTAAAGCAAATCAAAAGTGATTAAATAAAATAAAAAAATGTATATTATGTATATTAAAGTCGGGTATTTATTGTATAGACCTTCTATTTTTATCAGGTACAAAAGAAAAGATATCACTTTGTTGTACAGAGGAGAAGAGTGCGAGAAAAACATAAATGACTTGGTTTTGGGAGTTTGGTCATCCGTCGAGCTCACAATTGCAATTTCAAAACTTTGTGCAGAAGATAGTTTCGCTATAGGTTTTTCTCAATTAGCTTCGATAGGCTTAACCTAAAAATCATATGAATTTAGTCATAGATTCTTTCCTATCATAATTAAGAAACTAGTAGGTTCCACATTTCGTGAAATACTGTGAGTTAAATTTCCGCTAAGAAGTCTCAACGAAACGATGAAGATTGAGATGGTGCATTGTAGCAATGCAAGCCCCGTGAACTGCATTCACATAATTCTGGTGAATAGCTTTACGCAAACGACGCATGAAACCGGGATGATGAACCACTCGAACCATTAACGAAGAAAGCTTAGCTTCACTACCTTATAATCGCTTTTTACATTTTAAATGTTTTCAGAACCGTCAAAGAAGGAAGGGAGTAATCGCATCTTGTCAGAAAGTTTGGAACATCTAAAAAGTGAAGCTTCAGGGATCTTACATTCTTGATCACTAGCATATTGTTAATCGATTCAAGCATATCCACTTGAGTGAGCACTTATAGTGAGCAGTTGAAGCAAATAAGAAAATATCGCCTTCAACGCTGGCAAAAATATTGTCTAAATCCGTTGAACGACGACTTTAAGAACCCTAATATTTACAAAGGCGAAACCGGAAAAAATTGGGTCTTCTAGGATTTTATTAAAATAGCATAGCATTTTTGTTATTTGCTTGTGCCACCAAACTCCAAAGATAAATTCCAAAGGACGTTTATGTCGTTGCATCAAAATATGCTCAGAAGGATCTTCAAGCAATGGCCACTTGTCGTGGATGCAATCGAACAATCACTTGTCCATTCATCACTTGTCAATGATATTTTTTTATTCCCTCAGTGTAAAGATATTTTTAAGAAATATAGCCCGAGAGCCGAGCCCACGTTATTTCAGCGTCTCTACAGTGACCTTTACGAATCTTGGCAAATGTGATCTGAAAAATGTGATCGAGACAAAAGTCATTGTGAGCATTTTTGACTTAAATGCTTTGTTCAATTGCGTAAGATCTACACGCGGCGACCCTCAGTAAAGGTGTTGTTTAATTGGAGCAGCGGCCAATAAAATGCCGTTATTGGATTTCCCCGTCAATTACAAGCATTAGGCCCAAAAAAATTTTTCTTGCGTACATATAGTCGCGTTTGTGCACAAGTTATCCGTGGTGATAGTTCCTCAAGGTTACAGAAATCATTTTCAATCAAACCGATCGACTTTGAAGGAATTAACAAAGAAGAAAAAGCTATCAGAAGGAAGGCTTTTACGCAACGCTTGAATTCAAGTTAAAAAAAAAAATTGGCATAATAATATAATCAATTTGGAGCAAATGTTTATGATCCATCCATAGATTTCGGAAGTTATTTAAAAAAGCGAGTGCTCATATAAAAGTTAGAAAAATGATATAGGAAAGGAGTCCTTTTACTGAAATCTTTTATAAAACAACTAAAGACACCACTCTGCAGATATTCATTATTGTTTTCAATAGACGGCGTTATATGTAAAGCGGTCGAAAACGTGAATCCTGACCATTTTCGATAGTGTTCCTCCTTGAGGCCAAATCAGGCCAGTGTACGAGATTTCATCAGAATATCTCTAAAAATGCGGCCCCTTGGTTGAAAACCAGGTGGATAGACAAGCTTAGTAATAAAAGCTGGATCCATTTCAACTCCTTCTAGATGTTGCAGCTATCCGCACAAGCCTAATATATCATTCTACCACATGCGGTGTAGAGTAGGCCGTTGAGAAAAACTTACAAATAAACCGATAATTAATAATAAATTATATAATATATTATGTTTTTTATATTTTCATGCCAGCAAATATTTGTTTGCATACCTAGTAATAACGGACTGTTGCGCTATATATAACAAAAAAAAAAAAACGAAAAAAAAAGAAAAAAAATTTTAATGTAATGAACTTATATAATTTTACAATTTTACTAAAACCGACTTAACAATCGATGACATTTCAACAGATTATTTCATAGCCAGGAATGCATATATTTTTATTTTGAAATGAAGTTTTCAAGGAAAGAAACCTTGTTAAAGTATGTCAAGGTGTAACTCAAGATAGAGAATATATGTGTATTTACATGGCTATATATATATATGTATATATATATATATATATATTTATATATATATAAATACATAAAGTAAATATGTTGCTTTAATTTCAATCGAAAGGAATTTCACGACTATGACTATGAAATGAATAAATTTTTATATTCATCGCTTAGTCGATAGAAAAAAAAAAAAAAACAAACCATGTAGAACTCATTTAGGAAATTATTTTGCAAATTGATTGGTTATGTATCCTTTTTTTTTTTTAAGACTACTGCTGTGCCCGCTAATGTGTTCCACGTGTAAAAAAATAATCAAAAATTAATAAAATTCAATACTGGTGCTCTGCAGCACTGCACAAAAAGTCCATCCGGGTAGCTTAGCCCCATATCAAAGTATGTACGGAAAGGGAGTTTCCCAAAGATACGCTGTACTCTTTTTCTTATACTCTACGCCACTTGTCGTACATGGGTGTATTAAGTTCGGACGGACGTACATAACACCCAGAAGGATTTGAGATAAATTGACTTTTTTTATTACATCGATTGATTCAGAATCACTTTCCGAAGCAATTTCTAAATCGATCTCAGCCTTTTTTTCAGGTGACGGCATAGCATCCGTTCTACTCTCTCTTCAGGTTCAAACTTGTTCAACTCTACAAGTTCCTAACTGCGTAGCAACGAATGTTTAGTTCACGGCTGCCAATAAAAGATAATAAGAGAAATGTATACCTTATCCGCAGCTGCAAATTTTCGAACTCTTACAGTCAATCTATAATCCACAGCTATCGAGTACCAATAAACCGGCCCCAACTTTCACGTGCATAAGTTTTGATTAAAATTAGCGGAATTTTATGTGCACTCGCGCCTATTTATTACAATATTAATATTGTGTTGAACTTGACGAGATTTCAAGTCAATTTTCCACCATAAAATTATTAACTTAGTCACCATCTTATCGGTTAGTAAAAAATTCAAGAATTGGCACGTGTTTACTTCATAATTTTCCTCTTCTATCGCGATAAATGAGTGCGGTCTAGATAGGTTAAGTGCAAGCAAATTTTCATATACATCCAAGGAGTAGAAATCTTTGCCATTAGTTATGACACTTGTGGACGAACCTATGGTAACCCAAATGTGAAAGAAATATTCCCATGCCATTTCATCAATGACAAAATCGACGTCAACTTTAAGAAAAAAAAAAAAAAAAACATTCATTTATTGCATTCAGTTCCTTCTTAAGATTTAGACCTATTAATTAACATTATTTATGTTATGTTGCTATGCTTTTGTAAGTACGTTTGCGAAAACGATCATTAAATAAATCGAATTTCTCAACATTTTTTGCATTATGTAAGATAGACTTGATTTGATTAATAGATTAATTTAGTCATCATCCATTTCGGTCAGTCATTTTGCAACAAACACAAGTACACGATATTGCAGGTAATTAACTTGACTGCGCAAAAATTTATGCTTATATAGTTATGTCATTTGATTTATTATTGTTCTTGTTGTTGTTTGTTATTCGTATTATAAAACAATTAAATGTATTTGAAATTTCGAAATTAGTTTTTTCACCTTTACCTGTCTAGCGCTATGACTCATCTCATATGAACAGATGAGCACTTAGTGCAAAATTAAATACACAAGGTGTTTAAATTTGTATTAATTATTTAATTACTTTATTATATTGTCGCAGTAAAATGATTTGTAATCGATAAAAAAAATATATTTTAAATACAAATTGAAATTTTGATTTATATATTAAATGTACGATTAAAGTTTTTCCTTTCAATATTTCTCTTATCTGCAATGCAGAAGATGTGAAACTATATTATAATCATTCTCTACTGCCACGGAGTTCCAAAGGTAATTCATCGACCAGTTCATCGTACATCTATTAGAATATTGCGGAGATTTTCGAAAACTCTCAAACATAGCGTATACATATATTCTCGATGCATATCCCAAAAAATAAATTTTGAAAGGGGATATAACGCACCTTTAAACTTGTCCGTAGGCTTAAGAGGGTCATTATTATTATTATTATTTTTACCTAAAATTTATATCATCTCTTGGAAGTGATTGCAATATGTGTACAAAATTGTCCACAAACTCTGCCATGCCAATTATGTCAAACGGAAAGAGCTGTCAGTGGGTAATCAAAAAATAATTTGAGTAATCAATAGACCGATATACCGGTTCTTAAAGTAGAATAAAAGTTCCCACAAGGTAAGAAGGAAAAACCAAGAACTCTTTACATATAATTCCGCATTAAATTTCAGATAAAGCGGGGTATACTTACAAACATTCCGAAGAAACTTAGCAAAATAACGCAACGCATAAGACAATTTTGAAAATTTAGATTTTATCTGATTAGCTAAGGGTGACCGTAAGTTACGTACCATCAGTCCGCAAATCTTACGAATTTAATAACACGCATATGTTAAGGATTACATGTGTCCTGTCTTTTTTTGGGATTTCCTTTTTTATGGATATGACTTTTTCAAAATGGATCTTTATGACGAGAGTACAAATTTTTGGAATTCAATATGCATTCGTTATAGGGTTCTTACTTCAATATAAAATTTAGATGGATAGACGGAAAGACAGCAAGTCGCCATAAACTGAATTTCTTATATATCTTCTGTTAAGACGGAATTTTTAAAATACTTCTGAAAAGTTACGCCAACTTCTTCCTTTTGGAGCAACAAATGGAAATCAAATATATGCGATTTCATATATTTTTTTTTTGCATTCTTTGTAGACCGTTGCACAAATTTGTAATTAATTAAATTTTATGAAATCACAATTCCAATAAGTAAATCTTATTTAACAAAATTAATTAACAGTTGACAGTTAAATATCACTTTATACAATAATATATATTTACGAAAGAAAAATTAGCAAAAAAAAGATCAAAACAATTTTAATAAATCTCAAAAGGAAATTGTTCATAAACAAGTTTCTTATATATATATATATATACAATATTTTAATAACGTATGTAATCACGAAATAAAAATCGTTGTTGTATTCACAAATACACAGATATTAAAAATGTTTGATATGCCTCTACCTTTGCCTGGTTTAGTAGTGAAAAGCATACCTTTTTGTATACAAACGTAGAAATGCGTATGTGTGCATACGTGTATTTTTATGAATGGGTGCGTGTATGTATGTATACATTTTGATTTAATAGTGTGGTTTTATATAGTTTTCCGTCTATACTATCAAAATTTTGTCTAGTACAAATTATGAAAATATATCTAATTTTATAATAAAAATTACTTTTTGTTTAAATACAATGTTCTTTTGGTGTCCTGAATCTTTTTCGTAGTAAATTTAAAATGTCTTAGCAATATATAATGCAAATACGTATCAGACAAATACCGAATAATCCGATTGCACCAATGTAACAAACAAATACGATATTACGATTATTCTAACGTATCCAAATAAATATGATATTGGGATTATTGCGATGTATTAAATAAAAACCGATTATTCCGAATTGTATTGCATTTTAATCCGAATACTATAGTGTATGTAAATGTTTTAGGTTTTTATTCTACTTCCGCTTGGTTTGTGTCCAAAATCCAATCGATAATCAATCGATAGATTATGAAATAATTATGCAATGTAAATGTGTGGGTACAAGAAATACGTTAAAAGCTCGATAATAAAAGAGTAAGTGGTTAATTTGATATCACTGTTTTGATGTTTCCGCCATTTATTATCAGTCAGCGTCAGTTCTTAAAGCGAGCAAGAATTTTTATAAATTGATAAAACTTTTTTTACGGGTTTTTAAGTGCATTTGTTTGTGTTGTATGGGCAATGTTATGTCCCCGTTCGCTGTTTGTACGGAAGCGGGGAAAAAAATGCGCCCAATGAGAGTAAATTCGATCAGTTCTATGTTGTATGTCTTTTTTTTCCCGCTGGAACGTATTCTTACATAGAATATGTATGTGAGTAGTTATCAAAAAAGAAGTTTATTGCTTAAAGCTCCTTCAATTATTTAGAAAGATGCACGTATGTAGTCAAGTGTTAAAGTTAATTTTTAAGCATATATTTAAAATTTTTTTGTGTAAAGAAATGGTAAAAGTGTTGAAAAATGCGAGAAAAGTGGTGAAATATCTTAAAAAAAAGGTAGTAAATAATAAGAAAATAATGCAAGCGTATGGTTATTAAAATGAGAAGGAAAAAAAAGTAAGTAAGTAAATAGTGAGAAAAAAAGTAGTAAATTTGCAAGAAAGTAATAAAAGTGTATAGTCGTAAGAGAAAAAAAAAAATCAAAAATGTATTTTGAAATATTAAAAAAAAAAGTAGTAAATAATTAGAGAGTAATAAAAATGTGTGGTTATCAAAAAGTGAAATAGAAGAAGAAAAAATGAATAAACGCATAATAAAATATCTTAGAAAAAAAACAGTAATTTACGAGTGGTAATCAAAATTACGCTAAAATAAACTTGGGCAGTAGATTCGACAACCGCAACTATGTATGCAGACGTCAGCAGGTAAGTGATTGATTATTAATGATTCCATTTTTATTTCACTTTTAAAACAAGATATTACACCTCTTTTGAATTGCATTCTATTAAGCGGTTCTTTCATATATCTTCTTTTATATATATTGTCATGTCATATTGTTTTTGGTTAATTTGCCATAATAGGCATACTTTATGATCTTTACTTGTTAATTTATCCGTATATATTGAAAATTTTGAAAATTTTATCATTTCAAAGAGATTGAAAATTCTTAGAGACTCACTTGATTTCTTGGGAATCGATGAATTAACAAAATCATAGCCTACTTTTTAACGGTAAGCGTCTCGCTTGGAATTTTTATGTTTTCAATTCGATTAGATGCGTTGATTCCGAGCAAAAAGAATTAAATCAGAATTCTATCGAAAAAATGTTACGAAGGTAACTGTGAAACTATATATGTAGTTACGTATTTATGAGTGAAAACTTATTTCTATATAAAGTGGGTTTAGCCAAGACAGTTTATGTCGCTATTTAAGCCTCTGTCTTTAAAGTTCGTAAACAGTCAGATAATGAATTTGATATATTAAAATTAGATGCCCATTGCACTATCGTCGTCTCAAGTTTTTTTTTTTTTTCGGGAAAAAAGGTCTAGCAGCACTTTTTTCCTTTAATAAGTTTAAGGTTGTTTAATTACAATAAAACGAGGTTGGCAGTTCCGAATTAAAAGCGTTAACTATATATATATATATATATATATATATTTAGTGAAGCCTGTCATATTCAAATAATATTTACCACCATGAGTTTATTATAGATTTTCACTTAAAGAAATGAGCACATTGGATTAATCGGTCCGAATGGGGCAAGGCACTCCATAAAGTGCGCATATTTTTGGTCAGGTTGCGGTTATAAATTGATTGTTTTTGAATTGTCTGCGATCTCAAAAGTTTTCATACATTGTTTTAGGTAATGGCCGTAGATACAGTTCAAATGAACGGATCACTAACTTCTCTACTATAAGCAAGAAATATAACTTAAATAGACCATAACAGACATTGGTTTAAGACTTATTGTGAATAATGTTGATAATTATAGTCATAATTGATTATTAAAGGAAAAATTCTGCCACTCTCTATATATTTACACAGATTACAATAAAAAGTTAATGGTGTTTGCAAAGTTTTTCATTTAAAAACATAAGTTTTTATCTTGGGCCTTTTAGCTAAAGTCGTGAAACATATTAATAATAAATCGTATATAAAATATGACTACAGCAAGATGTACAGAATAACCCCGAAAATCAGAAATTAATCTTCCTCTACTTTATCAAAGTTTAGAATTTTAAATGTTTGAAATACGACATACATATACATACTATGAGGATGTCACGAACAGTCCCCTTAAAAATATTAAAAAAATGCGAATGATTTTTTTTGAAAAAAAAAACTTGGTAGTAATACATTCGTAGTTTTTATTGGATACGATGTGAAAGAAACGAGTGGAGTTTAATTACTCCAATCAAATCGAGTCTTATTTGAACACAAAATCTTTTAATGGAAACTGCAACCATGACGCAGCTATTATGTTGAAAAATATTGCTATTGCTATTACGCACAGTTGTTAATCTCTCTCTGTAACTCAATTTAATAGCTTTTTTAAACGTGCTAAGCATCCCTGTTCTTACCATGCTCATCTCTTCTTATATAAAAATGCTTTGTGTACCAAGTCTTATTGGTTTATTGGGAAGTGAGCAAGCTGATCGATCGGCGAAGTGCCTCTAATTGCGGACGATATCTTGGAAGAGTTAAACCTTCAAAGATATTTTGGAAGAAAAGTTAAAGAGAAAATGGTGGGAGGAAATCTACAATCCTATCATAAGTATTACTCCTCTGTTAAGGCTCAATTAGATCCGCCGTTATATTCAGCAAATACTGAGAAAATCAAAAGAGTTAGGCTGTGGGACAGGGTCCTAAGCTTCATCTCTTGGGCTTTCGAGAGCTTGGATTTAAGAAAACAAACTTTGTGACATCACCCGAGGTTCTAACAAACACGCATTTATACTATATACAGCAGTTCCGGGATGGCTTTGACTCCAATGCGCTGCCACTACGAACAAAAAAAAAGACACTAGCTAATGACTAAACGTAGTTAGTACCCCAGTCAAAATTAACTAGGGGTTAGGTAGTAACCAAATTAGCTAGTGACTAACGCTAGTTAGTAAATATACCAGCTAATGAGCAAACCTACCTGATAATTGGTTTAGATAATAGCTAAACCCAGCCAGCTAGTGACTAAATCCAGCTTGTAAGTAGATTAGATAGTCACAAGGGTCATGTAGTGAAAAGTGGCGGAGGTAGGTAGATTACGTCAGGCTAAGAATTATCTCACGTAATTATTCTCTTGAATGGTCTTCATTGCAGTCGAATTTAATAAAACTTTTTTGTGAGGAACTCTTAAGTGGTAAAAAACTCTCTAGCAACAGGACTTAATTAATGAAATATTGTCGATAGAGATTACATTAGTGGGAGCAGGAAAGAATATGCATAGCTACTATGATTTAATAATATATTCGTTAACATTAACTTTTTCCTTTCTTCTTCCATATACATATATATATATATATATATATATATATATAACTAAAGTAGAAAATCTTCTTGATAAGCATTGTTTGTATATATTATCAGTTTGATATTACGTTACAAATGTGATGATGCAATTAGCTAGAAACCGATTTCGAATAAAGTACCGTAGCAAAAATAGAGGCTTGCTGTGGAAAAATGTTTTGAAAACCGATTTTCATTATATGCGGATTTAATTCGAGTTTTAATTAACAATCTGGACGGTATGATATTGAAAATGTTGCTCTGGCAATGCTCTAGTTTTTGGCTAATAAATAATTTTTACCTCATCGCACATAAAATTAGGTTCAAAAATATTTACATAATGATTTATATAATAGTTAAAAAGTTGAAAAAATTTGCATTAATTTGCATATATATTTTTTACTTCTTCGTTAAAATTTTTGTTGAATATTTTTTATATAACTTTGAAGTAAATCGTTTAATAATTCATAGAACAATAATAAAACTTAATATGCTTATGTAAAATTCACTTCGTGGTTCATACATATATATATATATATATATATATATTTTTTTTTTCTACGTCTCCAAGTTTTTAATTAGAAAACTATCTTTTCTAACAAATTTTATTTTGTTCAACTTTATAATAATAAATTAAAAATCATGTCGTTCTTAAGTTTATTTGCTTTTGCCTACAAAAAAAATATCTTGGAATTTCATTAGAAATTTATGGGGTTAAGTTTAACTAATCAATTATTGCAAATAGACATTAATTACAAATGTATTTACAAACGAAAAAAGTTTGAAAGATTTACGATTTTCAATAGACTTTTATTAATTTTTTTGCAAGGGAAATAAGTTTGTCTAAGTTTTTATATCTTTATTTATTTAATAAAATAAATAAAATTCTTCAGGGTAAAATATAGTGTGTGTACGTAACGCTCATATGGGCTTAAGATAGACCCGTCTTTTTTATTATGCTGATTTAAGTTTGTGTGTCTATCTATCCGTCTTATGTTTGCCCATGCATTTTGCTGTTCAGCATACAGATCGCAAGTTTTGAGGTATTTTTATGAAATTTGGTAGATTGACGTTCTTTCATTCAAGCACGAACACTTTTTCGACCACTCCCCATATAACGCCTTATTTTGCGAAATTGTTATATTGAAAAAATTTTTCATTCATGACATAAGAATTAAGTCAACTAAATTGGAACAACATGGGTTTGTCTCTTAGACCTTTCTTCCATACAAGATATTTCATGAATAGTAAGCCCTTTAGAAAAAAAAGGGTTTAGTTTTTAATTTGATTAAAAAACTAACGATAGCGAATTTGGAGCAAGTAGATCAATATTTAAAAATCAAACATAAGTCGATTTAAGCAAGTCCTTCTGTCCGTCTGTCCGCCTGTGTGGTTGTCCTTCTGTGTAACTTGTGTTGTAAACATTCTTCTGGCGGCAAAAATGGAGATATCCACTCCAAATTTAGCAAAAACATTGGAAGTTCTTCCGCGCAGGGATGGTATTGAAAATATAGCGAATCGGACAAGGGAGACGCCCACAGCCTCACGTAAGCTGAGAGCCCCTATGTTTTCCAAACTTAATGAAAAATTGGTTTTTTGTTTATTACTCATAAACTATAGGATATAATGCAAAAAATTTGAACTTATATTCTATGGGTGATGCTGTAGCACCTCTAAAAATATGGAAAAAATTTCCCGCGCCTAACCAATATTATAGCGTATCAAAATTGAATTTTTTTCAATACTCTTGAAAGGGGTAAAAACAAGTTTTAAAAACCGCTCTGAGTAAAATTTGGAATGCACCCAAACATGTCCATCTGTTCGTCTGTCCATCTGTCCGTCTGCGCAACTGTGCAGTATCGGTGGTAAACATGAGCGAAAATCAAGATATCGCCTAAAAATTTGTAAAAGAACTTATAAGGAACTTAACCTTTTCATAGAATATACCCATAACGTCTACATTCCTATGCGATAAAAACTTTTATTTTGAAAATAGAAAAAACCAGGTGCGCCCACTTCATATTATGGAGTATGAAAATATAGATCTTCTCTATGTTTTTGCTTCTTTTAGGATAATGGTGATGGGCATAAAAGATTCCATCACGACGGAACATAATTTTCTTACTTGTTTTTTTCTTTTCATCGATTTTCCTTAATTATAATCGTACACATGTTTCTTGATGGAATTTGGTTTTATTTTATGTTAAAAAAAAGAATGTATGCGAACTAACTGTGCGTTTAAATAGGAACAACGAAGAAGACATAAAAAGTCAGAAAGCTGATTTTACATTAGAAAGCTTATATAACTATGCGATAATTTCATTTCTAGACTTTTCTTATATCTTTACCTTAAGGCAAGAGAAATGCTGTTCGCCTGGCTAGAGATTTTTTTTTCGAGTAAAAGTAATATTAAGACCCTGATTTCTTGACATTGAAACGCCAAGTATACAAACTTGATTCTGTGGCCCTCCCTATAGGTTGAACTTAGAATAGAAAATGTATAGCAGTCATCATGGAGGCTTTTCTATTTGTTGCCCTTTTTTAAGACATATGTTCTTGAATTTGTTTTTTTTTTTTTTTTTTTGTTTTCGGTAAATGAGGGAATTCTGCGCATTACAAAGGTCATCATTAAAGGAAATTTTTAAAACATATAAAAAAATTGTCCTTGATAAGAGAAAAGTTTAGTGTGGTCAACAGGAAAGTGCTTAATTACCAATTTTTTGATCATGAAACGAATGATAATAAATTTTAACCTCCAAAATTTTTAATTATCCTCTATAGTGTTAGATTATGATCGCGTTAGAATACCGCTAACGTATTATAATTTTTTCCCATTTCCCAAATTGCTTAGCGTTACCAAAGTTCACTGTAAGCAAGCTAAAGGCGAAATAACGAGTAAGTACGAATTTAACATTTTTCTCAAAGCATTTTCATGCGAAAAGTTATTATTGAAGCAAATGCGATAAGTGTAAAAAATTGAATTGACTTTTTGTAGGAAAAGAAAAATCTCGTACTGTGTTTTCATCAAATCATGTACAGGATAGCGTTCCGAGATCTTCTGCTTATTGTTAGTAATAAATTTTTGTTGTAGCCTACAATTTCTAAATTACTTTTAAGTCTCATTGAATTGATTAAACTGCATTTTTTTTTTAATTTATATTATTACAAGTTAATAGGCCACGGTCACCCTTAAATACCATAAATCGCTGCGTTTAATACAGCTATTCATATAGCGGCTTTCCAAATGAAGCCGTGAAGGCGTAAAGGCGTGATGGCGACAAATCATTTCAATGCACAAATTACGTTAAAATATATCTAAAAGTCTCTAAGGCCTCTAAGATGCACACACAAAAAAAAAAAAAAAGGCAACCAAGACGGACTGACAAGCTTAATAAAAAGTGGTTCTGTTTCAAGTCCTTCCGGGTGTTGCACACATCCGTACTAACCTGATATACCCGTGCGTCAAAAGTGTTGTATGATGTACAACAATATTTAATAATTCTTTCTAAAAGAAAATATTTTTTCTTTTCAAATTTAATTCATTCATAAATATTTTATATTTTATAGTAAGTGAATTGTTAATCTATAAAATTTTTAATAATTTTAAAAATTATTAATCATTAATATTCAATTTGATAAACTTTTCCGAATACTTTTAGACCATACACACACACACACACACACACACACCCTATTCACAAACAAAAAAAAAAAAAAAACAACAGCGAGCTGTTTTTATGTTTAGAGTGACGTTTTAAATGAATAACCAAAGATAGGATATTTTTCAAACATATTTATGTATATATGTATATATGTATATGCGGATAACTTTTCAATGACAACGACAAATAAGAAATAAATAAATTTACATGCAAAGATATATGTATACATATCTTTTTCAATGATTAAACACTTAAACTAGTTAAATATCAAACAAGTTTTTTTCTTAAGTCTTTTGTTTCGCTTTTGAACTTTTTTTTTTTTTTTTGTTCATTAAATCGTTATGATATTCATGTTTTTTAGTGTGATTGCTTGCCTATACTTATATATACTTACTAGTTAAGCAAATTAATCCAAATACATAAAACATTTTTGGTAAATGCTGTTGATCTTCGATCCTGAGATGACCGTTACAAAATAAATGCTCTAAGCATTGACTAAACTAAGAACATCGAATGAAAACAATAAAAACGGAAAAAAAAAAAAAATGGTTTTTTTATATTAAAATTATTTATTTCTTCGCTTTTCACTTGAAATTATTTATTTTTTATTTATTTATTTATTTTTATTTTTTTTTTTGACATTAACGTTTTATCTTTTACTTGTGTGACAAACGAGAAAATTAATTGCTTACATGCACTTTTTTTTTTTTGCTTCTTTTGATTTTTTTTTTCTTGTATGCTATTCAGCAGGTTTTTTTACCACACTTTAAACACACTTTGTTAATTTTATTTAAGTAATTTATCTCACTTTAAAACGAGATGTTTTTATTATTATACGTAAGCGCACTTTTTAGATAATCAACCGAACGCTGCAAACACTCAAACCGTACTGACGATTCAAATGCCAATTTGATGTTAACTAGACTTACAGATGCGAAATGTTGGTTTATTGGCACTACAAACGGTTGGCTGGTTTGCTAGTTGCCAGACTGGCTCCAGTTGGTGTTCGTTACTTAGTTTACCTGCTGTTCGTTGTTGGCTGATTGAGAGTTACAGTCTAATTTACTGGACGACAAGCAATAAGTGGTAACAGCATTTTATACTAGGCAAGCAAGGCGTATTCCGCCAACAACAAATGCTTGAAATTTGTGCATAACTACAAGACATTCATACACATATTTTGATCGTATATACTTAATAATTACTTTAGCATCATATGCTCACCTGATTGTTGGCTCATCGAACTGGTGTTTGATTTCAAACTTTTAGATCAAATTGTTTGTCGTCGTGTTTTGTCGTTTTGTTTTGTTTTTTTTTGTTTTTTGTTGTTTTTTTTTTGTTTTAGTATTTTCTTTAAACCCATTTGTAATCAACCATTGTAATCGTCCATCTGTCTGTTGGCGATTGCAATTTTGAAAATCTGCCTGGTACCACAAATACCATACAAAATGAATGTTGGCGACAAACAACAACAGCAACAACAACAAGAATCACAACAAAACTAACAATAACTTTGTTAAAAACACTAACAAAAACTAAAAAGATGTTAATCATGTTATAGTAAAGTTGTTGTTGTTATTGATAATAATGATGATGATTATGATGATCTTTTCGTGTTGAACAACTTGTTGTCTTGTTTGACAAGCCTAAAGCCTAAAGTGGTTTTTCAATTAATTTCAAATATTTCTTAAGCTTTCATTTTTTTTTTATTCACCAATAAGGCTTTTCTTTCTTTTATTGCACTTGTATTTGTCTTCTTTTATTTATCTATTTGTTTTTTTTTTTTTTTTTTTCTCTTTAGCAAAATTTTTACGAATTGTAATTAGATATTCAAATTCAATGATTCCTAATAATAATCAGCGCAAGACATGGTCAGATAAGCAGCTCTAGTGACACACATATTTTGCTTTTTTAACTCATATCGAAACCGGTTATTGAAATAATTCTACTGCAGACGTTTGCGTAGTATTTAGGTTATAATAAATATATGCATACAAATGCATATGCACTTGTAAGCAAACATATGTAATGAGAGATGTAATTTTATTATTTATGTCATTCGTTGTTTTGTAGATGCCTCGATGTTGCAAACACAATAATAAATAAACAAGAAAGAAATTCTTCTATTCAACTTGAAACGAATTTTCTGATACCTTATGTTTATTTGATTTATAACTAACACACACATCGATTTCGAAACTAAGCCAAAGAACTGAACTAAAGCAAACGCGTATGACATTGGCCTAAAAACGTAACGTTGCAGACTACGTAAGCATAACGCTAACGTACGCTAACATATGAAATAGTTTGCTTCATAATGTACCTGATTATTAAAACATTCTCCTGGACACTTAAATAATTTATTAAATAATTTTAAATGCATTCAATGTTGATTGATGGATTGATTGACCGATTGTAGACCACAAAAATTTTAAAAGTTTTTTTCTTTCTCTCTCAAATGATACGAGAAGTCTTTGCTTTTGCCATCAACTTCAACTCAACCGCACGACCCGAATAATTTCGATGCAAATGGCTGGCGGTAACTGCAAGCTTGCTTTTCAATTTTTACACGACCTACGTGCCTCAAAGTTAAAAAGTTCAATAGTCATTGCAAATCGTTCGGCAAACAAATTTTTAAAGAGGATGCCTCACGAACTGGTTTCTTTGAAACTTTCTTTTTAATTAATTCTTCATTTCTTTACGAATGTCTTTCAACTAACATCCAAGTCGTGAGTGACGTAAATCAAATTCATAATGCGCTTATAGCTCGCAAGCCCTAGAATCATGGCTTGTATGATTATAAGCAAACTAAATTAATGATTACATCAGAGACTGCAGTCATTTCTTCTAGTTTATAACTGTAAAAGGCCTAAGGGAGACTTGCATTCATTTCAATTGCATTCATTTTAGTTTTGAAAACTTGGATCCGTGTAAGCTGCCGTTTCAATGAGATTTCTTAGCTTATAATTTAAAAAAAGGCTTAGCTAGTTGTGCGAAGTCTATGTTCGCATACGATCTTCAATTGTCTGGATCTGCATATTGCCATTGTTACGTAACGGCAAGGAAATTTCAAAAATGTTAGGTCTGTTCTATTTTCTCCTTCTGTTTACCCCTTTCACGTATGATTGATATAATTTAAAGCGTTAAGTAAAAGCAGAGAACACTGAAACTCAAGTTAAAAGTTATCGTTTATGATAGACAGCTTTGATATGATTATGTGAAAATTTTTTTCATCTAATAATCACTGGCTTATCTTTCGCCTTCTCCCTCTTTTGCATTGCACTTTCTTTGGCTCATATAAAGATGAGGTTCATTCATCTTTTCTTCTTTTACCTTAGCAACTACACCGCGAACTTTGTGAGACATTATATCTTTTAATTAGGAACGCTATAGCAGTCGTTGTTAAAGTTAGGTTAGGCATGCACTTTAAACTATTTTCGGCCGCGATCGAGTCTTCTTTACCCTCCAATAATATACAGACTTTGTACGGCCTATGAAGTTTCTCTCTGGGTGCTGTAAATGCTTAGATAAAACAATGAAATTTTAATATTCTACAGTATTGAATGGGCGTGGCAAGTATTGAAGGACCGCCTATAGAAAAAAAAAAACAATTTTTATCGTCTATTGTGGTTAATAACCTATCGAGCATAAAAATGAATTTTTTTCTTATTGAAGACACAGGCTGCCTCAGACTATGTTGTACTGTGGTCGTGTCCTTTGAACGAGATGACTCAATTTCAATATCAATCTGCATGCGGCAATTTCCAATCTCTATGCGTAATTGGAAGGCGATTGGTGCATTGTTTCGACTAAGTGGTATACGGACAGAAGGACGGACACAGTTAAATCATTTTAGAGTTTTAAGCTGCGCACGAATACATATATATACATTATTGTGGCTCTCAGACTTTCTTCTGGGTGCTGCAAACGTTTTGACAAGATTAACTTATCACTTCCTTCATCCTTATATATATAAGATATCATCCTTATATATATAGGATATAAGAATCAAGATGTCAAATAATTATAAATAATAATTGATATAATAATTTATATAATTATAAAAAATAATTTATTAATTTAATGGAGTGTGACCATAATTTTATAAGGACTTGCTACTGAAGAAACTTTATCACGAATGATGGAAATGTAACGAAACACGTTAACATTATAACGACTTAGATGATAGCATAGCATTAAGCGATTTCGTGCAGAGTCAGATTCGATCGATTATGTTGCCCATTTAGTCACATCTGCCTCGTATCCATCTTACGTTTCTTGTTAACCCTTGTCTTGTCTTATCTTTAAAGCATAAAGACCAAGGTCTTGAATCAGTTTTGCAAATATTTTCAATCCGCCTTCAATTAAAAAAATCGAAGTGTGTTGGTAATTATTTAACACCTTCATTAAATACACACAAACTGTTAAATAAAACTGTTGTTAATGGTTGGCATATGAATTAGACAATGCAGACTATTTTTACGTTTACTTTTTGAAAGGTCTCTTAATATATATTTCCGCAAGGACTTGAAGCTTGTTATAAGCGAAAGTTGATTATTTATTGTGTGAGTGAGTAGCTGTGACTCATTGAGGCTTTGAAAATGTTTCGTCAAATATTTCGATCAATGATCGGGCAATCTTTGCTATGGGATGTGATAAGGAACATGAAGTTTTTTTTTTTTTTTAACATGAACTCTTCATGGGGGAAATTTTCACGCTTTTTCAATACCTAACAGATTTACTTTTTGCTCTTATTAATTTCTATTATGGCATTTATGATCAGTAGGTCGATAGTTTAAATTTAGACTACGATTTTTTGTTTTTTTTTTTTTTTTTTGCTATAAATTGCAAAACATTTACACTAACAACATGAAAGTATATACGAGCATTATACCAATATTTATAATCACTTCACGTATTTGTTTGCGACAATTTTGAAAATTTTGTGTCACACTTTTGATTTTAATAATAAAAAAAAAAAAAAAAAAATACAAACAAAAAAAAATTACTTAAAACTTGTTTTTCATGGCTCAGGTCATTGTTTATTATGCTTTGTATATTATTAATATTCTTATTATTATTATTATTATTGTATGCTGCGTTGTCTAAAATTAAAGAGAACAATCATTTTAGCGAATTTGTTGTTATTAACTTTTTAGCTTTATACCACCTATTGAAAGAACGCAAATAGATTAATTTTGTGAGTTTGTTTGTAAGTAAAGCAAATATATATCGAAAAGTATGCAGACATTGTTTATAATATTGAGTGAGTTTTCGACTTCATTTAGTTATGTCCGTCCGTAAGTCATTTTGTTGTTACATGCTTCACATCGCAAAGAGTTACAACGAAAAGGTTGGCAAAGCATTGACATAAGTTCTCATATTAATTTCGAGGTTCGCAACGATCCATTGACCTATACATAACACATATAATACACACTAACAACTGTCAATTGAAATAAAAAGAAACTTTAAAAGCTTGAACACATGTAATGTTGAACTTTGACATACACTATGACAGTGTAATCTTGTAATAGGATATGAAATGTGAGATCGTTATCATCAGCTGCAAGTACAAACACAAAATTAGTTAACTATATTATCTACCATTAACGAAAGCATCATCGGTCGGGTTGGAGAGGAAGTAAAACAAATCTCTATCCGATCGGATGGTCCGCCTGAAATCAAAAAAAATTGTAAATGCTTGAAATGTGTGGTTATCCGAAATTCGTTGGAAGGCGTAGATCTCGCTACATCCCTTGTACTTAACAGCATAAAAGTATATTAAAATTGTGCGATTGTATCCAATATTGAGAAGGACCTGAGATATATCTATCTATCTTTCATTATACCAATCTAAGCTAATCTGTCCGTTTGTTCGTCCGCCTGCCTTGTCCTCTTGTATGCAGCCGTACAAAACGTCGTTCTTGTTATAACCACACTGATGTGATTGGTCCATAGACGAACGCTATTGAAAATGGTTCGGAGGCAATCATATTTTCGACCACTTTCCAGCTTTAAAGCTTTACTTTGAAAATGCAATGTATGGATAATTGTAGAATAATTATTGGTGGGCCGTGCCTCGCTGTAGTGTCTTTACTTCTTTTTTTTTTTTTTTAGTTTTCATTTATTTATTTATTTATTTTTTTTTTTTTTCAAAATATAATTGAAATGGTTTTTGCTTCCATTTATTTGTGTATCGAGTTTTTCAGCTACATGATCATGATCAAGATCATGACAAAAAAAAAAAAAAAAAAAAAAAAAAAAAAAAAAGAGGAAAAGAGAGAAACAAAAATGAAATTTTAAAAAAAGCATAACTAAAAACTAGTATTAAAAAAAATTAATGCATTTTAAACGGCAAACATGTATGTTTGCTCATGTGCTCACCACCTATGTGCCTACCTACACACACTGTTGGACAGTTGGAAGTTGCGTAATCATATTTTGTGCATATATATTGTATACATATATCTACATACATAAACTTTATTTATTTATTTTTTTTTTGTTTGCTTTCATTTTTATTTTCAATTTATTTCAACTATTTTTTTTACAATTGTTTATTATTCTGCAGGCATTTCATTTCAATCTTTTTGAAATGTCTGTCCATCGAACATTCCATTCGATTCAAAACTGTTTGCACATTTTTTAACTTCCTCAACATTAAGTGCAAGCAATTATTTTATATTTATAATAATTTATACTTTTTATTAAGCATTAAATTTGCATAAAAATCATTAATAATAAAATTTTTTTTTTACACAACATCCAACTAATAGAGTTACAATAAATTTGTAATTATGTTTGTAACATTGAGGGGGATGTAATATTTGCTTCATAACCCCGAAATCTTCTCAGTCTTGTTTTGCGGACAATAATTCATTGTCCGCGAACTATTGTTGTACGCTATAAAATCTGAAAACTTAGATGGGAACATGGAAATGAGAGCTCATTTCATTGGAATGAAAAATAACAAGGACTTCAACCTAAGGTAGTCGACATGCCATGTCCACGTTCATGACTTCCGTTTGCCTCGTTAAGATTGCAAATGTAATCAACTTACGTTTATGCCGTAGAACGAGTTAAGGATTCCAGTCGACTTGCTATATGTGTGTTCATGGGCTTCAAAACTTGATTACAAGTGTAATTAATTTACGGATTAATGTTATGAATTTTCGTTTTTTCATACATTCCCCTCTCTCTTCCGTTCAGCGAAGTTCAATAAAAGACATTTCCAAAAATAGTTTGTAATCCTTAGCAGCGCTTGGACGAGAGGATGTAATTATTTGGTGCGTAATTAAGCCCGATATTTTCGCGATTCATATGTCAATATTTTTATGCATCGATTTAAGGTTATACGATTTTTCCATGATTCGCTTCAAGATGACTTACTTACTTGCATGTTTGCTTATTTAATATTACATTTAAACACTCTCTACCATTTGCGGGAAAATATTGCTGCCTCAGCAGATGGTAAACGATTTTACATAATATTGTCTTGGATCAATATTAAATGATAATGACGATGAAGATGATGAAAAAAAAAAAAAATTACAAACGAAAAGAAATCCAAACTGTTATACAATAAAAATATGTACGATAATCGTTGTCGTTTGGCAAGCGTGTAATCAGGTTTTATAATACCGTCCAAGACAATAATAACAAGTGAAAAATGATTGCGTTGGCACTGTGACCTTTTAGTTTAGTTCACTATAATGTTTATTGCCGCTTATTTTATATATTTCAAATATGCATAAGAAATATTTTTGAATTCACTTTATGTCTTTTTCCTTCTTCATGTCTACACACGCTACTAGCGGCCTAAAAGCAACCTCATATAGCTTAATAAATTTGGCCGGGCTACAACAAATTATACAAATTAGCTGAGATGTATAAACATTCATAAACATACATTAGAATCTGTGCATAAATTTATAGTGAAAATTTAGATGGAGAAAAATATTATTAATGGATCGAAATATTTCAAAATAAGTGATTAAATATTTTTTGAGGTTAGGCTATGATATTTTTTCAGAGAGATTATTCAATGCTGAGGTTATGTTCTCGGTCGTTGTGGATGCTCGAAATAGTCCGATTAATATCTTGATCAACGTGTACAGTACGAGGTCGAATAGCTAAGAGAATCCATTTATCATTATTCTTGTGCGTTTTTTTTCAGACGTGTGTGCGTGTGTTCCAATCCTTTTTCTTTTAATGAAATTTTAACGCTTGGTATAAGAAAATAGATATTCAAAATATTCTCTCGCTCCTTAGCTGAAAATTTTCTTATCTTTCGGGCCATATTTGAATCCTAGAGCATGTGATCCTTTTAGGTACCACAATAAGGAGCGAGACATAAGCCAGATGAACAGACAAGACAGAAAGAAGTAAAGGAATGTCCCATGATGCGATAAAAAGCTTACATTAATTCAAATTTTGCGAAAAGTTCGAGATATCTCTGACATATTATTGTAATAGGCCTCTGCTCGATAATTGCGCGATCAGTTAGTTAATAAAGTTAAATCCTTTTTTTTTTGAACGGATGGTACTTTTTTTTTTTTGTTTGTTTCTTTTGAACATGTACATACTCATCAATTGCTTCAATAGTTGCCTTTATCAGGGACGACCTTGATAGCGTCTTTTTATGAATAGCGAAATGAATGGTTTTTAGTAAGTCTTACACAGAAGAAGAACGCATCATTAGCTGAATGCATTCCAATTCAATTGCATTCAGTAGATAATTTGAAAAGAAACAATTGTTAAATTAATGTGGGAATCGGCAACAAACCAAATCAACCACATGCTTGTTACGATTTTATTTTATACGCTGCATAATAATAACTATTATATTAATGTATATATATATATATATATGTAATTTAATTGTTAACCTAACATTAAATGACTGGTTGGCCAGCTGGGCGAGTGACTGGGGCAAGTAAGTTAACTAAGTACGTAACTGACTGGCTTTTTAGATAGTCTTTACTTGTTTTTAGCATTGCGAAATGAGAATACCGAACAACAACAACAACAACAACAACAAAAGAAGAAAAAAACAGAAAAAGTCTTAATTAATTGCAAACATGTTGCAGTGATGCGACGTAGTTGTAGTGGGCGCTGCTGTTACTATTGACACTGTTAACCACTACCGCTGTGCGAATATTTCTTGTTTTTTTTTTTTTTTTTTTTTTTTTTTTTTTGCATATTGAAAGCGGTTTCTGTTGCATATTGCGGTTTATGACTATTATGCAAATTTCGAGAGAAGAAACAGAAAAAATTTTTTTTTAACGCGTCCTTGGTTTAGTATGTTGCTATCGTTAGCTGTTAGCTGTTGTATTAATGTATTTGTTGTTGTTTTGGTTGGTTGTAAAAGATATCAAAGTAACAAATGAATGAACGAACATCACCATAAAAATAAACACAAGAAGTTAACATCAAAAATATGTTTATTTTTCTATTTTTCGTTGTTTCGTTTTTCATTATTTTCTGAAGGTCACACACGTTAAGCTGTTGTTACTTTTTGTCGCATAATTTAGATATTTTCAAAAAAAAAATCAAGAGTTTGAAAAAAATTTTCAATTCTTTACAAAATAAATAAAAACCGAACAAGTACTATATACTATCTTTATATATGGCTTAGAGCGAATCTTGTATTCCCACACATCACACAACAATCCTAAGCAAATAAATAAAAACAAAATTTGTTGAGGATGCGTCGGTGAAATCGATCACATATATATGCTTAAGTGTTAAAAAATATGCACAAAACTTTTCAATAGAAATTTAAGAAGTTTGATAACAAAAATATACATCTTGATCAATAATTCCCGGGACAAGGTAAGAAAAACTGTTTGTTTCGCAATATTCGACTTTATTCGCGAGCACAATCTTCTCCAATAGTGGTAGAGTTTTTTCAACACTTCTCTAACATTTGGATCACTCATCCAACAATTTAGTTATCGAAGCTGAAGCATATCGGGAATGATCCAAATTTTTTTTCCTTGGAACATCCTTTGAAGTTCGCAAACAATCAATCGGGGACAGATCTAGAGAATAGTGATGAAAAGAACGTCAATCAGAGTTCATGCGCGGTGCATGTGTCCGGCTGTGGGTAAAACACCTTTCTCTCGTTTGCAAAACACTCTTCTCATGCTCACATTTTTAATCTGAATAATAGAATAGTGGAATGCACTGCGTTTCCCTCTCTTACAGCTTCACTTTTCGATATGAATTTTTTGAATTTTTTCGATGGCTTTTTGGTGTAAACACCTATTTTAGGTGTGCACTTCTTGTCACATTTCTTAAGTCAGCTCAAAGTTTCTTTCAATCATCACGTGAAGTTCGGATTTCTGCCATTGCCTTGAACATGAAAGTAGCATCAATAAAATCAATCGAACTTGTAACCAGAAGATCGGATTGAGTTGAAATAGTAACGCATCTTCTTTGAGGCACATGTTGGCACTTCCTAAAAATGTTAGAAATTTTTTTCGCCCAGGTGATATCAATATTTAAGTCCCGGGAATTATTGATCAACGTGTTATATTAATTGAGTTCGGAGTTTGTGAGCACTAAGAAACAAAAATTAAGTTTTCTAAATTGATTTAAAAAAACTGAAGCGATTTATTTGAATTTTATTATTGATATGCAATTTTTTATAAGATAAGACCAAAAGTTCTAAAATCTATAAAAAAAAATTTTTTTTTCTATTTGTTAAATCTAAGTTAAAGGGCGTTGTCACTGAGATTAAAATTTCGTGGCAGTTGCATGAAAATTTCAACATCTGTAGTAAAAGCGAACAGATAAAGGTTAAATTGAAGCCCTTATGAAGAAGTTCGAACATTTTATGCTCCTCTCTCAATAAAGAAAAAAATACTATAAGCGAAGAGGAAAGATGGATTTCCGTGGGGAAAATATTATTCAACAAGACGATTTTTAAACGGCTCGTCGCAAAAGACATTGGAAATACAGTTATTTATAAGTCCCTTCTTGAGCTCCTTTCCGCTTTTTAGCAATTGATTGTTTGTTTGCAGATAAATGCACTTTAATGGGATATATATGGCGCTGTACTGAGAGTAGACGCATCAAAGTTTATGTATCTGTCACACGTTTGACGATTGAAGACAAATGGACCGGGACAGAAAATACACAGTTAATTCAGTTCAAGACCTCATAGCGACTAAGAAACGAATACAGCTGATGTGGCCCTTGATATCTTATATCGAGCATCAAAAAAAGCATGGTAAACAGAGAATGTTTACATATTTCTGTAGTGACTATAGTAACCAAGGAATAACGGTTCATAATTACACTTGACCTCATGAGAAATTATAGACGCTTGTGTTACGGCATTTGTTCACGTTAGTTAAGGCAACATTAAGTATGCAATTGATAAGCACGCGATGTAAAAAAAAACTGCTTTTAAATTCATTTCTTTGTGTGTCATGAGGTCGCGAATGCACCGTATTGAAGGTCAACACATTTAAAAACCTCCATCTCCAGTGTGATAAATGTAGTTGCTGTATACGTCAATAGCCCGAATTTTTCGTTATCTAGTAATATTTTGCATAGTCCTTCTATTCGACGCGATTGTTCCTTGCAAGAAATTAGAGACGAACGACTATGGTTAACAGAAAAGTGTTATATCGATAAAGTATATGTTTCGCAATAGACAAATATAAATACATATAACTTGTGCGTCATCCCGATGTACCAGCTGAACGGCAAGTAACTGCGCAGAGATCGAATGATTTTACTTTTTTTTTGATGGGAGGGTCGATAATCTCTTCCCTTGTTTTAAGTGGGTGCCACTTCCTCCATTCTCGATTTGAAAAAATGCAGTGCACCGCCGTTATGCCAGACGAAAGTACCCATACATCTCTTACTAGAATGACGTTTTGGTAGGCGCGAATTCCGTCGATAACCATGCAGAAAGCTGCTCGGAATTTCGGGTCTTGCACAAAAACGTAGATAAAGCAAACGTAGATGCTCAGAAAGATCTTTATTAGTTCAAACAGCTTCCTTCGTGGCTGCTGCACACACGTTAATCATCCGGTATGTATAAATTTAAATAGAGTTTTTAGACCTACCACCGAAGGATCAGCGATATATTTATTTTGTCAAAACGTTTGCCCAAACATTTTATAAGAAAAAAAGACTTTTCGATAACTTTTTAAGATTCCTCCTTCTCACTTTTCATGCCCGTCGCCGAAGGATGAGGGGTATATTCATTTTGTCGAAATGTATCAAAACCCCATAAAGTAGATAAATTCCTGGACCGTTGCCAACTCGGCAGGCAAACTAAGTATGTCCGTACTTTCATCTATCCATCTGTCCGTCTGTGCAACTCTGTTAACTTTCTAGCTTTTCCCAAAAATGATGATATCGCCTGCAAACTATGGCTGGGAAGATAAATTCGAATTTAACTAGCAAAGACACCTACCATTTCTGTTAACAAAACTATGTTAACGACTTAACAGAGCTCTGTAAAATAATTACAATTGAGATATAGTTGGGTTTGCAGTCCTTCTCCGTCCATATTAAAAACGCAAAACATTTTTGTATGATTATAACATAAAAAAAATAGTTCCCGAAAGAAAAGTTTCAATTTTTTTTTTTGCTCATTCAACAGATACGTAAACATGGATGAAATTTTCCAGTTTGGCTGCGCTAGAGTCTCCAATTTAGGTGCTTTTCTATATCCATTAAGTATTTAACCGAGCTCTGCTAAGACGTTTACAGAGCTTTGTTAAGGCAGATAGATGGTAGATGTCTTTGCTAGTTACATACGAATTTATCGTCACACTCTTTTTCTGACATGTATCCAAATTTTTAATTAATTTTTCAAATAATTGGGGATATATTTCCCGATTGTCCGAAACGTCAATTGCATTGGGTTTATCAAATTTCGGTGCTATAGAGTTTAC
>NW_023998453.1:826920-854539 GCF_014805625.2 Glossina fuscipes | reverse complement strand
AGATGAATTTATATTTTTGATACATTTATATAAAAAAGATTATATATAACATTTCAACCAAACCATTTCTGTGAATATATATGGAAAGAGAATATTATTTTTTTTTTTGAAAATAGGATAAAATCGAATGCAATAGTGAATGTTCAGCTGGTGAAGCCGTAACATTTACAGTTTGGACAAACACTTTTTCACTCATTTCTTTCTGATCGTCACCGCGTTAGGCGAATAAAAGGCATCTCCCGAGCGATTGGTCATAGTAAAAAAAAATATATCGATATCATGTAAATATAGAAACAAATAACTGCGGATCATTCCGAACCCATTTTTAAAAATCGAACACGTCTTTCGAAAGGCGAAAAAAGCCATATAGAGAGGTGCTACCCCATAGAAATCTGTTGACTCAAACATTTAACTAGAAACAAGTTCCATTTGCAAATGCAACATTTCTTTTTAAAAGTGAATCAATTTTTGACTGATTTGGACCGTAGACATTCGTTATCGGATAATGATCATCGATATCAAAAAAAATTGTTTACTTTATCTGAATTAATTATTTATATTTAAAATTCTTTGCCTTAAAAAATATACATATATATGTATATATATATGTACGTATAGAGATATGTATATAGATATGTGTATTATAAGTGCATTACTGTTAATTAATATTATTTAGACTACTAACTGCTCTTGATTCGTAATGGATTTGGCCAGCACTGCTTGTGTTTTCTTCCATCTTTCTTCGTGTGTGCGTACATACTTGATCGAATGACGAATTTTCGTTTGCAGATGAAGGTTAGAAACCGATAGAAAGGTGTGGTATGAATTAACAGCAAACAAATAAATAGAATCAAAGCATTTTCATATGTCTTCCAGGTGTATGCACAGATGGCTTGTCATCTACATGCTCCGATCGTATATTAATTATTGTTATTCGCTCTAAGTTTCTATAAAAAAGCGATCAAATTTACTATGTAAAAATAATAATTTGCTGACGATTTTTTTGAGTTTTTATTTTTCTATTAGCTTCTACTTGGGATGTCAGATATCGTTCACGTTTGAAATTAATCAAAATTCTTTATCGTACACGTTGATGAGATTTTAAAAGTAAAGATAAACAAACGCAAAACACAAGGAAACCGTACGCAATACGATACCAATGTCTTTTTCATGATTATTACGTAACTATTTAAAGAAATTTTTGTACTAAATTGTATTTGTTGGAAGAAAGGAAACATGTTTTAAGAGGTCTAACTGTAAAATATGAACATGAACTTTATACTGTTATAAATTACTATACGGCAAACACAATCTTAAAAAAAAAAAAAGAGAAAATGAAGATCAGGGGTAGCCAAATAGAAAATTGCGTGGGAGTTCTTGTCTCATCATAGTAGGCTGTAAATAACGCTGTATGAAAGGGAAGGGAAAAACCACCAAGGGATTCCCTCATCAAACTTTACTTTGTGTTGGTCAAAGAGATGCAATTCTTCCAGTTGGTCAGGAAAAACAACTTTGAAAGTGATCACAGAATTGGTGAATTCTATATCCCCTGTGATCTGTCCACGTCCTACTGGTAAAGAGACATAGGTTGGTGAAGTACAATCAATCTCTTATTGAGCATAGGCAAGATTGCTTTAACTGGACCCAAATTATTTTCTTACATTTTCATATATTTTTGCGGCGCGTCACCTTTCAATATGCAAATCTAAAAAGAAACCAAAACATATCTTTATGAAAATGCCAAACCCTATGGAACCCCTAAAAAAAGAAAACCCGCCCTGTTTTGAGTACCTATGCTTCTTGAATTCTTTTGCAATTATATTTTTTTATATCCGCTATCATATATAATACAATGGTGTAGTATATGCAATAGCCAGAAGGGCTTGAAATAGACCCAATGCAATAACTGTTTGCCTTGATCTATCCTTGACTGTCTGCCTGTGCGCCTATCAGTTTTGATTTCTTGTGTTCAACCTGCCGATCGCATCTCTTGAGATATTTCCTAGAAATCTGTTATATGGACCTGCTTTAATCCATAATCGCATTTTTGCGACATTTTGACGTGTTTTGGCCGAAGGACGAGCGCCATTGAAAATAGTTCGGAAAATGGCTTTTCAATGGCTTCCCATATAACTTCTTAATTTAAAAAGTCGTTATAATAACTGTAGGGTAATGCTTTATGTCTATAGTTTTTTTTTTTTGCTTGTTTTCATTGCATACAATGGCAGACTTTTGCCATCTCTGAGGTGCATTTTTGTATGTATATATATATGTATGTATATATATGTATACAATCGTGATCATTTAAATGAAAAGAACAACTTATCTATCTACACAACAACTTATGTTATAGTGCAGTGGAGGTCTGCCTAAAGAGCAAAAATTCTTAAGATAATATTTGTATTAAATACTATTTGCATGGAAAGAGCGTTTAAAGTGAGAAATTCAATTTTTGCTTTTCACCCACTGACAATACATGCATAAAATTTGAGTGCAATAGTTCTCTATATATATGTATATATTTATATACATATATTTATATATATATATATGGAGCATTAGGGAGACGTTTATTTTTCAAAATGTTTGCCTTTAAAATCTTATATGAAATTGATTTCAGTTGAGAATTGAACGTAAAACTGTAAAATCGTGAGTGTCGAATAAAAATTTAATAAAAAAAGTAAAAGAAAATTTTTAATAAAAGTTAATTTAGTAAAGAAAATTATTTAAAAAAAAAAAATAATAATAATAATAAAATTAATTTTTTAATTATTTCTTAATAAGATAAATATATATATATATATATATATATATAAGAAAATATTATATATAAAAAGAAAATATTAACAAAATGCATAGCAAATTATTGGATGAGGTTAGTAAAAGTAATAAAAAAAAAAAAAATTAATTGTTTTAGTATGCTCACCAATAATTTAAACAATTTTTATTTTTTTTTTTTTTGTTTTATTTTTATAGGATGACTTCAAATTATCTATCTTGGCATTTACAAAATTTACAAAATATTCTAAAATTAGCTTAAAGACTAATTTCTAAACAAAAAAAAAAAAAAAAAAAAAAACTCGTTACACCTTTCCTTCGTCACAGATAAGCATCATTAATTTTGTGTTCTCTCTCTCTCTTGGGACAAATCCTGTTTGATGGCCCCCTACCAAAACAAACAATAATCTTTTCCTTTTTTTTTCTTTTGTTAGTAATAGTGAGCCTATTAATTAAAGATAATTTAAGTGTAATAAAATGAACCTTTGGTGCATTTCCAGTATATAGATATCTGGGGCGAATGTTCGATTTTTTTTTTTTTTTTTTGAGTTGTTTTAGCTTTAATTCCTTTTAAATTTTTGGAACTAATCTAAACTAAGCGAGAGGAAGAAATATGGGGTACGTAAGTAAACCAAGGACCAATGGACCAAAAATCTTTTAAACCGTAATTCCTTTTTTCTAACAAACTCCTATAAATGTGAGTGGATTAATCAGGCTCTACTTAATTTGGATCTTTGTTTAACTTAATTGAATGCCCCATGAAAATGTAATGAAATCGTCGACTTGGTTGTCCAATTTTTTTACTTATTTTGGACGAGTTTTTAAGGCGAATTTTAGGCGCTTTTATTTACACTGCAAATTTTTGTATGTCATGTGTCAACTGTGATTCGGGGAGTGAAGAAAGTATATAAGCTTAATATAGAAGCGAATAAAAACACTATAGTGGGCCACAGCCCACCATTAAAGACCTCATAGCATCCCGCACTTATTCATATAACGACTTTTCCAAATAAGGCGCTTTATGGGAAGTCCTGGAAAAAGTGGTCCGATCCAAACTATTTTCAATAGCGTTCGTCCTTGAGTCAAAAAAACGTCAGTTTAACGAATGTCATCAAAACATCTCAACAATTTTCTCCTTAAGGTTCAACACAATAAATTAAAATGGACAGACAGACAGACAAGCTTAAATTGTTATAATAAATGGTGGGTCTAACCTAAATTTTTCTGGGGATTGCGTACATAAGCATAAATTCAGTATACGCTTGCATCACAAGTGGTGTAGGGTACAATTATTACAGATGGGCATGTACATGGGTTTCATTTTTTTACTTATTTGAATCGCTCTGTTGATCTGTTGTCTACCCATTTGTATTGTGTTCATGCTACTAATCGATATTCTGATAATATTTGGTTCGCGGGTCTTGATCCCATGAAGTCCTCACATAAGGTCTCGTTCCGTTGAAGAGAAAAAAAAAACATCGAGAAGTTACATAGGAAATTTAATGCCGAGCCTTCCTTTACTCAGGCATTTTGCTTATTTAAGTTCAAATTGTTAACTTTAAAATTTCATTCCCAGACTGAGAGCAGTTCATTAGCATATGTAGATAACTGGCACTTTAGGAGCTATAGAAATTGTTCATCTTTTGTTTGTAAAAATCATAAAATCATTTGATCAAATCAATTACGAAAAGGTTGCGAAGCCTTTCCTGAGACATGCAAGTGGTTCAATGCACTGAAAGGAAAAAATTAGTGGAGTTAGCTTCAGTGTAGATAGCTTCACGGATGCGATGGCATAAAGGTCAAAAGATTATTGATGTGATCAATATTTGCTTCTATAAAGTTCATTAAAAATATAAGAAAAATATCTTTGAAGTTTTGTACAAAAACGCCACGAATTTTTTCTTTTTGACTTTCATGTAATCGAAGTGAAATTTCCTTACGGTCAATTTTGAGTTGTGGCAGCATAAAAACTTACTGAGAGGTAGCAATGTTTTTTCAGTTAAAAAGTAATTAATGCAAACATTTGTATGTATGTCAAATTATAATCTTCTTTGTTACTTTTGCTTTCGTGGAAATTCTAACAAAGAAAGTAAATTGTGGGGTCTGCTAGAAATTCATAGATATCATTACTTTAAAATAGTGTTCCGATGACTCTAACCGTTTAGCGAAGATTCGTGGCGCGAAAGCTTAACCCTGCGATACTCGCTGGGACATCAGCAGCAAGAAAACGGCCGCGAGTATGACTAGAGTCTAATTGCTAGAAAGAGAAAGTGGGTCGCATTTAAACTTTCTGCCTCTCTATGAACTAAGCACCATTGCCGTAATCCGGCCGAACCTAAGCACAGTTTCTTACACTATTGGAATCGATGATACCGGAAAGCAAAGAAAAGGAAATAAAGATTTCTGATTAAAAATTGCGATATGAATTCTTACTTATATATATTACGTCATATATTATTAAACCAAAATGATGTATATGAAACGGAAATAAAGAAAACGCAGTTCATATCAATATATACATATATACATTTAATTTTTTCTTTTTTTTATTTGTAATAAATGATATGCATACATACACGCATATATGTATATATTTATTATATTCATTAAACTTAAGTACTTTACATGTCTTTATAGACATGTTAAGAGTTTAAATCCCGAAAAGCTTTCGCTAGTTACAAATTTTTAGGAACCGATATAAGTAAGGCAGTGCAATCCTAAAAGATTATATTCCAAATTGATTTCAAGCTCCAAGTTTCAATTGCATTCAATAAACGGGTTTAGAGTAAGATTTGAGCATTTATTTAGATTTCATGCTAGTAAAATATATTTCAATTGTAAGAAAAACATATGTTATCATAAAAAAAAAAAATGATTAATCATATGTGTAAAATGCAATTTCTTTTTTTTTTTTTTTTTTTTTTTTTAATTTCCGTTTCATATAACTTATTCTGATTAATTAATTCAATGACATGTGACGTAAGTTTGATCTGCGAACAACATAAGAAATATATACGAGATATATACCAACACATATAAATATAAAATGTAAACGAGAAATATTCAGATGTAGCGAACCTTTATATTTTAGAACATGTGCTCAGGAGATATAATCAAAAAATAAGTCAATTTAATACGAATTTTAAATGCCCTTCAGTTAGCATAAGTACTCTCTCTCTCTCTCTCTCTCTCTCTCTCTCTCTAGACTTAACACTTCAATGCAAGAATTTTTATTTTTTAAATAAAATGAGTCTAACCACGAAACAATAATGAAAATTGTCATAGGTAAACTGTCAAAGATTATAGTCGCGTTCAACAACGATAAAAGAGTTTCGGTAAAATTAAAATAAAAATACTATGTAAAGGTTGCTCCATAAAGGCTTTTAGCCATACGATGCAAATCTTCTACATCCCTATGCACTTAACGGTTAATTCCAAGATATTACTTTAACGACCCTTAGGACCTTGACGTCTAAGCTGATATTGATAGCGAGTGTGCCTCCTCGAATTCTGAAAGTGCGAAATAGAAAATTATAGAGAATAAGAAAATACATACCATAGCGAAGAGCTTTTTTCATACTTGGTCTGTGCAGGTATCAAGTTCAAACATCATTTCAATTTCCAATAATTTAGCAATAGACAATTCGTTATATATATATGTATATAAATTGACATATATATCTATATTTATATATGCATGTCTACATGCATGCATGCATAAATTCCTTTTCAGCAAACAATATAAACACTTGAATATATCCTCACCTATGCATAATGAATATGAAATAAAGTCACAACTAAAATTATCGCAACGAATTATTCGCTTGCACACGAAACTTGTTTCCTTTTCATTCTTTTTTTTTTATTCTTTTTGTTCTATGAAATGAAAATGAAAATATTGTTCAAATACCTGACAAAATAGAAAAAAACTGCATCTGCCTGCGTTAGGTTGGAATAAAGCTTCTGACACTAATAACAATTTTGAGCTGTAAGGCAGTGTTCTTTATGAAAAGTCTCAACGTTTCATCCTAATTCCTGTGACCGTAAACATCCGAACAGAAGGCGATAAATAGAAAACAGACTGACGGATATAGAGTCAAATGAACCGAGTTACATCGATTAAGATTGTGATGCTCATCAAGTATGCCGTGCATTTAGTCTGATATCTGATGTCAGGTATTTAGTATACCACACATTTTATGTAACATCTGTCTCTCTCTCTCTCTCTGTCTCTCTCTCTCTCTCTCTGTCTCTCTCTCTCTCTCTCTCTCTCTCTCTCTCTCTCTCTCTGTCTCTGTCTCTCTCTCTCTCTCTCTCTCTATCTATCTATCTATCTATCTATCTCTCTCTCTTTCTTTCTCTTTCTCTCTCTTTCTCTCTCTTTCTCTTTCTCTCTCCCTCTTCCTCGACTTAATAAAGATGCAATATTTCTGAATGCTTAGTTTCTCACCGACTGCGAGGGACTTCATATTTTTCGATAACTACCTCAACAGATCTCTACAAAATTTTCGAATTGCAAAATAAATTTAATTCTTGGAAAAGTTTTGGTAAACCACTTACCACTCTCTAATAGAGAGAAGAATGAGAACGAATTTTATATAATAATTGCCAAAAAAAATATATGGAAGGTGGGAGCCATCAGTTCTTATAGATAGTAAAGACTATATCCGCAAGAGTCGCGACTTACACATCAATGTTTCCGAGTTGAAATCTCAATAGTGGTAAAGTTTCCTTAACTTTTGATTTTTTATTCAATTTAAGTGGTACCTTTAAAATACGACAGAACTTTCTATCCAGTCCAATCTTAAACAAAATGAAAAAAACGAATTTACATAGTTTATACAATTGGGCGTGTAATTTTTCTAAAATAGAAGGAAAATTTATCTTAAATTAATATTTAAAAATAATTGCGATGACTAAAAAAACAATGATCTAACAAGCATATCTGTCTTAATGCAAGTTCACGTTTACAATAAAACGTTAAACAGACATAGTTGGGCCTTGTGACCGACTCCGCTAATAAATAGTGTTTTTAACTTTAGCTTAAATTTTATATTCCAAAGTAGTATAAGTCATAATATTATAAAACGCTCCAAAGTAAATTTTGTTATAAAGCAAGCAAATCCTTTTGACTTATCACGTGTCTGTGACGAGAGTGTTACTCTGTTTGTGGAACCCGGGAATATGCTTCGCAGATCTTCTTACGTACACAAACCCTTGATCTGTCCTTCCGTACGATTTTAATTGTGTGCTTAAGTTCGATGCAAGTCTTCACAAACATGTTAGTGAACGCTAGAGAACTGGAAGTTGTCTGATCATGTTGTTTTATTAAAAATTCGAAATATTTTTTTTGTCGGTCGATCAAAAGAATCCACCCAAATATATATTGTATATTGATAAAAAAAGACATCTATGATCAAAATGGCATATTTTTAGTCTTGTAAAGTTCATTTAAACCATGCAAAAAAAGAGTTTGAATATTGGTAAAAAAACGCTACGAACTTTTTCAGTACCTTGATCTTGATAGGAGCCGACATGGTTAAGAAACTTGGAAAACAAACAAAGAAATTTTGTATATTTTTCTTATTCGCAATACACGTGGAAAAGGACTATGTTAGGCTTCTAAACAATATTCAAAGTGAAAAAAAGACGGACAGATGGACAGACAAGCGAAAGTGATTCTGAATCGATTTAAGCTTGTCTGCTGTGTAATAAGTAATAATAAGTGGGTTTATCCCAAGGCCTTCGGAGTGTTAGATACAACCGTACAAACTTGTACCACAACTGGTGTAGGATATAAAAAACTGAAATTGGAAATTTGAAAATATCACTATCTTAAATTTTAGATCTAAAAGTTGGTGAAAAGAATTTAAAAAATTAATAGTACATACATAGTTAAGCAGACGATGTACAACTAGCAAAAATCCTCTCCGAATTTTATGCCAGGTAATTTTTCCTTGATATGTCGTATATCCAAGATTATCCACAACGTGTCTATACATTTTTATACCCTACACCACTCGTGGTACGGGCTACCTGAAGTTAGTGCAAATGTATATCATACGCAGAAGGTTTTAAGATAAACCCACCTTTTAGGATACCGATCGATTCAAAAAATGATTCTATCCGTCCGTATGTCCATTTGGCTCGCAATTTTTGCGATAATTTTATGAACATTGGTACACTAATGTGCTTTGATCCAAACACGAACGCGTTTTCGACCATCCCATATAACGCCTCATTCTGAAAAATTGTTATACGGAAAAAAATTTCCCATTTTCAAAATAAATCTTTATATGATAGGCAGAAATAATTTTCAATAATTCATAGTGAAAACTATAATAAATTAATAATAAATTGACAAAGAAATCAATCTTATTAAATGGGTCTAACTCTGCCCGCTTAGGGGGGCTTTCATACGACGTAAACCCTTTTATGCCAGAAAGAGTTAATTGTTAGTTGATGAAAATTTATTCGTGGTAGTAAATAAATAAAAAAAGTTAGGTGAACCTAACATGAACCATACGGGTCTATTTGTTGGGCCCACTTCGTATGAGCGCAAGTGCTTCGGAAAAACGCTTTTTACTAACTTTTAATATTTTATGATGAAAATTAATTCATAATAGCGTTTGAAGTGCACAGTAGGGAATTTAGATCGCATAGATTTACTTTTTTGATCCTAACATACGTAAGCAAGCTCTTGAATGGGAAGAAAATCTGATTTTCCAATAAGCGGGCTTTCACGAAAATTAGGGCTTTGCATGAAAATAATATGTGTTTTTTCGCTCACGAGTGGATACATGTACTTGGCAAGGTGATGTAATAGTCGGCTTAGCCCGACTATAATGTTCTTTATTTGTTTTGTTTTCATTTATTTAAATTATTTAAATACATTTCACTATTTATTACAAATCACCTGATAATTGTAAAGCTCTATGCAAATTCAACAACATCGCATTGCATTTATTAACTAAACGTATTATATTTATGTTGTAAATGTCAAAAGTTTAAATGCGATCCGGCATTGTATTGATTATGTAAATAAATAGAAAATACTTTTAATTAATACATATATGGTTTGATTTGCGTTCATACATTTTTTTTTTTCTTCGTTTTTTTTTTAATTGCTATTCATTTCATTTTTCATTTTGTAAGTGCAGTGACCTTATTGTTTAGTGTATGTGCACTCAGTCATATATATATATATATATATGCATTAAGAATTTTTAAATAATTCATGCAATTATTTTAGTTATTATTATTATTTTTTTCAAATATTTAGTTGTACTGATAAACAAACTTTAATGGAAATTGAAAATTATTATTTATTTCGCTTCGCTATATTATTGTCTCTTTGTTTAATATTTCGAATTAGTTTTGAACACGACTTCAAAGCTTTTTAGGTTTGAAAATGTAAACAAACGTTTTTTTGAAACAAAGGAGAAAATATGATCAGCAATTGTGTGTGTGTGTGTGTGTGTGTGTGTGTGTGTGTGTGTGTGTGTGTGCGTTTTTGTGTTCTAATAAAAATTAGTTAGCATGTTAGGCTAGCAGCTTTGGTAAGCCTTTTCTTTTTATATTTTTCATTATTAAAAGAATGAAAATTTCCAAAAAAATCGTAAATCGTAAATCACTTGTGGTATGTTTAGCTTGTGCAGATGTATGTAACACCTAGAAGGACTTAAGATAGACTCACCTTGTAATATATTGATCTAACATTGTCCGTCCGTCTGTCCGAGATGTTTTCGAGATGTTTTGTATGCCCATGTGTACGAGCATGTGTTTATACCCCACCCCATCAGTTGATCATATAGTTCGTCGGAACATGACTTCAGTATACATAACGGAATGCCATAAGATAAGATAAGATAACGCACTATTACATATCGGCGACCCTAAAACTAGCAACATGTAAAGAAATTTATTCAAACATTCTCAACTGTATACAATTTGTATTTTCTCAGATTATATAATCATTATATAATCAGTTGTAGTGCGGTGTATATTAAATCTGTGCGACTGTACGTAACATTTAGAAGTGCTTAAGATAAACACACCTTTTATGATATCAATCGATTCAAATTCATTCATTTGAAGTCGATAGCTGCATTTCTGCGGCCAGGAGAATGTTTTCAAATGAAATTACACAACGGCGGACAAGCTTAAATCGATTTAGGATTTGATACTGGTCAAGAATATACATATAGTTTGTGGGGTCGTTAATGCTTACTACTGGGCGTTGCAAACGTTTCGACAAAATGAATTGCCCGCATCCCACGGTGATGGGCATAGAAATTAGTGCAATAAATGTCTGAAGAGTTGAATTTTAATCAATTATTGTGCAACAAAAAAAAAAATAAAAAAAAATAAATAAAAAAAATGACAAAAAAAAACTTAAAGCTTAAGGTCTTAATGATAAGAAAGAGACACGAATAAATGAACTCAACTTTTCATTTTTATTTCATTGCAATTGCTATATGCACACACACACATGTGTCGATACATATGCACTAAATATATATAAATATATATATATATATATATATACAGGCGATTGCAATGATTGCACATGTAACAATAAAAATAAAACAATATTTTCTAAAAACGTGTGTGTCAGAGTTTAATAACAAAGAGAGATTTTTCTTTTCACATTTTAAGTGTGATTTTTATTGCATTCAATTATTTGCTTTTTTTTTTTTTTATTTATTAGATAAATGAGAATGGGTACGTAATTCTCGAAGATTTCCTTGCACCTGAAGAGATTGATATCTTATATAAAGCTGGGCGTACATTGTGCATGGATGCGCCACAAATTAATCGTAAAATCTTCAGTTCTGTTAATAGTGAAAATTCTCAAAGTAAAGATACGTATTTTTTGAACTCTGGTGATCGAGTTTCATATTTTTTTGAAGAGGGGGCTGTAGGTGAAAATGGCGAATTGTTAGTCGATCCTATAGTATCGTTAAATAAAGTTGGCCACGCTTTACATGTTGAACATCCCGATTTTAAAAAGATAACATTTAGTAATCGCATACGGGAAATTTGTTGGCAACTTGGCTTTAATAAACCAGCGGTTTGTCAAAGCATGTATATTTATAAAAATCCTGGTATTGGTGGTGAAATTATTTCGCATCAGGACTCTTGGTATTTACATACCGAACCGAATAGCGCTATCGGTTTTTGGATAGCTCTAGAGGATGCCACTTTACAAAATGGTTGCTTACAATTTATAAAAGGTTCTCACAAAAGTGGAGTTCATCGCCGATATATACGAAACCCGGATAGAGAGTCAAAAGAATTAGTGATTTATGATAGAGCTGCACCCATATATCCACAATCGACTTTCACACCAGTGCCCGTTACTAAAGGTTAGTTCAATGAGTATTTATTTTTAAAATTTTTATGATTTTATGGAAAATAATTTTCTTTTAATTTTATCCGTTTACTAAAGGTACCTGTATTATCATAGATGGCAATGTAGTGCACAAAAGTGAACCGAATCGTTCGAATAAGAGTCGCCATGCCTACACTTTCCATGTTATAGAGACTGAAAATAATGTTAAATATGCGGAAGATAATTGGTTGCAGCCGCCAGCAGATAAACCGTTTCCAATTCTATTTGAGAGGAAATAAACGAAAACCGAATAAGAATTATTTGTGTATTGTATTTTCATTAAAGTATGTTTAGATGTATACAATTTTTACGTTTTCTATGAATTGTATCAAGGACTTGGTATAACAAGGAATACATATTTTTGAAGATTTAAAGCAGGGATGACCTACTCTTTCATCAACGGGCTAAAATTTTAATTTTCATATCACAGCCAAGATCAGAACAATATCCAACTTTTATTAAAAATCCGACATTCTACATCAATTATACTTCCTTTTGAATCACTCATTTTATGGCCTAGTGAACAAAGAAAACCACATTTCACAATTAATGACTGCACAGCTAAGCTACTAGTGAACCATCCATTTGCATGGCATGGTTGCGCTCTGTGCAAGCAAATTGATTTAATTCAAATTTTAAACGGCCGGCGTTTACCCATGCCTGGTCGACGGAAATCGCGTAAAATTCATAATATTTAGAAATTATATAATCTCTCTTTCATATTAAATAGAAAGATCTTATTATAGAATTTCTTGTGAAAGTGTACTTCTTCTTAAAACTACATGTCGAAGAAATTCATTTCAAAAAGCATAGGTAGGTTTTCGAAACAGCCCTATAAGTGATAGACATACTCATTAATTTCAACGTTTCTACGTCTTATTGGGATTGTTGTGACAACTATTTATATAAATCCAATAAAAAAGCCCGTAAACTTTTGTGTCTTATTAGGAGGAGAGTATTGCAAACATCCATGTCGAATTAAAATCGGTCATAAGATCTACACAATTGTTTCCTTATCGAATCAACTATAACGAATAGAAATCGATGCTATCAAAGTTCAGGTTCCTATGGTTATAAATATAATGCAAGAAAAAAATTGAAAGAAGTAAATAAGGCAGTGGCTAGATCTTCGATACCCACTATCTTTATCTTAAAAAAAAAAAAGAATTAATTTTTGATGCTCTACAATATTTAGGAAACGGGGGCGATATTTTGCATTTATGTATGTGTGAAGAAATTTTTATTGTTACCCCAATTATAGTTTACAAGTAATGAGCAAAAAAAACATTTTTGGTGCTTTTGAAAAGAGAGGTTCTCTTTGATCGATTTTGCTCATTTCCGATATCAAGCTTCATGTAAGAAATTCTATGAAAGCGATATCTTACATTTTGCGATCGGAAGAATGTTTGTTTACCGCAGACGAGCACTTGGTCATTCCTAGGCCGATTCAAATGCATACTGATCAAGAATATGTAGATGTATATTTTATAAGATCTATAAAGCATGCTTCGACGTTTTGAGCATAGGGAATATACCTCCATCATTCGTTGATAGATATAGAATGGATAATTCAGCATTTGATTGAAATCGAGATAATTCAATAGCAATCTTGCAATCAACAAATAACGATTCATCAGAAATCTTGTTCAAGAAAATCAATGAGTCAAAGTAGCAAAGGCAAATTGAGCTGCCTAAAAATATTCTACATTTTAATAGCAACTAATATTAAAACTTACTTAGTTGCTCTGCGCGCCCACTTTAATGGCAATCTATAGAAAACATTAGTTGATAGAAAACTAAACTTAAACTGGAAATAAATGTTAACTTATTTCGTCTGGTATTAACTGAATTAATTATTAAAGCTAAACGCTAATTACCACGACACAGATAATCCTATCGAAAATAAAAACTAAAAAATTTTTTTTAATCGATTAAAATTCTTTTTTCATAAAAAGAAGAAGAAATTAATTACATCTTCATATATCATGTAAAGATTCTACCTATGTTAATTGGATCAAGTAATGATTATATCCATCGTTTGATGGTTATTTGCAAATCTCTTGCAATATTTATGTTTGGTTATTGAATCGTTTTACAGATAATTCAAAAAATCCTTTATTATACCTTTGGCTTAGGTTTCATCTTTTCGAAACACAAAGCAATTGACTTTGTTTTTTAATTAATTTAGTTACATTTTATAATCTGTTTTTCGTCCTTCTTTGCGTTTTTTCAGAGGCGCTAATTGTCCGCATCCACCTTATGCTTAACCCTTTGCATTCCGGGGGTTTTTTTACTCAAAAGTGTGACAACTCTGTGACAAATTTTGCGTTGGAGCACCTGAACAGTGAACTTCTGTTGTACTAAAAAAAGAAAAAAAGATCTGTTGTTATAAATTTATTTATTTAATTAATGTAGTTTGTGATAAAAGAATTACAAGGTTCTACAAAGAAGAAGAAGAAGAAACTTGTGGCCCCACAACATTCGGTGCTACTGTAAAATCTATTCTACCTGCTGGAACTTCATCACACTCTCTGTAATGTCTTGCCAATTGTCATCACCTTCATCTATTTTTTAAGAATGACTACCAATGTCCCCATCAGTATCACTCTCAATAACACATATTTTCCGTTTTTTTTTTTTTTACAATTAAGTCGCAATCATCACTGCTATCAGTATCAGTATATTCACTTTGCTGGATATTATTTCCAACTAAATTGTCTACAAAAAAATTCAATATCAATTTCATTAACACTTTCGTTTTCACTGATCTCAAAACTTTCCCAATAATCTCCTTCTTCCATGTTTTCTCAAGGGTAAATCTATCTAATATAAAATAAAATTCAAAATTTGCTAGTCATTGAATGCAAACTACGCAATAGCGGCCCCGATAGAGTTAGTGCAATGAAAGCATATGGCGCAATAGCTACGCCTACAGAGTGCAAAGGGTTAAATATGCTGGGTTAAGTAACAAGCAAAACTGTAGCACAACAATTGCTGTACAATTGTTACAACACAAGTTAGTTACACTTACGCAATACATTACGCACGCAATGTCTTATTAATTAGTTTACAATATATATATATATATATATATATATATGGAAGACAAGAAGCTTGCTAATGAGTCCTTATGCGTTGCGAAAAATTAGTTTTTCTTTTATATGACGAACCATTCAAGGCATATTATCTATTTGTGTAAAATGGTAACGGTCAGAAGGAACTACGGAAAGAGAAACAAAGAAGGAGACGATAGGTATGTGGCCAATAAATAAGTGTGGATTAGACTTCTTGTTGATGAGAGTGATGAGCTTTATTATTTATTGCAACCTTCTTATTATAGCCTTTCCCCCATCTCTCTTACTCTCTCTCTCTCTCTCTCTCTCTCTCTCTCTCTCTCTCTCTCTCTCTCTCTCTTTCTCTTGCTTAATAGCCAACCGAAGCAAATGCAACAATAAACAAAACGCAACCATATATTGAGAGTAGAAAGAGAATAAAGTTGCTTTCAATAAATGGCAACGCTTCGAATGAAAATTTGGATAAATTTGTGCCTCGCTCTGTTAATATTTGGATAAATTTGCATACCGTTCTGTTAGTGTGAGAAATCTGTATCCAATTCTGTTAGTGTGAAAAGAAATTGCATCAAGAAGTTTTTCAGAGAGCCGGGAAAATGTTTCAATCACAAATAAATAAATAAGGTTAATTTCTTCTTCTTTTTGTTTGTTTGTCTACAAGAGCATTAAGCCCTTACAGACTACTGAGACTAAGTCACCTCTTTCTTCGAAGACACCCCATGCATATGTACTATATAGCTATACAAACAATATGTAAAATGCATAGAGTGGCACCAATAATTTTTATTGATCAACAAAAGCGTTACTATGCAGCGTCAACAGTTGTTCAAATTGAAACTTGTTGACATTTTATTTTAATTGAATTTGAGTACATGTAGTGCAAACAGTATAGCGAGCATTTTGCAAACGAAGATGAAGGCCAGGAAGTTGAAGACTTACTACGCATCGAGGCGCTGAGAGAGGTCGTGAGGGGGTTAAGTCCTCACGACAAAGTTGTACAGGTACAATTCGACGAAGCAAACACAAATGAAAAAGCAACATATTCGGCGATCGAGGATATCCTATACGGTTGCGGCTACGTCAGCTTAAAAAAAGTTACGAAGACGGAAGAATATCGAACAAACCTCATCTTCGGTGTACGTAGCCTCCTAACGAGTTTCAACATGCTAATCAGCGTCCTTATTTTGCTTTACGGTATCTATCGCAAATTGTTTTCATCAGTTATTATGTTATTTACTTCTTCTTCTTAGTAGTGTTATCTGTTTATTAAAAAACCCTAATAGTTCGTGATTGTGTAAACAGAGAAAGCAAAAAGCACAAGAAAAATTTTTTTAATTTATTGCTCTGAAGAAAATGAGTAAAGCGTGTAATAGTGAGTAATATCTATAATATCTGCCTTTCGTCAGATCTGTTCTTATTATTATATTACTGTCTTATTAATAGTTATGCGTTTGGCTTTGTTGCAACTTAAGGGCAGTAAAGACAAATTGGCCAATTTAGAAAACGCTTGCAATAAAATACAAGAAGTTGTTCAAGAACATGGACCACGTCTTATAACATTGCCTGAATGTTTCAACAGTCCGTACGGTACAAAATATTTCCGTGAATATGCTGAGCGTATACCTACGGGGACAACGTCGCAACAGCTTTCCGATTTAGCCAAAAAATGTAATGTTTACATTATAGGTGGTTCGATACCAGAACTAGGAGAAAATGATAATGTTTACAATACCTGCACTGTTTGGTCGCCGCAAGGACAATTAATTGCCAAACATCGTAAAATGCATTTATTCGATATCGACGTTAACGGTGGTATGCGTTTTAAAGAGTCCGATACGTTAACAGCCGGCAATGATTTTACTATAATTGAGATAGATGGCCATAAAATTGGTATAGGCATTTGTTATGATATACGTTTTGAGGAAATGGCACGTATTTATCGAAACGCTGGTATGTTGTATGTAGTAATACGAGATATTGATGGCTATTGATAATGAAGTATTTCTTCTCACACAATGAAAAGGTTGTGAAATGCTTATATATCCGGCTGCATTTAATATGACTACGGGGCCCTTACATTGGGAATTATTGCAACGTTCTCGGGCGAATGATAATCAGTTATTTGTGGCGACTGTATCACCTGCGCGAGATGAAACTGCCGAATATGTTGCTTATGGTCATTCAATGGTCATCGATCCTTGGGCTAAAATCATGAAAAGCGCCAAGGAAGGTGAAGAGACAATTATAGCAGATATTGGTAAGCATTAAGTGATTCGCTAAAAAAAATTGTATTCAAGAGCAGCGTGTGTTAATACAAAAACTGGTATTTTAACATTTTTAGACTTCTCTATGGTAGAACAAGTGCGCCAACAAATCCCAACCTCTTGTCAAAGACGTCGCGATTTATATGAAACATCCAAAAAGTGTTGAAAAGGCTCTACAGTTGATTACTTTAATATTTTAAAATTGAAAATAAATTAAAACGTATTTATTAATGTTTATAACAATTTTTAATTTTTTAATTTAATCTTTTTTCTTTTATATTAAGCACCTTTAATGGAGATTGGCATTGATCCCATATACGAACACACATGCATATACACATACCCACCCAAACATATAATTCTTATGTAAATGGAAATTTATCTTTATATAAAAAAAGTGATCAATCATATATTAAAATGTTGTTTTTTTAAGTAAGAGTTAACATTCCCTATTTGCTTTGGGTTCCTGTTGAAGTTTCATCTTTTTCTAATGAACACTTTGCTGGTGTATTAAATGGCCTCTGCGTTTGTCCAAATAAAGCTTTAATGGCTTCATCTGTAGCCATTAAAGGTTGGCTGATAAAGTCAAGTGATTGTATAGCGTATTTCTCCGCCTCACATAGTGGACTTGTAGAAACTGTCGATATATTTAAGTTACCATCTGGCATTCCTACTCCTGTGTGTAATACCATTTGTTGGAGAATATTAAGATTTTCGGCACTTAACGTGATCACATCACTGGCCGGTAAATTGAGATAACGTATTTTAGCAAGAAATTTTAAATTCTTTAATATTTCTAATTGCATATCGCGTAACTGATGTGTGGCATGCAATAATTGTTTAGTGGATTCGGTTAGCATTTGATTCTTTTGTGTCAAGTCAGCCTTCCAACGGGCCAATTCTTCGACCATAACGCTACTAGCCAAGAATTTTGAACGCCATACTTCACACTGCCCGGCCAAAAATTCAATTTGCTCAGTATGAGTGGTTAAATTATTGGCCGTGTCTAATAAAGCACGGGCCAGCTGCAATTTATCTTCGGTTAATACATTGACGCGCGTCAGCAAGTCTTCCCCTACTGATGCGACTAAAAGATTTTTAAGTTCAGCGTTAACTTGTGTTTGAAATTTAAATTGTCCTTGATAGTAATCGCGTTCTTCACTTGTTTTCTTCAGCATAGCTTTAAGATTTTCCAATTCACTTAAGTCCTTAGTACTCTCTGCTACGGGGACGGTAACTTGCGATTCTTGCAATTCGTGTGTTCTAATTGTGGACATTTGCGACACCAAGACATGAATATCCAAATTATTTTTATTTCTTTTTATCATTTTTCGAGAATCGGAATTATTGGCTTTTTCTGGCACGAGTGGATTTATCGCGCCTGGATATGGTTCATACGGTACGAATTTTGGTGGTTTGGTTTTTTTGTGTTCTGGCAAACTGCTTGCAGGTGTTACTAACCGGGGTTTTAATTTTATTAATTCTCCTTTTGGCTCCATTGGGGCCAGACTACGTTTTGCACCTTCTTGTCGACGGTATAAAGAATGAAGACCCGGCAAAGGTAAGCTGTATTGCGTTTTAGTAGAAGATCCATTTGTAAGATTGGAAGTGGAAGTTTTGCGTTTTTTTATTCGTTCAATAGTTGAGGAACTATCCATTGATAAGCTACGCTGAGGAATGTTCGAACGTCCACATTGATTGATAACACGGGACATTGTTTGATTGCCAATGGGATTTTCTTCTACCTTCTCTCCGTCATTAAAAGACTGCGTCAACTTTTGAAGTAGCTCTTTAGCCGCCATATCCTCCTCTTGTTCCATTCCATCGCCGCTGGTTCGACCTTATTTTAATTAGATATGTGACTTATGCCCATCTTTTTCACGTATTATAATATATTACTCACATTTTTCTAATTCTGCTAATGCGTTTCGTTGCATTTCGTTTTAAATTCCTTTCTTCTCTTCTTTTGTTTTTAGAAAGTTATACAAAATATATCAGTTCCCTGCCTACTTTATTTTCCGATGAAGATGGAAAAGTGATTGTATATGTTTCTTATCGGCAACAGTACATGTTATCGATTGTTTCTCTTCTTTTTGTTTTTCAGAGCATCATATATGAAAGATTCAAATTGATTTTAAAATTATGATTTTAAAATGATGAATTATTTATTTTAATTTCCCATGATAAGCAAATTAATAACAAAAAGTTTTGACAATAACTTTAAATTAACTGAAGATAATCCTGAATTATTTGCAAACAAATTTAGCTTCGATATTCAAGAGAGAGGAAGCCAAATGTTGATAAGATTAAAATGTGTGTAAGAGGATTGCTTCGAGAAAGAGTGTACTGGGATAAAAGAAGATTCCAGTAAATGGAGGAAAGTTCAGATTTCCGTGTAACAGCGCAGTCTCTTCTCAGACATTGCTGTGAAAAAACCTATAAACCCGTTACCATACCAATTAACCCATTACGAACAATAGGACAGATAAAGAATTAGTCAAAAAGTTGTTCGAAACGGAACTTCTTTGCTGTCCTTCCTTACCTGTCATTTGCTTATACGGGCGAATACCAATTACATCTATAAATATTATTTTGTCTGCTTAAGCTTGAGAAAGCTTATCTTTATATGGCGCTTGGGGTGTTTGCAAAGACGCAACATTAAGCATCAAAGACTCTATAAAGTATTCTCGATTCGAATCGATTAAGCTGCGTCTGTCTGTATGTGTGGTATGTATTGTTGACAATCTCCTTGTCTCAAAAATGGAAATAGCGACTTCAAACTTAGTACAAACATTGGAAGTTTCTGCTGGTATAGAAGATTTTGTACATAACTCAAACGAAGGTATATTATCTGCCTATAAATGCTTTAGTTCTAAAGTAAATACCACGGATTAATTTCTTCTTAATACCGTCAATATGGACTCTGAGAGTAGGAAGCGAGAAGCTAAGTGTGCAAATTCTGAATTAATTATTATGGACGTGGTTGATCAATTTGTTCCTAAAAATACCGCGTTAACTCTAAATCACTTATAGTAAATTTGAGAAAATATTAGCTATTTTGATTTGTTCAGTAAACATTTTGTAACTAGCTAAAGACCCTAATTGTTTTTTAAATCACCTTTGAGGCCTTTACGAACTATGCGAAATCCGAGAATTGCAAAGTCCTTGTAAACGAAAAAATCCTTACTAGTAGCATTATAACACGACAGTAATACATTTTTTTATAAGAAAATAAAGTTTTTGAAGAATTTAATATCTCTCAAACTTTAATAGAAATTGGCAAGGAAATCAACTTTACCGCGGGCCTACTTCTTGGATCCACACAATACAAGCAAAAACATATGTTGAGAATGAAGAAAGCACAAAGTTGCTTTCAAGAAATTGCAACGCTTCAAATGCTGTTAAAGTGGTCGAAAAAGAGGACCGGAAATCTGTTAAATGAGAAATCACAACAGAAGTTAGGTCCGCAATTCCGTCAAATGAGAATAAATGAGTTCAAAACATTTGGCCAACGAGTTGCATAATAATTAGAGCGGACTTTCACAAATCGCCCATAACGCAATTGCGCAAAATTAATAGTTGAATAACCGTATTTCGAACCAAAAATCTCTCTGGAGAACGACAACAAATTACCACAACACTTTGAAAATTTTAAGGTATAAATATTTTTATTTTATATCGAAAAGAAGCGTTCAATTTTGTTCTTCCGGCTTAAATGTTATTGTCTCAGATTTAAAATTATGAACATCCTCGAACCATACATCTTCACATCCTTCTGGATCGTTCAAAGCAGTTGGAAACGGAGGCGCTATTTTATGTCTACGCAAAGGCAAAATAGTATCGTATATGTACACTAAACCGTTTGTGGAACCTGGTATTGCACTGCCTTGGACCCACAAAACGTTATACTTATTATTAATGCGCCAAATGCGTAAACCTTTTGCTTTGCGCCAACGATTACCCATGTGACCAGGCAATTTTGTTCCCGGCCAAACTCTGCCTTTTTCACCTCCACCGCCAATATTACCAGGTCGACGATGGGTTTTCGTAACACCGTGAGAAGCAGGCATTCCCTTAAACCCATGCCGCTTAACGACACCTTGGAAACCGTGATCGACTCTGTTAATTGTATACGACGTTAAAAGCAAAAAGATGATTGAAACTCATTCTTACGTTTTTCCTCGCACGTCTACGTAATCTCCAACCCGAAAATGATTTGCATTTAGAGGGGTGCCAGGAGTAATAGCCGCCGAAGGTGATATTATAAACCTGGCTAAATGTCTTTTCGGCATCACTCCTGAATTCTTAAACAGATTGCAGTATTCTTTCGTTAATATTGATGGATCACAACTTTCAGCACCAACAAGCAAACATCCGTACTTGTTTAATTCGGCCATTTTAGGACGTTGAGCAGGTTTATATTCCTCCGGGGGTGTATATTTAATAGCATAATTTTCAACCACGTGTAACAAAGTGGTTCTAATTTTCTCCCCATTTTTCAACCAAAGGGGATATTGGCCAATTTTACGCGCTATGACGCCAGTGCGACGTGCGTACGGCGTCCAAGGCTGCACTTCTAAATCCTCTGTTTTAACTAATTGCGTTTGACATTTCTGATTGTATGATTGTACTCCTTTAATAATCGAAGGCTGGCCATATACATCGTGCACCATTTCTTGCACGAACGATTTGTTTTCCGAAGTGATTAGATTATCTCGCATCTTGAAAACAAAATTTTTCATAAACAAACATTCATTAATAAAATAAGAGATAGAAATACTTTGCGTTCTTTACGTAGAAACCAGGATGGATTGCGTAAATGTGGTCGGCTAAGATGGCCTTTTTCACGTACTTGCAAAGTTGTGCATAGTCTGGGAAATGTTAATTTTAATAAAAATAAGTATAAATATATATATAATATGATTAGTGGCATAGCATTGCAAACTTACCTTAGTTTCAAAAAGTCCCTTATCAAAGAATGCAACATTGAATTATTATTATTCTTTTTAGTAATCACGTTTATTTTCAATAAAATTATCCTAAAGCCAAAAAACTGATGTTATCGTTTTCGTAATTCACTGTAAGCATGTACCTTTAGAGACAACGATGTGTTAAATTCACTATTATATTTGTAACGCACCGAAAGGCCAACAGGAGTCTTAATGAAACGCACGTAGTTTTGATTAGTTTGAGAATTTCTTAGCATGTCAATCAAGACCGTCTGTTAATGAATGTTAATGAAATTGATATGATATTATTTTTGAATTTTTATATAGATTTTTTGCCTGATTTTTTGTTCTTTTTCAAACAATTTATCTTATTATATGGCGGTGTTATCATTATAAGGCTTTCAACAACTAAATAGACGGCTTAGTAATTAAAAGAGAGAAAATTCTCATTACTTTTGCACATATGGTTCTCATGAACGAATTCAACACACTTGAAAGTTTAAGGAATGTAAACAAACTGCACGCACAACTGGGCTTTAAAGAAATTTCTCAAAAATCAATACAAGCCATTTCGTTAGTTTTTATTTCTTTCAAAAATATCTATACTATCTCGCATTTAATTTAAAAAATGATCTTGTCTTTCCAATTAAAAAAAGAGCCAAGAAGTGAAAATTGCACCATATGATGAATGCGATGATATTTTCTGGCCTAATTTTTTGTTAAAAAAAAAAAACTTTCCAGAAGAAAAATTTAATATTGCCTTTATGTATTATATATATATATATATATATATATATATATATATTTTATTTGGATCTTAAGTTAAGATGAACCAAGCCAATATGTGTTACAGTAGGGCAAAAATTATTGTTAAACAGTCTTTTTTTTTAAATTAGCATTATTTTGAAATATTTTTTGGTACTAGATTAAACATCCTACGGGGTAAAAATTAATCAACCTTTCAAAAGACAACCGTGTGAACTTTTGTATTAGTGAAGAGTGCAATGCGACTATACTGGAATATGAAATTTAGTTTGAGCTGAGAGATTGTTAAGGCGAAAATTATTTAAAAAAATCGTGCAATTGAAATTAATGATTCATTCCTTTTAATAAATTCACTTTCTACGTTTTATGAAGACTAACGAACAATGCTAAACATTCACAATTCAAAGAAAACTTGAATTAAGGATGAGCAGCGGTGTTTTATAGTAAAAAAAGGCTTGCGTGGAGTTTCCAAAAATAAACAAGACAAAAACAAAAAAAAAAAAAAAGGAAAAGAAGAGAAAAATTTACAAGATTGTTGCATTATTGGCATTGATTATGTCGTTTAACAATTCTCACGCGAGAGCTGAAATCAATAGTGATGTTACTGACATAAATCATCAGTTTGAAAAGGTTGAATTGATTGTACCAACAACTGGTAAATTATTTTTCGAGCATAAGGGCGAATTGATATTTTGTAAACCGCATTTAATGCCTCTAAAATCACAAGCCTTAGAACGTTTAGAGGAAATGCAACGCGATACCGCTCGGCAATTGATGGAAAAACGTTTGAAAACGCTGTCGAAGAGTAAGAGCTTAAAAACTAGTCAATAAAGGCTAACGGCGTCACAAAATATCCTCGTCGTACATCAAATCTATATGTAAACATTCTACTGCAAAACAAATTAAAAAGGCTGCTTAAAGAACTACTATGGCTTATCTCTTACCATTTGCCATCTGTTTGGCTCTATGTTTAGCTGGGGTGTCACTTTATCGCTACGGAAACATAAAACGCCAACATATCATAGTAACGCTGTCAGTGTTGATGGCTTGGTGTTTTTCTTTTTTAATAGTATTTACGATTCCATTAGATGTCACATCAGTAAGTTTTTTATTATTAGAGATGTTAAGCGCGAATGCATTGGAAAGACTTTCTTTTTTTTTTTAGACTCTATATCGGCAATGTTTACAAACGCAACGTATTGGTGTATCTGCCACAACAATTCATTCGATTGATTCGATTAATAATAGTGACTCTTTGGACATCGCTCCTGCGAAGCTAATAACAGAAAAGAATACGGAATGCCAAGCGCCTTGGGGTATGATTCCGGAAGCCGTTTTCCCAAACTTGTGGCGTATAATTTATTGGTCTTCACAATTTCTAACGTGGTTGATCATGCCTCTAATGCAATCGTATTTAAAGGCAGGCGATTTCACAATTAAAGGCAAACTGAAATCGGCTTTAATCGAAAATGCCATCTATTACGGTTCGTACTTATTTATATGCGGCATTTTGCTGATTTACATAGCTGCTAAAGGCGTAACACTGGATTGGCAGAAACTAAAAGCAATCGCTTCTTCTGCCTCTAACACTTGGGGTCTATTTTTACTTGTTTTGTTATTAGGTAAGCGTAATAGATTTTAATATTCACATCCGTGACATGAACTAATAGAGTAAGGAAAAACGCGGAGTTATCTTCATATTTAAATGAAGTTTAAAGAGTCATATTATTCAATAAATAAGCAGGGTGTTCTTCGGCATGGTAAGGTTTAGATATAAGTATCTCAATATTTGGATATAGTTGTTTCAATATAATACATTCGTCGAAGTGTTTTCGAAGCAATGATATTAGGAATTATTTGATACCCAGATGTTTTAATGCATTCTATGCATAAATTACCCAGCAGGTAAAAGTTACTAAGGGATAGTATTAGTTCAGCTGAATGTCTCAATAAGCAACTCCACCATGTGATTTTAGGCTTTCAAGGCTATGTTGCAGTATTTAGAAGTAAATGTTCTTGTGCACTCATTATTTATATTTGGAAATTCTAATTATTTGATGTAGAGTGATATGAAAGCCCGAAATAATATCATTCATAATTATTTTTCGTGTTTTAGGTTACGCTTTAGTAGAAGTGCCACGTTCATTGTGGAACAATGCCAAGCCTGGTTTTACCGTACAGTATGCTTACTTTAAACTCTCAAAGTTAAATACAGAAAAGGCAGAAGCTGAAGAGAATGTTGACGATGTCCTTGAGTCCTTGCAAGGTATAAATCGAGCTGTGCCTAATAATCATGAATTGCGTCCATGTGTAGAGACTATAATGCGTAAGGTACCTAACGAATTGTTAGAACGAGCTATACGTAATTATTCAAGGGGCGGTAACGGCGGTGGGACATCAACTATAGTTCCCTCGGAAAAGGCCTTAATACGCATACATAAGCAAGTAATTAAATCATTGCAAACGCTGCAACGTACTGAAGCTTTGTGGAGCGTTCAAGTTGAAACAGTACTGCACTTAGAAGATGTGGCACGTAATATGAATTCATCGGAACGACGCTTCAAGAGTGAGTTTCCTCACCAGCGATCCAAGTTCGGTCGTATATTATACTCTCCGGTTTTGCATTGGTATTGGGCTTGTTTGTTTAGATCGCCATTTCTCAAGGCGCTGTGTGTCTTAACCGCTGTTATGTCTGGATTGGTGGTTTGGAGCGAGCTGACATTTTTTCAGAGGCGACCGGTTCTATCTATATTTGCAAATATTTTAAATGCGGCTAAACACAGTTACGATTTTTTAACAATTGAAATGCTTTCAATGATCGTTTTATGCTATCTCTTCTATTGTACATATTCTACGATATTGCGTATACGATTTTTAAATCTGTATTATTTGGCACCGCATCATCAAACAAACGAACATAGTTTAATATTTAGTGGCATGTTGTTATGTCGCCTCACACCTCCTATGTGTCTCAATTTTTTGGGTCTTATTCATATGGATTCGCATATAATTAAAGAACGCGTAAAGGAAACTTACTACACTCAGATTATGGGGCATATGGACGTTATTGGTATTATATCTAATGGATTCAATATTTACTTTCCTATGTGTATGTTGGCTTTTTGTCTCGCTACTTGGTTTAGCTTGGGCTCAAGAGCTTTAAATGCTATGGGTTTCCAACAATTCCTGCAAAATGAAGATATAGTTACAGAGCTGGTGCAGGAAGGTAAAGATCTAATAGCGCGCGAGAAACGTAGAAAGCAAAGAGCGGAAGATGCTTTGACAAGGCGTAGAGACTTTTCACGTCCCGAAGTTACAGCTACGAATGAATATATCAATAAATATCGTAATCTAAATATAAGCACAGCAATAAATAATAGTGGACGTCCTACGCAAAACATACCATCCGACGATTTATTGGGCAATGGTGATAATCTACATTATTCTACATTACCTCGTTCATTATCCGATGAGATTAATGAACGTTTTGGTATTAGTACACAAATGCAAGTTGGTTTTAAAGGCTCGTCATCCGCGAATCGTTTAGAATATGACGATAATGAAGGCACGGGTACAGAGCCCCCCCGTGGCCTTTTTGATGATGTGTAATCTGAGCAATACACTTAAGAGCTGATAAATATTAGTCACAAAAAGAAAAAAAACATTAAAAGAAAATGTTCTATAACAAGTTGTTAGTTGCAATGACTGTAGTGATGTAGTGATTATATGCCAATTTACGTAAAAAAAGAAAAAGATTACAACAAAGAACGCAGCATTCGAAACATGTAACACTAGCGTTGCTGCTATCTTAGTATTGAAAAAAAAAAAAACATTTTTCTCTGTGCAGTTACGTGATAGCTTTTAATCTTATTGTCTGCGTACGCAGATGAATGCTATTAAATTCCCATTTATTTCGTGGTAGATCCTACTTGTAATATATATCTATGTAACTAATTTCGGTTGCTAATAAATTTTTTGTTAGTTTATGTAAATTAAAATAAAATAAATTATATTTATCTGGATATTAGTGCAATAGCGGTATATATTGCCGTACTGTTGTATGCTTCTCTCTCCTCCCTTTTTTGAAAACTTCGTATTTACTTAGATATAAAAATATTTTTATTTATGTTTAAAATTTAGTGTATATTGTCGCAATAAAGAATTCATTTACATACGTATTTACATCCACGTACTGTTTCCGATTGTTCGGAGAGAATCACAAAAAAGAAAGAAAGAAATTCTGGAAACCTTGTGGTGAGTATCCACGTGGATATTTCCTTATGCTAGCTTAAGGCAATTAATTCATCATATGCAGTCAAGCGTTATATAACGTCATGGCGAGAAACACTCGAGGTTTTATGAAAATATGATGATATTTGGACGAATAAATTGAAGTTT
>NW_023998453.1:791304-791920 GCF_014805625.2 Glossina fuscipes | reverse complement strand
AGAGAATAATTACGTACGAATGAAAGGTCATTGCGAAAGAATCAGATCTGACAAATATCTACCCTCGCACAAACCTAAAAATCCTTAAAAGAAATACAAACTGAGCACATGTGACTTTCTTTTTACAAGCAATAATCTTAATTGAATATGTACTCTTTCCAAATAGTATAGTCCTGACATTCCAGATAATCCGAAATAGTCTTTCATCTACAACACAGTCTCGGTCACAGTCGGTCTCTTGCAAAGGAATGCATATTATGTTCACATATTTAAATTTGTTGTAAAATATATTTACTACCTGTTTATTAAAAATTATAAAATTCGCATATACACTCACTTATAAAAATATATATATATATATTCACGATGTCAAGCAACAAACGCTGTAGTCCAAAACGTGACATTAGTTTTTAGATATTAGCAGTGTGCCCTGTGACTTTTATTCATCTGCTCCGCCCTCTTCGTCTTCATCGAACTCGCCTTCCTCATCAGCCGTGGCCTCTTGGTACTGTTGGTATTCTGATACCAAATCGTTCATACTACTTTCGGCTTCAGTGAATTCCATTTCGTCCATTCCTTCACCTGTGTACCAATGTAAGAAGGCCTTGCGCCTAAA
>NW_023998453.1:773004-791294 GCF_014805625.2 Glossina fuscipes | reverse complement strand
TTTTTTTTTTTTTTTAAATATTGCTTTTATTAAACTTGATTACATATATTAAACTCGTTAAATATAAATGAAATGTCGAAATACAGTGTGAATTCGTGTGAAAATGGGGCTCCACCATCTTAATGCTCTTCGGATTTGGCATCCTTTTCATATTGTTTCAGTGAACTCAATTTTGTCCGTTCTTTCATCTGCATACCAAGAATGCAATTCATGAGCAAACCTAACCGTAAATTGTTCGGACATATCTTTGAATATTTCTTGAATAGTATTAGAATTGCCTATGAAACGACATTTTCAGGTCACCTGAAATATCCCATAACGTTGTTTCGCTATTACGTGGAATCCATTCTATGCAGAAACTCCTGCATCGCTCTTGCATGCTTGGTACTAGTTCATCGACCTCTTTCTTACATTTGCGAGCACGATAGATGGCAGCTATTGTCAAGAAAAGACAATGGCGTGAGTAGTAGTCGAGCATCATATTTTTAACATCAAATATTTTTTCAGTTATTTCCGGCTCAATCAAAGTATCATATTTTTGCATGCCATGCGAATTTAGGAGCATAAACCCAGGCTTGAAGGCATGACATGTAGGCAAGGTTATAATATTGGCAGCCAATTTCGGTAGATCCATATTCAGTTGACCGGGAAAACGTAAATACTTAGTTACAGCGGACACAGTAGCAGATACTAAATGATTCAGATGACGATAGCGCGGAATCGTCAGTTTTAAGGCTCTAAAGCAAACATCGTATAAAGTCTCATTATCTATGCAAAAGGCCTCGTCCGTATTTCCCGTATGTTGATTGACACTTAATGTGGCATTACGGGATTCGACGACGACGTTATCAGATGTTTTGGACGAGGGAGATTCCTCGCTAATCTTCGCTGACAGTAAAGTTCCCATACGCAAATCTACCGATTCGAATATACTAGCGTCCAAACAATACACCAGTTGCAGGTCCTAAAAAAATACCAAGATTTGACATTCATTTTAAAATTATGCAAATAGGGAGTTTAAAGACGAAAAGAATCTTTTGCAGTTTACTTGTAGGTAGTCGCAATCTTCATATGCCTTTCGTATTATATCCAGAAATGAATCAACTAATTTGCCAACTTCCTTGCCATGACACTTCGTCCAATTATTGCAGGCAACTGAATGTCCGAACACAAAGTTATCGGATTTAAACATATGCTCAGAACCCACTATGTCAGAATCCGAATCTACCAGAATTGCGCACGGCACGTATTTAACGCTCTCCAACTCATTGCAACAAAAATTAACTTGTTCCAATTGCAAATCACTCTCATTGTAGCACGTACCAATGGCACCTACGCAATGCTTATCAGATGTAACCCCAATAAATTGATCAGCCTGTATGTGCACAATTTCACTCATCTTTTATTCGTTTTAATGCGATCCCTTTACAGGCTTTTAGTAATATGCAAAAGTATATCCCAAGCACTCACGCAGATTATTCTCAATCGTAAAAATAGCCTAACGCTCTTCAATATTTAAGAATTGCTAGCACATCTAATCGGAAAGTCTTACGCAGAATGTGTAACATAGAAGCTAATTTACATTATTCAACGAAATTTTCTATGTCTGACTTTCCGAAGCAAAGCTACTGCGTTGGAAAAATATTTACATTTTTTTATAAAGTAATATTCTGTCAATATCTTCGAATAACTATTTATACCCTGCATCACTTGTGCTAGAGGGCGTATAAAGTTTATCTGCTTGAAGAATTTGACATAGTCTCAACTTTTGTTAAGCTAAGCTTGTCTCTCCCTCTGTTTGTCTGAGTAGTGTCCATTTTTGTGTTCAATCTATAGTTGACAATGTTTGAAATATTTTCATATCATTTTATTATTGATGTGCTTTGACACACGCACGCAATTGAAAATGATTCAGATCGGACCATCTTTTCGCTGACTTCCCCTAAGTTCGCTTTATATTCCGAAGTTATACGAATATGAATAATAGTGAGACGTGGCCAACTATAATGTCACTACTTGTTCGTTCTAAGTATGATTCTGCGGCGGATAGGAATTTGCAATTATTCAGAAAACTTAAACGAATTCATATTCGGCTCAGATTTTTAAAAATACATTGAACAAATTTCGAAACATTTTTTTAAACAGTAGCAGAACATTTAATCTGATGTATTGAAACTTTATTAATAAAAGATTCAACACTAAAGTTCAAGCTCGACGCTAAACGTCAATAAGTTTCAAGATAGTCCATAAAAGTGCAAAACGAGTCTGTATCGTTATATGTTTGTTTCAAATGAAAAAGAAGAGAATGAGAGTATGAAAAAGTTAGAGTATGATAAGAACCAGTTTATTTTCCTTTCCTCAGTTGCTTATTTGCCGCAGCGGGAACGTAAGAACCCAAATCCAGTTCATTCCGGATAATTAATTTTCCCAAATAATAAATTCCCTAGAGAGGGAAAAACAAAGAGCACATTCCAGGCGCATTATACAGCTGCCGCCCGAGGAAAACTAGTAGCGGAAAAGCAAGTGAACGGATTAAAAATGAAGCCATGAACTTAGGCAATAGTAATATGCTTGTAAAAATGTATATAAACAGACTATTTGCGGAAGGCAGAGTCGGTCGGTAATACCAGACTGCGTGATATGATGGAAACCTTTTGACTGGGTGAGACGCCCTTAGGTTTTTTTACTTATTATTTAGTGATAATCCCAAAGAAATTGATCTAGAGAAGTGGATATTTCAGTTTTTCAATATTTGAAAACCACACTTATATAATTTGTGTCCAATTGTGCTGTACAACATTAGAATACATTCATTTATGTAAATCTTTGGAAAATTTTTGGGCTTTTTTTCTTTTATATACTTTCTTAGCATTTTTTTTGTATGTCCTAAAATTTATTTAATACAATAGTAATTTTTAATGCAATATAAAATTTTGTTTCCCTTTCCCTTTTCCCTTTTTTATTTCTCAGTTTCATTAAGCTCTTTGTGCATTTGTAAAATGGCTTTAAATTTTCGTTAAAAACCGTTAGCTGATTTTTTCCTTTACAAGATTTACAAAAAAAAAAAGCACCGTGTGTGGAGAAGGGAGAGAGCATAGAATGGCTTTCAATAAATTGCAACGCTTCGATTCTGTTGAAGTATGCGCGAAATTGAAGTTAATATTCTCGTAGATGATGCTTCTCTCGAGCAACTATTATTAATTTTAATCATTCATGTGTTCATTATTGTTTTTCATGAACAAGCTATGTTCTGATATATTCGCAATATATTCTCAATATATTAGAAAAATTTTATGCAGAATTTTCCAAAAACTTGCTTTAAAATTCGCACGAAACATTTTTTACCACTAGACGGACTGGGCGATATTGTTATCTCGATCGCTATAATATCTTATATCGTGGGGATTCCTATTATGAATATATTGAAACAATGGATACAAAGGGGCCGTAAGGAAATGGATTTCTAAGTCACTTAACATTTCCTTCTTTCAATATTTTTTAATTCAATCTTACTTAAAAATTATGTGAGACTAGTCTGCTTACCGACTATATAAGATCGATAGATGTTATGAAAAGGACACCAAAAGACAAGCATGTCTATATTGGTGAATTGATCGATGGTAAAAACTTCAAACCAAAAAGCGACCACTTAACTTGCTTTCTGCCGGGCACTCGGCTATATTGGGCCATCATTTCGATTTACCTGATTGTAGTTCTTAATATACAAGTTCTTTTCTTGTCGCTCGCATCATTGCGCATAATCGTCTTGTATTAATTACAAATTCTTTCTATGCTCTTTTATAATAATAAACAAATTTTTTTATTAAATCAATTGAAGTAGTTTTGCTTAATTGAAATATTTAAAAAATTATTATTAAAGATAAAATTATTGCTAGCTTTAGGTACAAATGTTACCAGACAGAGAGTCAGTAGTAGGATAACGTTGCCATAGACATTTTCTCTTTTCACTTTTTTCTCTTTCTCTTTTTCCATTCATCATTATTAATCATCATAGACTAGCCGTACAAGAGTTCATTGCATTACGAATAAAATAAAACAATATATTAACAAAAAGAAGAAAAACAAATTTAAATAAACTTAAGAGTGAAAGAAAGTTCACAATATTATCGAAAAAAAAACATTGTTAGTAGTAGTGTAACTGTGAACATATATCTCTGTCTAGTAAATCACATTTAAAAAACAATCATCATTTGTGCATACGCCTAAAACGCCTTTATCATTATTGCCTTGAGAGAAATCATGTCATCTGGCGATTTTGGAAATCCTTTGCGTAAATTTAAATTAGTTTTTTTAGGCGAGCAAAGTGTTGGGAAAACATCGCTTATTACTCGCTTTATGTACGATAGCTTTGATAATACCTATCAGGCGACTATAGGTATTGATTTTCTATCTAAAACGATGTATCTGGAAGATCGTACAGTACGTCTGCAATTATGGGATACGGCCGGTCAAGAACGTTTTCGTTCACTTATACCATCTTATATACGTGACTCAACGGTTGCCGTAGTTGTTTATGATATAACTAATGTTAATTCGTTCCTGCAAACCTCAAGGTGGATTGATGATGTGCGTACGGAACGCGGTAGTGATGTCATTATTATGTTGGTCGGTAATAAAACAGATTTGGCTGACAAACGTTTAGTATCAACTGAAGAAGGTGAACGTAAAGCGAAAGAATTGAATGTTATGTTTATTGAAACTAGCGCCAAGTCGGGTTACAATGTTAAGCAACTATTTCGTCGCGTTGCTTCAGCACTGCCTGGCATGGATTCATTTACAGAAAATAAGCCCGCCGAGGACATACAAGATATACAATTGGGTGCTCAAAATGAAACTAAAGATCCTGAGGGTGGTTGTGCCTGTTAAATATACGCAAAAAACGTAAACGTATTTACGCACAAATACACACATAAAACATACACGCAACACGCGCATACACACGCCAGACGCTAGGAATTAAAGGCATTAATTAGCAATACTGTGATGATGATTACGTACATTAGCGGCTATCTATACATTCGAAGCTAATAATGACATATAAATTACGTTTGCAATTAATTCTGTTTTGCTAAAAGATATTACTATAAGAAAGTCGGTGCTAAAGCAATAACGTACCCGCCTCGCATATCCTCATCATTTAAAGTTAATTGAAACGCTGCTAAATATTGAAATTTTTTTTTTTTTTTTTTTTTTTTGTGGGAGGGGAAGTCCCGGGTATAATTATGTAGTTACAACCTTTCAATTCAAAAAAAAATTAGAATTTTTACAATTGCAGGACTAAGGCCTTGCATTGAGGAGGACCCACTAAACGCATACCTTTTCGATCAGTATTTATTCATAAAAAATATATAAACAAACCACGAAAAGTTGGCCAAGCTGCCTGCCAAGCGAACGTCGTTCATTTTTGTCGATATAATTGAATTTCATGTACGAATCCTTCTTGCTCACTTCACCAAATGCAGGTCCCTTCTTATTGTGACACTCAATCAGGATCTAGAAAGAAAGTTTACAGACATGCGCCTTCAAGTTTTCACGAAAAATGAATGTCGTGACAACGAAAATGGCGAGTCGCGCGCTTTCCAATTATTTTCATCACTGCAATTATTCTATGTCTTTTGATATTGGAACAAATATGTTATCCAGAGATTTAGAGATTTTCATTACTTGTTCGCATTTCGGGATAATTATAATCATCCACGTAGTTAGGTACCGTATTTAGGTAATTTGTAAAAGTCTTTTTCAAGCAGAAACTGATTCATGGTTGAAGGAGAAGAAAACTAAAAAAAGTGGTCACTCATAGCATTACTGGTAGATATCGATCTAAACATCTCTGTAGATCTAAACTTTAATTGATTATAAAGAGTAATCACGGGCTTCGATTTTCATTACCAGAGCTGTACACTCAAGATAATGTGGTTGTTTAATTTTTTTTTTACTACCAAAGACTGATTATAGTTTAACTATCTCATTGACCTAGGTATCGGTAAAAAATTCTTGGTTCTTGATTCAGCTCGGCCGTCTGCTTATTGAAGTTTGCCAGAAATATAGAAAAACCAGATCTAGTAAACCCAACCTGTTTACCACCGAAAGTTAAATTATATTAATGTCTCTTCAACATATGAACTCCATAAAGTATATATATATTGAAATTCATTGTGACGTTTTCGGAAAATATCTACGCAATAAGACTTGACATTTGATGTGGAACGAGAGTGTATATCATTGAACTTATCAAAAAAATGTTAAATAATATATTTTTATGGTAATTGACACAAAATCCTAGAACTTTATTCGAAAGGCCGGCCAAAACAAAGGCTGGACGATTTATATTAATCATCATGAAGTTGACTTTTCGTATTGAAATCTTTGATTTCCACTGATCATTCTTACTTTAGAGAGTAATGTACTTTACATTGTATGTATGTCGATGTTTATATCCTACAGGTCCACCTTTTGTTATACCGACCGATTCAAGAATCATTTTCTGAATCGATTTAAGCTTGTCTGTCCGTCCGCCAATTGGCTATTTCCGACAATTTTGAGCAAATTTAGTAGACTGGTAGATGTGTTTTGGCTCAAAGATGAAAGCTATTGAAAGCGATTTGGATCGGACTACTTTTCCGAGCATGCCGCATAAAAAATAGCGTAATTTGAGAGTTTTGCCTCAAAAATCGCTTATCTCCACATTCGTGAAAACGACGTAAAAGATGACGACGTGAAAACTTCCTTTCTTCCCTTCCCATTAAATCGTTCCCACAGCAAGTGAATCTTCCGAATGATAAAAAAACTCAATTATCACTACTGCTTGAGGAAAATTCGTTCATAATAATAATTTATCATAAATATTAACCTTACCTTACCTTTGCGTCACGTCGGTCAATTTTTTAGGTCCCGACCCATAACAAAAAAGGAAGCCTGTAAATGCTGAAAAAATCTAATTTTTATTATTTTAAGATTCTGAGAAAGTCAATCATATAGGGAATAAGCATCACATAGATCTTTAGATCTTTAGACAGCGCCATATATAAGGGCACTCATGGAAGCAAACAGACCCTTCTAGGGCGCCAAGGCTTAATTCGTGGTTTGTTATGACGGAAGCAACTGTAAAATCTTTGACATGTAAATTGGACCACTCCACGTTAGACTTTTGAAGTATCCTTAAGTATGCGTGCTTTCATTAAAACTATACATTTACATAAAAATAATGTATAATATTCTTTTCATTATTAAGAAGCAAAGTGGTATAAGGTATCTAATGGTCGGCTTTGCCCGATTATAGCATTGTTAATTAATAAAATAAATTCTTTTAATACTTTACATATATTCCTACTTACTTCGAGCTACACCTGAACTGATTATAGGAGCAGTTGCAAGTATTAAAAAGTTTCTTATATTAAAAAAAAAAAAACAAAAAACAGGAAAAAAATTTAATTATGGCTTAGTTGGAAATACTTTCTTCATTAATATTTATCAACTAATTTTAATCTACCAAGCAAGCAATAAGCAAGCAGTCGAATGCAATTCATTTCGGTAATTTAAAATTTAATTTTTTTTTTTTGGAATTTTTTAAGAATCGTAATCGTAAATCTCGAACTAATAAATTTTGTTATTTTCCATAAGAATGATAAATCTAAGATCATATGCATCTCCCCCCTTTATATTTTTATGCATCTATGAAAACAGATTTTGATGAATTAGTGCTGAAATTTCAATTCAAACATACTTACACATGAACATCTCTTAGAATAATTTATGGCTTACAAGAACACAAGTTGGAAAATAATTAAATTCATTTTTAAATATATGCATTTAACAGAAAAAAAAAAAAAAAAAAAAAAGACAAGAAAATTAACAAACAAATAATTAAAGCAACGAGCACGTTTCCATTACGCAGTGTTTGTAAAACTAATTTAATAAAAATTCTACAAATAATATGCGTCTCGAACATTTTTATTTCTATGACGTGAAAGCTATGTGTGTAAACTGAAAACTTGATTCAGCCGATATTTGATGAAGGGATAATTTTTTTTTTTTTTTTTTTTTCCAAAAGCAATACGCACTGAAATCCGTAATTTTTTCTTTCCTTTTTTCTTAAATTATTTTTCCGCAGGGAGGAGAAGAACTTTTCTTTGTAGTCTTTATCTATTTTTAATTTCAAATATTTTTTCTTTCCCTTCAATCTTTTAGTTACCTGTTACTTTCCTACAAAAAGGAAAAATAGTAAATCTTCAAGAAGATAAATAACTAAACAAGCAAGCCTTTTCTTATAGCCTAATTCCGTATATTAAGAGATATATAGGACATGCATGCTTGGAATCTTTGCTAAAGTTGGGCATCGTTGGGCAGATATTCATTGAAGTAATTTTACCGTTCCACTTGAAATGAAAGTCGAATGAATGAAAGTCGCACCATTTTCGACAACAATACAAATCAATTCGCTTAATGAAATCAATGAATAAAAGCAGTTGCCTGACGAACGAAGAAAAGTTGCTTTGGAGCAATAACTTGGAAACCAATATTATCAGGAGATTTAAGCATAAGTTGAATTTCAAGCTATATTACTGGACTATTCGCAATATTAATGGACTAAATTAGTAGCTAACTGATGAATAAACTAAAAGAAAAGAAGAAAGAATCTTCAAAGCGAACACTAGCGGGAGATTCGCGTGTTATTATGGCATATATTTTAAATTGCAAACCGTTTAAAATTAAACCGTTTAAAAACTCTTTGCCCACACCATTCGACTGGATATTAAAAACCAAGCGGTCGAATCTTGGTCACGTTAGTCTAAAAATTATTCACATATAATGTCGTATAACGAATTTTGAACATTTGAGCATGACATTGACTCTTGAACAAAGTCTGCTTGCAAATCCGACGGTTGCCTATTCTTTCCGCAAAAATTGACCTAAACCCTGCCATATGGATAACAGTTTGGAGAAATTGATTCACACGATCGAATCATAACAGATTTCTTGAGGCATCGAAAATTAGAGTAGAGAGTAGAGGGCATCTGGATTTCTTTGAAAATCAGTCCACGTTTTATACAGAATTCATGAAAGTATTATTGAATTCGTGGCCCCTTATCCCCCTGAAAACAAGGTGAACTTGTTCGACAATTTGCTTGCCTTTGCTTTAGGATATATGTTGCAACATAAACTTGTTTGTAGTGCTGCTAACAATCAAATACACTGCTGCATATAAATTATTCTACTACCTGAAAGGAAAATTCTCTTTTTGATCATGCCGCGCCGAATGCTATTTAATATAGCTGGTCTCTGACAAAAGACGAGCAAAATCGTTGAAAAAGAATAAATTTCAATGCTTCGCACATGTCATCCATGCGCTGTGGTTACTCTGGCGGAAGCAAAGTTTGGAAATCAAAAAAAATTTCGAAAAAAAGATTTTTAATGCACTCACTTATCACGTGTACTATGTTCTCTATAAAATCTTGAGAAATTCCTCAGTAATTATTCTAAAGTACAAGGCCTCACCCATGACACTATTTTAACAGTTAATCAATCAAATTAAATTCATGTAAAAATAGTTTATTTGATTCACGTCTGACGTGAACGGCGATACAATCAATATAAGAAAATACAAAATTACTAACATTTTGAATGTGGAGAGATCCACACCCCTGTCCCATGTCAATAATTGGGTACTTCATTGACAATGAGAATAATTTTGTTTCTCTGTTAAATTTCGATTGTTAAGATTATTGATTTCGGTTTCATAACAAGATTTGGATTCAAAGTTCCGAAAGCTGATTGGAGTGATTATTTATTCGCGAGCCTCTTCATCCTCATCGAATTCGCCCTCTTCATCGGCAGTGGCATCTTGATATTGCTGATATTCCGAGACCAAATCGTTCATACTGCTTTCAGATTCTGTGAATTCCATTTCATCCATGCCCTCGCCAGTATACCAATGTAAGAAAGCTTTTCGTCTAAACATGGCTGTAAATTGTTCAGAGACACGTTTAAACAATTCTTGTATAGCAGTAGAATTGCCTATAAATGTTGCAGACATTTTCAGACCACGTGGGGGTATGTCACATACGGCAGTTTTACAGTTGCTAGGGATCCACTCTACGAAGAAACTGCTGTTTTTATTTTGTATGTTTAACATTTGCTCGTCCACCTCTTTCATAGACATACGACCACGAAATATAGCTGCCACGGTAAGATAGCGGCCATGGCGTGGATCACAAGCCGCCATCATGTTTTTGGCATCAAACATTTGTTGTGTAAGTTCGGGTACAGTCAGAGCACGGTATTGCTGGGAACCTCGTGAGGTAAGCGGGGCGAAACCAGGTATAAAGAAATGCAACCGTGGAAATGGGACCATATTAACGGCCAATTTACGTAAATCCGCGTTTAGCTGACCGGGAAAGCGCAAACACGTAGTTACACCAGACATGGTGGCCGATACTAAATGGTTTAAATCACCGTAAGTGGGTGTAGTTAGTTTTAAGGTTCTAAAGCAAATATCATATAGAGCCTCGTTGTCAATACAATAAGTCTCATCCGTGTTTTCCATGAGTTGATAGACACTCAGCGTTGCATTGTAGGGTTCAACGACTGTATCAGATACTTTGGGTGAAGGTACTACGGAGAAAGAGCTAATGATACGATCTGGATATTCTTCACGGATTTTTGATAATAGCAACGTCCCCATACCAGAGCCCGTACCACCACCTAAAGAATGTGTTATTTGGAAGCCCTGAAAAGAAATTGCCCAAGTCCACAATAGAAACATGTTCTCTCACGACTTTTTCATAATTAAGTATATGCAGTAATAAAGTAACGGCTACCTGTAAACAATCGCATCCTTCCGCTTCTTTGCGAACCACGTCAAGAACTGAGTCTACTAATTCTGCTCCCTCTGTATAATGTCCTTTCGCCCAATTATTACCTGCGCCCGATTGCCCGAATACAAAATTATCTGGTCTGAAAACTTGGCCAAAAGAGCTTGAACGCACCGAATCCATTGTGCCTGGCTCTAGATCTACAAGTACAGCTCGAGGTACGTATTTACCGCCTGTGGCTTCATTGTAGTAAACATTAATGCGTTCCAATTGCAAATCACTATCGCCATAGTATGATCCAGTGCAATCTATGCAATGCTCATCAGATATAACCTCCCAAAATTTGCCGCCAATTTGATTGCCGCATTGACCAGCTTGCAAATGTACAATTTCACGCATTTTCTGTTCCCCCTACTTCTCGCCTTTCAATTGCAAACGTAGTTAAGATTTTTAAGATTTAGGATGCACCCGATACGATCCAAGTATTTAAGTCACTCTTTTAGGATTTATGCTTTTTTCCCGTTTTACTTTTAGCATCCAATTCGTTTAATATATGCGAAATTTTTTTTTTAATAAAAACATCCAGAAGTTAAATTATTAAAAAAAAAAAATAATAAAAAGCGCCCTGCTTGCCTGAAGGTTGAAAAATCTTTGAAATGAATATAAAAAATTTTCTATACATTTTTTATCATTGAATTTTTTACATAAAGTTGCTGCGATACTTAAAAGGAAAACTATAGAAGTGTTTTTATTACGCATAGTGCGATTTCGTTTAACAAGCACATATACATAAATACATATTTACATGGATCTAAATAGATATGTATATATGCATACACCTTCTCCTTTTTTTAACATGATCAGTCACTCCGAGAATGTCGCCTACGATAGTTAGAAAAAAGTAAAGAAAGGGAAAGAGAAAGACACAGACACTAACCGCAACCTTGTGTGCGTGTGTGTGCTGACTCGGTGGGTGTTCTGGCTTTACCCACTAAGTACTCATTCCACTAAAGAAAACTCTACCGTACCAAACTTTGAATATTGACGTAGTAATCGCGATTTGTATCCACTCGTCCACTCATATACGGACATATACATTGAATAGATTCTTCATCAGCGTAATACTTTTCCAATAACTCAAAACTTTCGTCGGCTTTGCAACTTTATGAGGTGCTTTCATGAACCCACTCTATTTATTTAAACTTTCAAGTAATTAGACGGAAAGTGGTCAAAGGGAAATTACAAGTAATCAATAAATTCGTGGCATCGTCAACACTCGCGCATGCAACTCGCTTATATTTGCCCCAAGTGGATCGGAAGAATATTTGCAGCGATCAAAATTACCCAAGTTGTTGCTTAATTTTTGAAAGGCTAAACCTCAGCGCAGTTTGCCACTAATGCCGTTGGACAAGATGGGAAACGTAGCGTACGAATTGTAGTCTTGTAGCTCGGAGAACCAAATTTTTGCATATCATTTCATGTTTCCTTCCGCCTGATTCTTCTTTGCAAACTATAGTCTTAACTTACACCAATATAATCACGATTGAAACTGCGCTCGGCTCATCCAAAATTCCTAAAAACTAAAAGACATAAAAGTACAGAGCAATCTGGGAAATCTAATCTTTGGAAATTCAAGCAAACATTGACTTACTTATAGACATTATAATCAAGGAAAGCAGCTTTTGTTGTGTGCTCTCCTTCATATAGGTGCTACGTAGATTCAATTGAATCTGTTCAAAAGCAATTCTTGCTGTTTGCCCTTAGAAATTTGGGTTGGGATCCAATTGCCTCTCTTCCTCCGTATGAAAATAGGTTGCTTCTGCTGCCCTTACCGTCTCTTGAGAAACGTAGGTTTGTTCTTGGCGTTTCCTTTGTAATCAGAGTAAAAAATGGTACTATTGACTCGCCTTCATTACTGGGTGAAATAAGCTTTAATGTCCCTAACCGCTACTCTAGGCACTTTACCTTGGTTAAGCTTAGTCAGTGTAAATTTAATTATGAGCTGTTTAATCCGCTCAGAGTCGTTTGCAACAATCTAAATGACGTCTACCACTTATTCGCGTTATCGGACTCTTTAAAGTCCATGAAAGCAACATTGCTTAATACGCGTGATTTACCTATGTCGTACTTAAACTAGCTTTTAAATTTAAAAAGTCGTTACGTTTCGAAAATGAATTATTGACAATTTATTATCGGTTGCCAGGCTTATGCATGTTTGCGATGGCTTAGGGGTTCATTTGCAATTTGATCCTGTACCGATTGTAAGTGTGGCTCTATGCTGATAGTGTTCATGCTTTTTTTTCCTTTTTTTTTTTCTTCTTATTTGTTTTATTGTACTTATACTAAATTTTATTATTAATTAATATAAGTTTTGCATTATGAGCCACTTGAACTCGACTGTTATTTGTTTAGTTGAGTTTCTAGTATAAGTAAAATTAAAAATAAATAAATAAATAAATAAATAAATACCCTATATATAGGACTTGAATGCAAATCTCGGTTTATCTTGGCCATACAAGACCAAATATTATTGCAATGTAAAGCCATGTAGAAACCGTATCATGAGAATCTTTTTATATATGGGTAGTGGTCAGGAAAGTAGATCTATTTTATGCAAAAACTTATATAGTAAATTTTTTATTTTTTTTATTTTTAATCACTCGAGAGATGTCTATTCGTATATTACGATGTAAGAAGTAAGAAAAGAGAAAGCGATAAGAAGGTGACTAATTTAGTGCTTGTATACCCATTCGGGAAGTTTTATGCCTGCAATTACGAACGAAGTAAACTCCACAGCACTTGAGATTTGAATCTGCGAATATTAACAACAGCAAACTGTATGTGTGTAAGAATTATTATGCGTATTAGGTGAGAAGATTTAAAAACCAGTCTCATACGATCGAAATTTCTTCCATTCGAATATATTAAAAAGAAGAAACCTCTCTTCCCTGACCTATCGCACACCAAATAAATATGATTGCAACCAATGCTGCTTCATGGGATCCACTTAAGTCACATGATCATACAATTTCACATAATGTACCAAATATGAAAGGGTTTCATTTGATTCTAGGAGAAACTCTTTCCAAATATTATTTACTTACGTGGCGAAAAGTTTGCTCTCTCTACAAGAATTTTTTGTTGCAGAGAAAATTTGCTTCAAAAAAAAAATTGCATAAGAAGAACAGAAACTTGTCAATAATTTGATAATTTGTATTAATGTTAGTATATAAGGAGGATTAAAAACACACCCATAAAAAAGTAGATTTTTTCAATATTGAACAATAATTGATGCAATAAGAATATATATGATGCATTACGGAGTACTACAGGGACTATCGGAAGTATATTTTAAGACTTTATAGCTAAAACATTCAGAAGACTTGGATACATCTTTCATACAACAATTCAAACAGCAACGAGACGACGATAAATGACTACAGTCACAATCTGCCAGCTCGGGCAATGATTGATATCAAACTGAAGCCCTCTTTAAACTTAGATTGCTAGCAATAATATCGGTAGGACGAAAATCGGGATCAGCAAATGGTTCATGATTCATGCAACGCGTACCGCCCAAGCATGTGCACGAACAAATTGATGCAGTCTCATCGAATTCATTTGTATAATTCGAATTGCTTAATAATTTACCCTGCATATTATATGAAGTTGAATGTTCGGTATCGAAAGTAACGGGTTGATTGGCCGCAGCCAAATTTTGAGCATCCTGTTCATCGCGTTTAGCATCCTCTGCTTGCCTAAAAAATCGTCGATAAAACCAATGAAATTAATTCTCAATTCGCAATTTGTAATCGATTCAATGATTACTTACATTGTCATAAAACGTAAAACCAATAAATTAATACTGGCTGCCACTACTGCCAAACCAAATAATATAAATACTAAACTTAATGCCACATAGCCTGGTTTATTGGTTAATGCCTGATCGTTTTGTAAAGCGACATAGTCACCAAAACCGATAGTGGTTAGGGTAACAAAACAATAATAAAAGCTATCAAAATAACTCCAACCTTCGTAGCGTGAAAATACTGCCGCGCCAGTTGTTATAATAATCGAAGATAGCATTCCTGTGGCCAGCATTAAATTCATTTCGGTGGCCTCGGTATGTGCGCATTGCAAATAACGTTTCGCTCTTCGTATAATAACGGAAGCAAATTTATTTAAACGTTCACCAATCGATTGAAACATCACTAAACCAAGGGGTATGCCTACCTAAAAATAAAAGCAAAATAGTATTAAATACAAATAATTTTATTTATTTTACAAATACATCTCGACTTCTTACGATTTTTGAAAAATTCAATTCATTTGGCAAAAGAAATGATTGCGACTTTAATTTGAGGTTATAGATATATATATGGACAAGAGATTGCGGTTAATGGACCTACTTTGACTTTTATTTCTTATTACTGATTACCTATTTTATAATAATGTGCACCCTATTCTCTATGTATATAATAATATCGCTACATTATAATAGAGCAGATTTTCTTCTACAGATATGCATGGCTTAAGTATGTGTTCGGTTACGTTGGAAATTTTTCTTTGAAGGCAAATGAAATGCGACTGGTCTCGAAGTAAACGGAAGATGCTATCAATGTGATGTTCAAGCAAGGTTCTGGGATCACCCATCGACAAAAGATTTGAATAAAATAATGTGAAGATGTTGGCAGATGGTTTTGAATCTCTCTCTTGTATTGAAATAAAAGCAAGAGTCAATAAATTCTTACTATAGGAAATATATGTCCGCTTATAAATATATGTTTAACTACGCACGTAGATGCTGCCTAACTCTTATGCGATGCTGCCAAACTGTTATTATTATTATTAATTTTGCCAGAGAAATAAATTCTAAGACTAAACTCTTAAAAGCACTAGGATCTAAGGCTATCGGCTTTTATTAAAAACTATACCGCACTTGAGATTCGAACCGACGACCGTTGACTTGCTAGTCGAGATTCCTCGCCTTCGGCTACTCAGGCGGATTGCTAAACTGTTAAAAATACGTTACGCCGAAGAAAACTAATATGATTATTAATGGAGAGAAATTATTGGATCACTTAATTGACAACGAAACCAGAGACTCGAAGTTATTCTGATACTCCAAACGCAACTTTGTCAAATTAATATTTTTAACAGGGGCGGGGCTAATCTCCATCCAAAGCAAAGTTTCTTATGATAGCTCATTATAATTTATTAAATTATTTAAATATAAAGAGCACAAACCTCACAGTCGGGCATCACCTTCCCAATTAGAATTATATAGCTGCCTTCACGGTAAGATATATCGCATTCCTATATAAAAACTAGTTTTTCATTGAGAATGGCACTAACAATAAAGCTGTGTAATCTCAAACACATCACCATGCATTTATACATCATAACATAATCACAACTTTCTACTCAGTGTTGCTATAGGTTTAACGTCGTTATCATATAAGAAGTTGTAAGAACGTTTACATGGGAAGGGATTGAAAATGTGACACTATCCGATCTAAATTTGTTTTATGCATATAGAATGCCAAAATGCTATTTTTTGTTAATTTTTCTCCCGAAATATTATGATTGAAAAATGTTTGAAAGCAGACTGATTCTAAAAATGATTCAATTCAGATTCAAGCTCATGGCATTTTTGTCCAAAACATGGCAGTGTTATAAATTGCATCGAACATAAGTGTACCAACAATAAACGTCAACATGAACAATTGCAAATCGTTTCACAAAACTGTAAGATGGATCGGATCCATCTACTTAAAGGGACTCCTTAAAGGAACTCCTTATGAATGAACATAAATATAAACATGAGCCAGTGGTCCCATAAATTATTTCTTCGCTTTAAAAATATATATGCATATATATAATGAAATCTATCAATAGACGTGTAAATATATTTTCACCGAAAATCGCTTCTTATCTGGATGATAAGATAATGATAAGATAAATAATTTTATTTATTTTGTAATCTATTAAAGAGAGAATTTTCAAATTATTCTTACCATTGCGTAGGCCATACAGAACGCTTTGCCGCCAATAGTAACCGGTGTCGAATGACCGTAACCGATCATCGCTAATACGACGGTGGCAAAATAAAATGCACCTGCAAATTTCCATTGTGGACCGGCTTTGTGTGGCTTATTTTCAATTATAACAATTTCCATCATACGAAAATCTTCACTCGAAACATTATATTTTTTAATAAAATTTTTTTTTAATGTTTGCAAAAAATCATAACGTTTCGCTTCAAATTCAGATTCTAAACTATCAAAAACTGCAGCACCAATCAGAAGATACGTAAATGTGCAGACCACCAATGATAGCGTCCTAACATTTTGACGCTTCATGCTGCACTGTGTCAAAAACTCGATAATATAATTGAAATACGAATCAATAAGCATTCAATAGCTTTTCTCGTTAAACCGATGAATTACATGCAAAAATTTTTCCACAAGAAAAATTGAAAAGAAAATTAATTAATGCAAAATGAAATAATTTACACGAAACTGTTTTCGTTTTGTTTTCAAATTTGTTTAAAATGGAAGATCTTTTGTTCATAACAAAAATCAATACATTCAGGATAATAACAATAATAAAGTTTACATCATGCGCAAAATCCTTTTATGTCAATTATGGCAATTGTAAATCTTCGTGAAGTGGACAGCATTTATCCAATGTTCACAAAAATTCTTAATGATTATATTTTATATATTACAAGTCCCATCTTCCCAGCTTAGAAAGAAGATAGACTTTAAGAATTAAAAGGTAAAATAATTCACCAGCTTCTTAACTTAAACAAATCTATTCTCGGCGAAAATGAGAAAAAGGTTGTTATTGCAAAGAAAATTAAAAGGTCACCATCCGCCATTAAATACGGTTTGTATTTTGCAAAGGAATTGAACATTCCCGTAAAAATTTCCGGCAATTTTGATCTTAAGTCTCTGTGGTTTTCGATTGGCTACTCTTGTGCCATGTTGCGCGGTCAACGTACAAAAAGAAGAATACTCCAAATTACGTCTTCGGGAGTCTAGTTGAAGAAGAAACTAAAAGAAACGGGAAAGTGTTGGTTGGTATCTCCTATACACAGACACCTCTAAATCTGCCGATCTTCCACCTGCTTATGCCGTGGTAAATGCTTGAAGACATGCTCTAGTTAACTCAACAATACTTCACGAAAGTGCTTCAACTTTCACAACCGACGGCTATGATCTTCGCTGACTATCATTTTTCATTTGAAACAGCATTTATTGAGAAAAGTTGCTACAATATATTATATATTAATCAAAATGTTTTCCATCATTTTTCACAATTTTTTCCCATCTTTCTGGCAACATGGCAATACCGAATCGACCCATTTTTAAACTTCTTCAGCATTTCCAAACCGCGTGCCAGCCAAACAAAACTATTCAGGAGACGTACAAGGGGAGATGAATTTATATTTTT
>NW_023998453.1:765032-772994 GCF_014805625.2 Glossina fuscipes | reverse complement strand
TAAAAATTGTACAAAACTATTCAGGAGACGTACAAGGGGAGATGAATGCAGAAGTTTTGACAGAAAATTTTCTAAACGGAAACGTATTACGTAATGGTACAAAACGGAATATAGGAATCTTGGAATAAGTCTCAGTTGATCAATTATTTAGGAGATGTCCGATACAGGTTTAACAAGGCGACGATCAGACAGAAGTGAGGAAAGAGAACGAGACATCGCGGCTACAGTATATTGAGTGCGTGCTGCACTTACACGCTAACGGTTGGAATGGTCTACTTTTCCGATCATTCTAAATCTGCCTTCGCATATTAATAGGATCTTTTTCAATTTACTACCATTTGACCGGCGAAGAAGATTTTAAGGCTTGACTATCTATAATCTAGAGAAAGGTTTTTCTCACAAATTGCTTTTTTTTTGTGGGGTGCACTGGGAGAAGTTTTGTCTTTTTAATAAAAGAGCATTCCTTTGCTCAAGAGCAAGTCAAAAGGAAGAGCACTTCTTTTCTACGGATGGCATACAAACCATCTGAGCAGATCCAGTTTGGTCGCTTCCCATTCGGGCTGCAACAGTGCATTTTTAACTAACTCTTGGATAACTTTGTACTTGTTCACCGCTATTGCTGGGCATTTGCCAAGAATTTTTCTATTCGTTCAATTTGTTCAATTGACGTCGTTAGACATCTGCAGTAACCGTTTCATTCAGTTCCGCGATGTTAAAATTGTTCGAAATGGCATTTTCAGTCAATTCGTTAATAGTAATTTTCCTTCCTTTTGGATCGTTTTCAACGTCGGATCGCATACAAACGTCTAGAAGTTCTTTCTGAATTTAAGCTAGGTTTTCGTCAAATAAATATTATCACTCATTGCCTTCGAACTATTTGGCTCTGCAGGCCGTTCCTTGTCGGCGTGATGTCAAACCGTTGAAACTAAAACCGACAATTGGGATATGATGGAGTAGCATCACCATAACATTCTAAAAGTGTTTGATGGGCTTCAGCAGAAGATTTCTTGAATTCAGGTAACAAAGTGTTTGATGGGCTTCAGCAGAAGATTTCTTGAATTCAGATAACAAAAGTATTGTTTATCGAAAATGAAATTTTTTAGTGTTCCATGATTACCGTTTATATACATTGAATAACTAAGTAATACTAAATGGAAAAATATTATTTCATGTATCATCGAATTTACCGTAGTGTGCATGTATATTTCGCATTACTTTATCATTTTCAACAACAAATATCTCTGATCAAAATATAAGCAAGCGCCTATTCCATAACATTTTCTTGGTAAATGCTGATAATTTTAGAATGAGGGCTTGCATTATCCAATACAGACATTAACATATATATATATATACACGTATCTTAGAATGTATAAAAAAATGTAAAGCCCAATATTAGAGTCTATTAAAAATTTGAAATTTTAGACGCGGTGGCCCGCATTCAACGTCATCACAGGCTAGATGCTCATGGCTACTCCAAACTAAAAACTATAAATAAATTTGACATCGTACATCAGAAAAAAGGTGAAAGCTAACGGATTTTTAGCAATCGTAAGCGAATCCATCAACATTCTCCGTTCCGAATCCGACTTGACAAAAACTCTGTAGACATAATTTGATGCCTTAAATGTGGTAGTGTCAAAAAGTATATATAATACCAAATTCCGGACGCAAAAAACAAGCGTACATGTCAAAACTTTGTTTAATAACTTTAGCATCATTAGTGCGTCACACTGACAATGATTTCATTGATTGCACTCATTTTTTCATAATTTCTCCTAATATGCAGCAACCAAATTCTCAACCTCGTCATATGAAAAATATCAATTGATATTAAGAGGAAATCTCAATTTCGGTGAAATCAAGATCAAATCAGGCAGACATTTCTCGCACTTATTGCGCATACGTTAAGCAAAAAAATTCGAAACTCGAAAATGGACCCTAGCTAACGCCATACAATGTAATACCAAAATCCAACCCCCTTGTTTACGTCTGTCTTTTTATAGAAAATTAATGACTGTCATTGGATAAGGATGTGCTGCCCAATCAATTTATCCTTACCACAATGTGTCTTAAATTTAATAAGCAATATCAAAATGGAAGTACAAAAAGACGTTAAAAATAAGGAAACACATTGCAAATTTCCTCCAAATTGTTTTATTGTAATTTTTTAATAAATTATATATTTCCTTCTTTCTTTCATTTCATTTTTTTGTACCTTTAGTCGAATAGTCATGTGTGGATTAAAGATCAAAATTATTTACTCAGTGATTTGAATTCAATGTCAGGTTTAACGTAATTTGAAATGAGATGATTCGGCAAAATCAATGAAATCAATGTATGAGTGTGAACGCACTATAAAATAAACAAAATAATTGCCAGCCCTGCTCTATACATGAAACGAATCCCAACATTACATATGTATACATACATGTTTAATCGACTGCAAGTGGCAACACCGACATAGCGCTCACCAACATTAATTCGTGTATACAGAAAAAATTTTTTATTTATTTCATTAAATTAAAATTATTAAAACTATAAGATTCGAATTAAAAAGCTATTAAGTAAGACATAATAAAAATGTATACAAAAATAGAAAGTTAAAAAAAAGTTTAAGAAAAAAAGCAAAAAAAAAAGATCGAAGAATTGATCAACAAACGTCATCATATAAAGACACGCAACATTGTTGAACTTAATTGCAAGTGTAAAAAATAAATAAACAACACCTATTTGAAATTTATAAAAATTTTGTAATTTTGAATATGGAATGGTCCAGAGAGAAAACATTGGCACTAATACAGGAATATCGGAAAAGACGCGGTTTATGGGACATGACACATGATGATTATCGCAAAAAGGAATTTAAGAATAAGTTGTTAATGGAGGTAAGCGAGAGTCTTGGCGGTAACATAGCAATTTCGGAAATTGAAAAGAAATTCCATACATTACGGACGCAATATCATCGTGAGATAAATCGTATGAAAGTTATAAAGCCTTACCATTCAAAATGGTTCGGTTTCAAGTATTTGCAATTTCTCAGTTCGCCTAAAGCATGTCGATCGAATAAGGGCCGCATCAAGAGCGAAATTACGGAGGATGGCACCGTGACTACCAAGTATATAATAAGGGAATCGTTATCGCATGATGCTAGTATTGGTAGCGGAACGGGAGGCAATGGCTCAAACAACGACAATGAGGAGTTTATAACATTACAAACAGTTACCGCCAAAAATGGTTGCTCCACAGCTAATAGTCGAACGCACGAATTAGAAAAACTTATTGAAGAGACAACTAAGGATGTAGAAGAAATCGAGGAATCAAAGCCGAAAATGACTTTAAAAGAAATTACTGTGCCCCTCGAGCATCATCAACATGAATATAGTAATGCCGGTGAATTGCAAATAAGCAGTGTAGAAAGTGACCAACAAGAGGTAAATCATATACAGGATGTTGGCGAGAATATGGATACAATTAATTTACAAACATCAGGAGATGAAGAGATTACTTATCAAGGCACAAGCACAGTTGGATCTACCACATCTACTATGGGTGTGTCAACCGTGATGACGGCTCATAGTTCCTCTGGTACTACAACTGTTCACCCTATACCTACGCGTATCATTAAAATTCAACGACGCGATACTGTGCTTGATAATGCAGAATATTATGATAACAATCCGCAATCAAATCATACTCAAGGCCATCATCATCACCACCATCACCATTCACAACAGCCTCATATTCATACGCTATCGCCTAATGCACCCACTGCAGCAAAGCGCATCTATTACGATGCCACTACTGGCCATCATACGGCCACCATACTTGCTGATGCAACTAGTCCTGCTCAAACAACCGGTAATCTAACTTTACTTAATACTGCAACATCGAATCCACCCTCACCACATTCCTCGAGAATTCAAGTCCGTAGCAATCTGACGTCCAATCATTTACTTTCATCGGCGATACGTGACGATTTTTCTACATATGGTGAATATGTGGCTAATGAAATGCGTGGTCTTAAAACACAAGAAATTTTAATTTCTCTGAAGCATAAAATTAACACAGCACTGTTCGAGGCAAGCATGGCCGAATTGCAAAAATAATCAATTTTTGAAAAAATCTTGAATTCTTAAATATTTAATTTCAAAATTTACAATTAATTCAATTTTACGAAATAGTTAAAAGAAAGGATTATGCGGTGCATTTTCCTCTTGGATCTTTTAAATTTGGTATCCTTGAAATACCAATTTTTTTTTTTTTTTTTTTTATTGTTTCTATTTTAATCTATTTTATTTTTAAAGCATAAGATTTGTTCAGTTTTGCTTTTATTCCTGTAATTGTAATATAAATGTTTTTCTCTTAAATAGTACTTTAGTTTTTAGAAACATTTCTGTAACATAAATTAATTACGTACTTGTGCACGTGGCTTTATAATATAATATGTTTTAAATAAAAATTTGAAGAAAAAAGGAGTTTTTCGTTCAACTTGCAAAGTCAACTTTAAGTCCACTTATCAATTTACGTTGTTTTCAAAGTTAGCCCCTTTGCGGCAAATTTGAACTATGAAGTTATCTTTTTTTAACTACTTATTATTATATAACGAAAATTTTTTAAAAAATAAAAGTACGTTAAGTAACATTTGGAGTAAGTCATGACATCAAAATTCACAAAATGTGTTATTATATCACGATGTGATCCACAGTCACATAGAAATTAATTGATGACGCAATTGAATCTTGTATGTCCATCACCATTCATTTTGTCATAGCTAGATATTATGGCTAGCTCAATATTACAAATTTTAGTATAAATTACTAATTTCTCATTTAACAGATTTCGCGAAGAAATTTCTCATTTAACAGATTTCGCGAAGAAATTTCTTATTTAACAGATTTCGCGAGGAAATTTCTCATTCATCAATTTCTACCACTTTAACAGTTTTCACCAGGAAATTTCTCATTTAACAGATTTTACGAGGAAATTTCTCATTCATCGACGGCATCGCAATTCAGTGAAAGCAACTCTGTGCTCTCTCCACTCTCCACACATGGTACTTGTAAAGGAAATAACCAGCTAACGGCTTTTAGCGAAAAATCAAAGCCATTTTACAAGTGCACAAAAAAGTTGAACAAAGTAAAAAATTGCTAAAAAAAAATTTTTTTAATGTAAAGATATCGAAAGAAAATTTAAAAAAAAAACAACTTTACGAAGGTTATATTAAAAATTATTGTAGTATTTAATAAACTGAATTGTTGAAGAAAATGAAGGAATTGCACATGAGTACAATCATATGGATTTTTTGGGAAATATTTTTTAAAAGAAGACCCATCCAAGATACGTATAGGTTTTTTGAAAATCTGTTGTGAATAAATCAAAGTCGGTTGGCGACATTAGTTCAGCTAAGTAGTTCGGAAGCGAAATAGCCAAAGATTCATTGTCGCATATCTTTAACTTCTGTAAACCGCTGCCAAATACGACGGCATCGATCTGAACAAGTTGCAATCGGAAGAGGACGAGTAAAACTTCGTTGGTTGCTTTTGCTCGAGATGGGTGGACATACGCGAATTTCGTCGTTTTCAAGATAACAATTTTCTGTCCGAAATTACTCCAAGCTAACCTAATCATTTCCGTAGCAATACAAAAGCATTAAATTAGTCTTTAGTTTTTTATTTCAAAATAGGCGTTCGTGGGTGTAAGAAAGAGTAGCGGTCGTTATATGTGAAAATCCTTTCACTGTTTTAAACCTATCGTTCCCAAATACGGCGCCTTAGACTCGGACTGTTTGCAAGTTTGTTTTGCTTGGTTTAAATGTAGCCGATAATCTAAGTTACTGACGCTTATTGAAATCTCATCCTATTGCCAATCACTTCTCATTTCGTTTCTTTTGTCTAAACAAGCCAAAATACTATAGTGGGACGCGCTCCACCATGAAATAGCTTACCCTACCTTTCGTTAAACGCAGTTATTCAGGTAATGATTTTTTAAAATAAAATCTTATATTGGAAATGGTCGAAATAGTGGTCCGATCCCAAATATTTTCAGACAACCAACCATTAAACACAAGAAATCAAGACGGACAAATGGCCAGACTAGCTTAGAACGATTGAGAAAATGATTCTAAATCAATTGGTGTAATAAAGGATGGGTCTGTTTTAAGTCTCTCTGGGTGTTACATACATTAGTGTACCATGTATCAGAAATGGTGTGAGGCATAATTAAAAGCATTTGGTGACAGATTGGGGTAAAGGGCACAGAATTGTGGTACCCCGAATGTAACGTTCTTACCTATTTAAGGATTTCTCTAGCAAGAATATTATATTGATCTGAAAGTAAATTTTTGATGATCATAAAAAAGTCAAGGAATACAGTCAAGGTTTGAAAAAGAAGCTTATGGGGGACTGTGTTATTTGACCGACTTCACCCATTTTGCAATATTCTGCCACATTTGACGTATGTTTTTAAGAGGTCCGCGGAATGTTTACCATTAAGTTTTGTAAAAACATTACACAGGTGGGCAGACGGGCAAATTTAAATTAATTCGCCATTTGATATTAATCGGATATGCATATATGTATTATGGATTGTCTGAAGGTTCCTTCTAGTGGTTGTAATAGTTTCAATAGAATGATTATGACCTCATGCTTCGCTGCAGGATATAAAAATATGTGGCAATTTTGGATTTCTTCCGAGATTACTATTACAGTCATGTCTTTTTCTTCATCTTGTGCGAGTTAGCAAATCAGCAACAGACGATTTATTGAGTGGTCATTTCTCGGAGACCTAATAACTAGCTTATCGTACGTCTATTTTAAGTGCACTTTCTGTTGTCTTGTCAATGAAAAGTCAGATATATTTTTGCTGTTGTAATGAATTAAAAAAAAAAAAAAATTTATTTGTATTTGTTTCTTTTCATAAGAATTTTTGAAAAAAATTTTTGCTTAATTATTTTTGATAATTTTTTTATTTAATTTTTTTTTTTTTTTTGTCTTTTTTAATGTTGTGCGAACCAAATCTGCTTGTGCCACAAAAGGTGGACTTAAAATCTCTTCGTGACTCGAGTCAACCTAAGCCAAAGAAAGAAGATGATTCGAAGGTTGATTACCCAAAACCGAAAATATCTTATCTGGCAGAGAACTATAGAACTTTTCCAAAATTTACCAATCAATTTGATCACTTAAGTGAGGTTCTATCATTGCGCTCTAACGATTATTTGGCTTGTCGATGGGATAAATTTCTGAATCGTGTACCCGATGAATACGTACGCATTTGCTTATTTACCGATATCAAAAAGCAAGAGAAGTAAAGGCAAAGGAAGAAAAAATGATAATGTGTAGGATTAAATTTTCATCTATTTTTTTTTTTTTTTTTCTCATCATTTCATTGCAGTAAACCAGAACCGAAAAGGATGAGATTAACTGGTAAATTTTATGGTGTTGATAGCAAGCTAGCTCCGGTACCAATGGATATGTCAAGAGATAGTTCTTTTATAAGCAGGAGGTGAAGCAATAACAAAAAAAAAAAAAAACGATCAACAACAACAAAATAAACTAAAATAAAGAGCAACAAATAAAAGTAATAAAGGATTGAAATTTGTATCTTTGCACTAATGTTATAACCAGTCTACAGACTTAAAAATATTTTCTAAACTGAAAAACGTAACATTTACCGCTATATACTCTGACTTACCGTTAAGTCAGCTGTTATTATCGATATTTCATTAGAATTCTTCTTTATCGAGACAAAGGTTCTTGAAAGAAGAAAATTGCCTTAAAAGAGACTATGTAAGAGAAGAGTTAATAACGAGGAGGTATATAGCCTGATTCTATATATATTTGCATCAACCTCCACGGGTCTCTAAATTTATTGGGTCCTATATTCTATTATTTGCAGCTAGGTAACATGCGACATCTAATTGGGAGATGCAACCACGCTCGAACATTACTCAAAAAAAAAAAA
>NW_023998453.1:751043-764932 GCF_014805625.2 Glossina fuscipes | reverse complement strand
CATTAAACTTTTTGATGCTTATGGCTGTTTTGTTCCTCTTCAACTTTTCTGTCGGCTTAACTATATAATCTTAGGAGCAATTCTGCTCCTTTAATAAAAAAAAAAAAAAAAGACTTGTAACCAAATTAATGTAATTCATAAGACAAAGGAGAGGCTTTATCAAGAGGCTTTTTCAAGGCTTTGCAGTTCCAAATGTTTACTGTGCACAAGATAGGTCACAATTCGATCTTGATAATCTTTTCAAAGATTTTTTTTGGTAAAAGTTGTTAATAAAAGCAGACAATGCTTTAAATAGACCTGATCTGAAGAACGAAACTTCAGGGTATCTCACATCAAATTATGGACCTAAGGAGACCGCACATAAGGCAGGGTGTAGAGAAGCCCAATCCATAACAATAGCACTTTCGGTAAGCAAGCTTCGGTAATCCCTCCGTCTCGATAAGGATGTTTACGCGTTTATTCCTTGAGTGTAGCCGTCTGTGGAATGAAAGTGATACCATCTTATTACCATCGAAGCAGCTAGCTTTACAATGACACGTTCGTTTATCCGTCATAACCTCTGGCCTTTTGTCTATATTAGTGCCACATATTATCCGATTACACTAACGCGAGTGACTTTCACTAGATAAATAAAAACATAAAAAACTTACTCTCTGTTACACACAGTTTACATTAGTTTAAAGCAAATGCAGTAAGTGTTGAAAAATGAATAAAATATTTTAAAATTTAACTCCCATTTTTTCGATTTTAATGTAAAACGAAGTTGATCTTAAGCATATTTCAGTGAACGTTTTCATTTTTGACATGAGGTCTTTAACAATTTCAAAGGGAAAACTTTATTTCATTTCATTCGTTTTATATTTTCCATAGTAATAGGAAAAGTTTTAAAAAAAAACTTTTTTTTTTATATTTTTTCACTTTCCCAACGATGAATTGCGAACCGTTTTCAAGTCCACCGCAGAAAATTAATCTGGAATCTCTGCGTGATTCAAATAAGTTCGAGACGGCCAAAAATAAGAATCAAAATGATGATAATATGAGGCCAAAAATCTCGTATCGTTCTTATGATTATTATATTTTTCCAAAATTTACCGATCAATTTAATCATTTAAATAAATATTTATCATTGCGCGGAAATAAATATTTGGCCTGCAGATGGAATCAGTTTCTTGATAATACTCCCGATGACTACGTCTACATTCGTTCATATGCGGATTATTTAGATAGTCTTAAGTAAGCTTCTTATATAAAAGTTGAATTATGAAAAAAACTTTTTTCACTTTGGAGTAAGAAATTGCATTTATTTCATTTTATTTTATTTTATTTTATTTTTTTTTTTTTTTTTAGGATGAAAGGGCTAGCAAGAAGAAAGACATTGAATGGCCGATTTTATGGTATTGACAATAAATTAGCGCCAATACCAGTGGTACCTAATCCTCGGAGAAAAACAATAAAAATGACTGCTTCGCATCCTAGACAGGGGTAATATAAAGCTGAGTCGCATCGAAAAGCGAATTTGCAGCAGAGATTGTATAAAAAAAAATTAAATGTATTATAATAAGGGAAATACAAATAGTAATAAAAAAAAAAAAAAATAAAAAAAATAAAATGAAATAAATGCAATTTCTTACTCCAAATACTTCAGAGAGAGACGATCAATCACAACTAAAGGCCATCAAAATGGAATTATGAAAAGTTGGATGTGCTAACACAAAAACAAAAAAATTATAATAAACAAAAAAACATGCAGTCACTTTCAGGATGAATTTAGTTTAGTTTAGCTTAGTTCGATTTATTAAATAATGAGTAATTATTAATGATAATCACTAATTACTAAAATTATTAATCAATAGAGTCCCTTTCGGCAACAGTCAAGGTACAAGGTATATAACACCAATATCGCACAACAATAATATCATACAATATAAGATATACAGGCAAGATCCAGATGTCGTCATAGATTGGAAGAAGTATTCATAGCTGATGGATTGGTAACGAATTCCGTTTACAGCATTAACCGCAAATAACTTTGATGATGTTAAGTAGTTGTGTTCACATAGAATTAGAACCATCGTCCCATCACAAAAGCGACAATCGTCCTCAAGGGTGGCAAAAAGATTTTAAGTCTTTGCACACATTTTGACATTGACTTGATCCAATTACGTCGGGCACGCCTAGTCAATGTTATAGAACATTAAAGTTTCATTTTCTTATCAAAAAGTATAACGTAAGGTTTATACTTTCAGGAGTAACGTGCAGAAGGACCTTAACAAGTAGATATATTCTTGATTTGATTTGGTTATGTCCGGCCGTCATCTCAATAAAAGACTGAAACAGAAAATTGAAATCTATGAAGTGTACATTATAACTTTATAATCCTTTTTTTAATACCTGGTAAAAGAAGAAATAATTAATATATAAAAATTCTGAAAATTTTTGAAATCAGTCATAGGACTGAGTGCAAGCCTTAGGACACATCCAAATAGCCGTTGCATGAAAAGGATTTTCATCGGTATATCGACACGTTAACATTTAACAACAAATAGCAAACCTCGCCATTCTTATTGAGGTAACAAAATGCTTACATGTTTCTGGTTAACTTTACGGCCTGACAGGCAATTATCTAAAGTCATAAATTTGTAGTCCATATCTCTTTGATCACCGTATATCCATCCGACTAATTCGATAATACAATTATCAGAAATTGTGACTAAACGAATTTTATTTGATTATAAACTACGGGGTAAACCAAAATGAACATTTGCTTTGAATTTATATTTTGACGGCGCTTTATGAATCGAATGTCACGATGCAAAGGCCATAAGCGACATTTTATTGCATCATTTTTAATTCCATTTTCGATTTGGTTAATTACCATCGTTTCAAAACGACTTTGTTTTGCACTTAACGATAATTAGGGTCAAATATTACTTCAATTTGATTGAAATCAATTTCTTAATATATTCGTCAAATTTGGACATAATGTATAGATGACTTTGCCGTTACGGATATATACGTTTTATTAAGCGCAAACAGAATATTATACATAACATCTAGATTTCCAATATCGAAGCATAGCTATAGATGGAGAAAATACGATTAATTAAATATCTGCTCACTACGGTACATCCCCTTATAAAATCGAGCAACTTTGCATAGACATTTCAATATTGAAATATGTTTTGTTGATACTTACGCCTTATACATATATAAAATATATTTTATATTGAAAAGACGTGCGAGTGAGAAAATAAATAAATAAAAAAAGGCGATGAATCGTGATATGCCTTGTGAACCTATTGATGAGCAACCGCAAAAAGATATTTTGATTGGCGCATTAAAAATACCAGAGGAAACGAAAAGTGATCACGATGCGTTAGATGATTTCCGCCAGAAAATCACGTACAGACTGGAGAGTTATGATATATTGCCGTTAATGCACGATGAAAATCAACGTTTAGAAGTATTGTTATCGTTGCGTAATAATACATACTTAAAACTTCGTTGGAATAAATTTGTAGAAAGCGGATCAAACAAAAGTCTTCAGCTACGTTTATATAGAGATTACAAAATGGATTTGCTGAAGTTAGTTACATTATTGCGTTTCTGTTTAAATTTGATAATTAATTTGGCATTCAATTGCAGGAAACCTTTAGCTAGACGAAAATCCTTAACTGGTAACTTCTTTGGTGCAGATAACAGATTAGCACCTGTTCCACTTCCATCCAAGCAAACGAAATCAGACGAGTTGCATAAATTTAAGGAAGAATCATCAAAAGCATGGAGATATTAATATATGAATACAATTCCCTTCACATATACATATAAAATATGTTTGTGTTTTTTGAAACACTACCGTAAAGAAATAAATGAGTCTTTCCATAAAGCGGTGAACATGAATTTGTGTTCTAAAGATTTTTCCTTCTCAGCCTTCAATCTTTTTTAATTCGGCCATATTTCAACTTAATATAAAGTCTGCAGACTAAGATCTTAGTAACCCTGAACGCCATCGGATGTGTTTGGCTGAAAGCGCCCATTAATTTTGTTTTATAAACCTTACCAATTTTTAAAAATCACAATATTTTCATGGTTTGACTGCTGGATTGATTATCGGACTGTTAATCTATTGTTTGTAGCTATGTTAATCTATTGTCAGGGCGGCGCGGTGCAGCTTTCCGTCACGTGTTCTTGGTAAAAATTTGAAATGGGAATAGTATGCATGTATGCAATAAATGTGAATGTTCTATTCGTGGTAAAGGTCTGATCGATCCATCGTCAAGGCGAATGTGGCAAGTTGTACCATCAAGCCGCTGTGTACTTTGAATTTGATCAATTTTCGCTCAACGTGCTGCCTAATGACAGTTTCGTCCATTCTATGCGTCACGACTGCTTTTCAAATTCAATCAGCGGCTATTAGCAAAGCATATCTACATAAAGTGCCGGATATGTTCATGGATAAATGGATGAACAAACGACTTTGAATCGCACTCTGACCAACAATACACTTAATTAATGAACTGTCTAATATTTGCTTTAATCAAAAATCTTGAATACATCATTAACATTAATATGCAAATTGGTTGGGCGTAATAGGGCGTTAAAATAGAAAATAAGGAGACAAAAGTGCTCGGTAATAAGATGCTGTCAGATGAGATTGGCAAGATCAATGAAAAGATTAAAACTAATCTTGCGCCAACTAACCACCAGGACAAAAGATCATCTTTAAAAGAATGTAGACCCGAAGTCTTTGAAAATTTCTAATGTGGTCTGCAGGAGCAATGACGTTGCAATGGCAACGAGGAAAGAGAAAATGCTAAAGCCATTATCAAGAGTACCATGGCGGGCGATTATGACATTGTGATATCAAGCAAGTTGAACCTGCGATTTAAACTAATTGACATGAGCTTCAGTTATGGCAAAGGGGAACTTCTTGACAAACTGCGAAGTTAGAACTCGGGAGTACGTATGCAATATCCAAACAAGATAGCACACACTATAACGCTGTGGTGGAGACAGACAGTTCTTTACTAAGGTTTTGGCGGCTGTCATCTTATTTGTTTGTTGGGGAAAGTGCCACGCTTTTGACGGAACTAAATTGACTGTGTCCTTTAAGGTAAGGTATTGTATAACATTTTTAATTATTACTATTAGTTGTTTAATAATCTAAAATTAAACTAATATTACGTAAAAAATCCCTTAATAATTTTTTTAATTCAATTCAAGTTTGTCGTATCCCCATTAAAGGGAAGCTTGCCAAAATCTGGTAACATCGTCTCATGTGAATGTAGTGTGAAAGAAAGTATAGATAATTTGTGAAAATTTGTCAAGAAATTTGTGATAAAAGTAAAAAATTTTCATGAGAACTCGTTTATCGTTAAATGTATAATAAACTTAATTAAAACGAAAGGCTTATCAAACAATTTACTGTGAATTACATTAAGTTAAACGAGAAAAATAATTTCGTAGGTATTTTCATGTATGTAAAGATATATGTATGCATAAGGGTGCAGTGGCAGAAGCAGCCAGAAGTTAAAAAAAAAAAGGAAAATGCCTAAAAATTACAACCGTGTTTCTACCGTAAAAGCTAGCGAAAAATTCAGTCATATTTGATTCATACAGCAATGAACAAGATATGTGAGAGACGCACGCGTTTTCCTATTTTAATTTGAGGTTAAGTCAAAAACTTACTAGAATAATTAAATAAAAATAAGGTGATGGAGATTGCAAGACTTTTCTAAACCGAAAAGAAACATTATTCGCGATATGAAGTGCGTGAGAACCCACGTCTTTTTAAAAATATTTCAAGAAAGAAACCCAAATAAAGCATAAAACGAAATTCTCCGTATGCTATAATTTTTTACAATTATAATTAAGGCCGAGACTTTGCTTCTTGATTAGAGATTTTTTTTGTCACGGTTTATGTTAAGTACGACATTTTATTGGTTGCTTACGAAATGCATCGAAAGCTTGCTACTATTTTGCGACATCTGTGCGATTATAGCGTTTTCTCTTTTGTGTCCCTTTCATGAATTCGCTCGTTTAAAAAAAATTAAAAAAATTCGCCGTATTTTTTGGTCGTCATTGTCGTCGGTGTAAAAATGTGTGTAAATGAATTTCGTTAAAGTTTCGTTAGCACATCGTGAAAATTCTTGAAAAAATTTGGTGAATAATTAAGAAAATTACCAGAAAAATGTAAAAAAATTTAGAAGAAATTCATTTGAAAATTACATACATAAAAAAGTATATAAAAATTCTACATAAAATTATATAAATCTTATGACTGACAAATACCAGGAAAAAATGTGAAAAATGAAAGGCTTTGAAATCAGATTTCTGTGTGTGTGCAAAAGATAAAGATTCGACGTCGTCGTGAACCCTGTGATGAAATAATTGGGAAACTTTTTAACTTAAAAAAGGCCATAAACAAATATTTTAAAAGTGTTGTAATAAGAATGAAAAGACTATAAGATTTTTGAAAGTATCTATTTCGCCCTTTATGCCAACACGCCCCTTTGTAGAATTTTTCTATTCCTTTTTAAGTGCAAGATTCGTTAGATGTTTCTTTGTCGAGTATCAAACACTCGTACATAAAAGAGTATGACAATTTCTTCTGTGTGGAGTAAATGTGTATGTGTACATTTTATTATTCATCAAGTAGATTTTTTTTTTATAATAAAATTTTCTTAACTTGGGACGGAATTCATACTTTTCATAATTAAAGCGAAATAAAAGTATTTAGCTTTTTACGATTATCACGTTATTGATAATGCTGATAAAATACAATTCGAATTATTTAAAGACTTATAGCCAAAGAATAGATGGTTTAATTTTGTTAATTAAGATCTTATTATATATTACGTATATATAAGACTTTGTTAAATATCCGCATTTGCTTAAGGCGAATAGCAGAAAGCGTGTGAAAGAAAAAGGACAAAAGTCAATACAGAGTTGTATCGAATTTATTTTTTTTTTCTTATTTTTTCTTATTTTCTATTGTTAGCAAATTTTGTTCACTTTGTTGTTTATTTAATTGCAGAAGTTGTCTGATTATAGCACAAACATGTGTTTCTCATCCATATAACAATTTCAACTTATAATGCATTTTTAATTGAAATTTTTTAAAAACGTGAATACTTTTAGGTAATAATGTAATGTATAACCGGCAGAGTTAACCCGACCCGTACATATGTGTGTGCACGAATAATATCGCTTTTTAATTCAAATTGTATATTGCAACTTAAATGTAATATTGAAATGGGTCAACAATAATTTACTGCATTTTATCACCTTGTACTAGAAATTATTTAGCATAGATTTTTATGTATACAGATATATAGGCAATAAATTCGTTTAGGCAAACCTATGTAAGATCAATTTTATGAAGATAGCATTTGGACTCTAACAATTTATCGATAATTGTTTGAAACAATTTTTTGAATACTTTACACTTCGTAAGAAAACCGATAGCCTAAATCTAATTATTCTTCAATACTTAATTCAAATAATATAATTCGATTTTGTTTCGAAAGGATTATTATATAAGCTGAAAAAAGGAAGCAACCAAAAATAAAATGGATACCTGAAAAAGTCTTTTTTTTTTATCGCATCTTTACAAGCTGCTATTAAAAGCGTTCCAATTACTTTATGCGTAATCATGGGACTTACAAGAAAACTTTATGTCGCCTTGCCTGCAAAATGCTTTTTAAATGTAATGCGGAACAAAAAAAAGGAGAATTTTATAAATTTTCACAACCAATTTCCTTTAGCTGCTTATTTATTTATATTTTTGCTTTTTGTAGAACAAAGTGATTAATAGTTATTAACAAAGTGTAAACACTGTACGAAAAAGAGAGAAAATAAACTGTGTTAATTGGCCGAAAAAAGATATTGTGGAATTTTTTTCCCAGTTTACATATTAATAAAACAACAACAACAAAAAAGCAGCAAAACACTTCTGCTACAAAGAGAAGCGCAAAGGTAAAATCACTTCAAAAGATAATCTGCGAAATTTTATAGAAAATGAATAAAGATGATCTAAATAAAAATCTGAATAAAACGACGGCTGCGCCAGCAATATCTAAAAGCAACCATAATAATAATAATAATAGCTCCGAAATTGCACAACAACAACAACCAAAATCTAATGCAGTAGCAGCAATTTCAGCATCCAGTTCGAAATCAAGGAAGAATAATAATAGCCTTAAGTTGGCTGCAGCTACAGCAGTAGCTGCCACTATAGCCACTATAGCTACCAACAATAACAATAACGGCAATAATAGTATACCTCAAAATCCCCCGAGTAGTAGCAAAAGATCTTCGAAGCAGGTCAATACTACAGGCCGTCAAAATCCTTCGAATTCCTCTTTTTCAGCTTCCTCCGTTTCAAACGTCGTAGATAATCAACAGTTCATAAAAACAACAACACAAGCAGCTGCCGAACTGGATGCAACAGTTATTCCTGCCGCGACACCCATACCTGCTGTTACTTCGGACTTGGCAACAGCTAGATTGAAAAATATCAATAGTAATAACAAATCAAAGCTGAATAAAATTTGTAACAATAACCATACCCTGCTATCAAACACCAATTCCAACAATTCCTGCTCTACTAATAATATAGCAGCTAGCACTGCCCATGGAAACAAAATGTCCAAGTCAGCAACAACAGCGATCACACCATCTGTTAATGCCAAAACTCCTGCTAATGCCACCAGTTTGTCTGCAACTGCAACAACAACAACAACGGGAACTGCTACTACTGCTAGCACCCCAAATTCCCCTAACGGGAATGACGCGGTGGCTCCAGCGTCTTTGGCCGATCCTCCATCAATCCCTTGTTCAGCGTCAACTGCAACCGCCACCGGTACAGTACCCGCCATTACAAATGGCAATAAAACGAATGCAAACGCGTCCAATGCAGGCGGTGGCTCAACAAAATCTTCGGCGAAAAAATCGTCGTCCGCTGCGGCCGCCGCAGCAGCTGCTCTCGCATTGCAACAACAAGTTGTGGCTGCCTCCTCATCAGCTAAATCCTCAAATTCATCATTCACAAAGACTGGGTCATCAAAAGATGCCCATTTAAAGTTCACTTCCGCCTTACCATTGCTTGTTGGATCAGCAGCTACTCTAGCAGCTCCATTGGCAGCAGCAGCCGCTGCTGCCGGTTCTAGTGCCGGCGCTCAAGCAGCAGCTGTTGCAGCAGCTGCGCTGAAGCAAAAGCTTAAGAATGCAGCCGCTGCTAGTTCAGCTGCTGCTGCTGTTGCTGGCAATTCCCGCTCCAATTCAACGTCGACATCTTCAAATTCATCATCACTCTCCTCGTCAGTGGGTATAGTAAATGCCATCTCTAATGCTCTGCAGAACATCATTACGAGTGATAATTCAGATACCGACACCGAACTATATCCGCCTCCAGTCACCGATCTCTCGGAATCAGATGAGGAATCTGTCTCAGAAGTAAGTTCATATGAGTAGTACTCTTATTTTACTATTTTAATTTGTTTGTATTGGTTTTTGTTATGAAAAAAAATATTGCCTACTTTTTGGTTGAAGAAAATAAAGTAGAAGAGATAATGACGACTTCATCCTTTTCTACGCGCGAATGAAAAAATTCTTTATGATAAGTAATCCATAGAGAGAAATTTAAAAGATTTGGCAAATAATCGTTCATGTAGGGGAGGTATGCATCGTTTTCGTTATCAATGGATAAGATATGAAGTCAGTTTAGGAACATGCGCGGATGAGCGCGCGCGTAACGCTTCAAAACATCTCTGCTCAAGGATGTTTTTCTTTTACGTTTTCACGAAGTATCTCAGAATGCACATCCATTGCCTCGATACTTTTTTTTTTTTTTGGCTTCAAAAGACCAAATAGCAAAGTAGTCTGGTTTATTCGTTTGGTTATGGATAAGACGTATTGTTGTAATAAACTGCCTTTTCAATAAAAAAGGAGAGAAAATCAACTTCGAAAAACCAAAAAGCAGGTGAGATCACTTTTGCATGCAATATATTGCTATCAAAACTTCGTGTCGAAGTGGCACTCACTGTTGATAATGACTTAAATCATTTTTTGCGGAAATCAACAATTGTAGATATAACGTATCCGAGCTAATAAATAATCATCAATTCCCTGATATTCGCATGAATTGGTAGAGTGATTAAAAATCGCGACTATGAAGAAGCCTATGTTCACAGATTCAAATCTCAAGCGTTAAAGTGTTTACTTTGATTGTAGCTATACTGGGCTACCATTGGGCACATATCCACCACCCTCTTATCTTACGAAATTTACGATGGATTTGAATAGCAGACAAGACATTTTTGATTGCATTCATTATAAATTAATGTATATAGAACCAATAATTAAAAAAATTTGTTTTGCCAAAAATTAAATGTTTTTATCCCCAATTTTATTCAAGTCAATTGCTCCTATTGTCGTGTAAGAGAAGCCCCACAGCAGGGGTCATTATTCACTGGGTAAATAAATCGATCAAATTCGAAGCACTTATGATATGTTAAGCAAGCCTTCCAGGTGGAAGCGTAATGTCACTAATATTTTTTTTCAAATCATATCTATGTTAACTTTTTTATGTCCAATCACAAGCTTGTTGTGGTAGTTAAAATACGGCTACATTTAAAGCTAGTTGTTTGTTCTACGCGTTATAGAACAGTGATGAAAAAAATATTCAAGATTGTTCTCGCTATTAAAAATTAAAAAAAAAAAAAAAGCAAAAGATTATTAAATACAAACAAAATAAGAAAAAGAAACGACACGACACAATGGTTTGCTAATGTTGTTTACGTAAATTTTTGAAAATTAAGTGAGAAAATAAGTAAACATTTAATGGTGCTCTAGCTTTGGCTAGACCGGAGCGGGAAAGAAATACTTTCTACAAAACGGACGGGCCGAGTTATCTGTCAGTCATGCACAATAAGCAAGAAAGCACATCGAGAACGTGCTTTTGCAGTTTCATTTCTGCTTTATATATATTTTCTTCACATACAAAAAAAATATATTTTTTGTTGTCATCTTTCTTATCGTAGTCAAAAACTTTGCGTACACTTTTTTTTTTTATTACTTTCAGGTTTTTTTTTGTTTTTTTGTTTTTTTTTTTTTTAAATAAATACAAGTGGGGGGATGTATTATACACATGTGTACATTACTTTTTCTTATATTCTTTTTTTCTTTTGCAAAATATGACGATCATAGCTGAAGAGGATAAAAGACAATATGTGCGAAATAAATTTTAGAAAAGGCAAAGCATTAAATTTTAACAAAAGCATAAAAAAATGAACTCGTTAAGGATAAACAGCGTTGGAAAAATGTTTGACAATGAATTTTTATATGTATGCGTTATATGTTCGCCGATTATATAAACTGAAAATGGGTAGTGTTTAGTGTAGTGTTTTTACTCCTTTTTTAACATAGAATAATTTTTCAGCTGTAAGTACTGCCGATCGGCTTAATATATTTTGGCCGGGCATTCTTTTGACAATTTCTGCTTAATACCTTACCTGGCAGCAGTACATGCCATATTTACTTCTCATGCATCGTTCCTAGTACGCGCTCAAAAAGTTAATAATTATCAATAAACGCTTTCTTTTGGATTTATCAGAAAATTTATATGTTTCGCTAAGGCCCGTGTGTCGCTATCGACGCTACGACGCCTAAAATAGTGATAAGAACAATTTTTTTTGGCTTTTGATATATTAATTGAAAAAATGGAGCTTTGAGCACAAAAACAGGGTGTAGTGAAGCGGTACCACGTGCGCAGCTTTCGCTGAAAAATGCATAATATCAAGTTAACTGCAGAAGCCAATAATAATTGAAAGTCATCCAAATGTGACACGTTCTTCTATTAGCCTTCAAGTTCGCCACCTGTTACATGTTCAGAATGAATTTAAATTCATTCATCATGAAAGTCTAAAAGAAATAAGAGAACTTTAGGGTAAAATTTTTTTCAGCTTTGATTGCAAAATTTTTTCTTTTATTTGTGCTTGTCGTTGTCTACTACGTGTTTAATGAAAAAAATTGTATACATCTTTAGCGTAATGTTTAATTTCAAGGCAGATCGACTAAGCGGAAAAACTCTTAGCGATAGCTAAGGTACTTTTTAAACCAAACCACGAAGTTGTGATCGAAATTTCAATAAACGGACTGACAGACAAGCCGATTAAAACCTTAATACTGTGTCCAAAAAATAGGACCAATATTGAAGTCAAATTGCGCGCGTATATCGGATATAAGAATATGTATGATTTTTCTAAATCGGTAGCACGGCGATAGGCAAAAACGATTTTAATGTTTCAGCCGCATTTCTTTTTGCACGACTTAAAGAGGATTTTTTCTGATTTTATTGAGCACAGAATCAGTCGTAAAACCTATTATTACGGGAGATGAGATTTGCATCTACGCAAACAACCAATCAGTCGAGAGAATATCGTGCAAAAGTTGAATCAAGATGAAAAAAACCGCGCCAGAGTCGCTCAAAAATCAAAGTGATGTTAACAGTTATCTTCGAATGAATGCAAAAGAGACAGACAGACAGATAAGCTAATATTGATTGAAGTGAATCTGAATCGATTATTATAGGTTTCTGAAGAGTTCGCACCGAGAACACAAGCAGCGCCTGTAGGGTATAATGAATAAGTAAATATTTTCTCGATTTTCTCTCGTGAATTTAATTTAAAACTTTTATCATATAAACATTTTGCAATTACACAAATAATAAATTCTTCAAACCGTCTCTTGAAAAATTGTACACCGTCAGGGGCGTCGGAGAAATAATTTTTCGTATTTTATATTTGGGAATTTCTTTATTATTTTTTAGCAAAAAAAAAAAAAAAAACCCCTTCTCTTAATGATTTTCGTTGTTATCACAAAGTCGGTAAGAATAATTCAAAACAAAAAAAAAAAGTAGCAAAAAAAATTGTGCAGAAATATAAACTGATGTTAAAACGAATCATAAGCTTCCAATATCTCAGCTATCCTCTGTACATCTTGAATTTATTCATAAAAATATTCTGTGCACAATAACACGCGAATGCAAGTTCACCTCATTTTTACATAAAAAATGTTAATGAATTTTAGTTTTTACCCGCAATTTTTCAATATTGGCAACACCGTTCGTCCAGCATGTACTTCCGAACGTTGCAAATACAACGTTTCAATGTGTTGTTTAATGCATTGAATAGTTCGTCTGTCATAGATGATGTGTCTAACAAGTTAGACATTTTTATGTAGACAAATGCTATCATTTAGATAAATTGTTTGCATATATATATATATATGTATATTTATATATATATATAGCAAAGATATGCGAATCATTCTTACGAAATTATAGACCAAAAGAAACAAAAAAAAAGTAAATAAATGGAAGTGTTTTTCATCGAAAAGTACAAAAGTATTTCGTTTAATTTTTTTATTTAACTATGAAATTTTATTTATGCTCATATTCTTAAGCGACCTTTAAAACATTTTTGTACTTCTCTTTTGTTTTTTTTTTTGCCTCTCATTTTTATATTTCTCTTACGCATACATATATATAGGCAAGTTTTCTTCTTTTTTACCATCATCAACATGAGGAGAGAAATTTATATAAAAATATAAATGCACCGACCGACCGACCGACCTGCATTGTGAATGAGTATAGAATGATGCGTAGCTTTATAAATTGAACAGAGGATAAAAAGTGAACGAATTCATAAATTTTATTTTTAATTATGCATGCAATCGGAATACATTGTGTATTATTATTATTATTATTATTATTATATGTACTTATTGTGAATGGCAGAAGATATATATGTATATATATATGTATATATATATATATTTGAAATTTTTCAATTCATGAAAAGCGCATATATATATATAGGAAGGTGAAG
>NW_023998453.1:744562-750943 GCF_014805625.2 Glossina fuscipes | reverse complement strand
TATCTTCTCCTATATTTGAGCACTTTTCAAAGCCTAGGAAATTTCAGAAGGCATTTTCGGTCAAAAGCAATCTCTTTCGAATTTACAACCAAAACTTTGTGGGAAAAACATTCATCCCAAATTCTTCTTTCTATTCCGTGGAAATTAATTTGTAATTGGAAAAGTTTGTGATTTTTTTCATAATCGATATAAACGCTTGAGAATCGCTTATCTTTGGTAAAACTAAACCTATGTTGTAGCGTTTTTGAAATACGATTGTCTACAGATATTTAACAAGAAAAAAGGGGGAAGAAAATTATATCTGGCTGGGGATGAAGATTTTGCTCTATGAGCTTATTTATCTTGAAAGAATTTGAAAAAAAAAAACCAAGTGTCGGCATCGGTGGATTTGGTGGATTTTTCAATTCTTTTCTTTATAAGTGCTCTGTGGAAAAATTCTTAGCACGTATGTGAAAATTTTTTTCGCGAGACACTTTCTTATTCTATCTTGTGAAAATTTTTAATTCATATTGGAGTCGCGCTGTGCATTGGCCCATATTCAATACAAACTTGTGTGGCAGAACTTCTAAGGTTGTTGTTAAATTTGAAGACAACATTTTAATTGTTACGATTAGAATAAGGTTTATCACAGAAGGCCACACGGACGGACATGTTTAGATCGATTCGAAACTTGAACCTTTGATCAAGAGATATCTTTTTGGATGTTGTCAATGTGACAAAATAGCTCACAAATTTTCATCGGTATATATAAAAGAGGTATAAGCAAGTGATGTGTAGCACAAACTGGATCGACTGGTACGTCTTCTCAAAAATCTGATTTGAAATCTTTTTTTTTTTTTTTTTTTTTTTTTTATGAAATAAGGATGGATAAAGCTTGTAAATTGGGAGGCGTATACGCGCCAGTAACGCCAGTGATATGTAGACATTTTCCTGATGAGGCCAAGGTGTACCAGTAGCCAGAACAACTCCGGTCAAATTTCCGATAAAGAATCTATATTTTATATTTATTTATTTATTTTTTTGGCTTCTGTTTTAAAATAAGAAAAAAATTAAAAAAAATTAAACATATACGAGGAGAGAAGTATTTACACTTGAAAACTTGAATGTGCTACAAATGCCTATTAACAATATGTTTTGTTTTAATTAGTCTCTTACGCAATCGTAAAATTCGCATATGTGTATAAGTGTTTATGCTTTTTTAGTACTTATATTAATGTATTCGACATGAAAATTATATAAAAACAAATAAAAACTTTCAATTTCATTTTTTTTTTTAAATTTATACGAAATCTCTGCTCGATTAATCAACCATCGTTAGCATAGTCCATATAGTCGGAATTGTCGGTAAATTGTTTACCTTGCAATAAGGTTTAAATTTATATATATATTTTGCGTTTTAATTTTTTCTACTTACCGTCGAGACATGTGATGGTATACTATAATTGTCAATGCATATGTACAAACTAGAAGAAGAGAGAATATGAGAATGTGAGAGGAAGAATTTAACTTAGTTTCTAGATCTCTTTCACTCTCTCGATTATTGAGGAGGACAGGGCGAAGTTAATCATAAATGTCCTTTGTTAATACTAACAGATATGAAAATGTGCCGCCCCCGCCCCGCCCCCCGCATGAAAAAGCCGAAAAGCTCGCCCTAATAATAAATAATGTTTTGAAATTCGGCGTCAATTAAATATTGGCATAATTTAGACATTCCATGATTAGTGTCCGTCCATCTGATGACATGCTTTCAACTTGCAAAGTTTTTTTGCAAGTACTTGTCGTATATGGTTTTAGCTGAGATGGGGTTGGATTGATTGATACACAAAATGATGGTTTGTTTTCCTTTATCTAACTTCCGGTATATCTTAGCAGGAAAGTTAAGAGTGAATCTTTTACGGTCTCATCTCTTTATTTGCTTATGCAATTTTCATTTATAATGTTTGGAAAAACGCTTCGGAAACTTTATAACCATTATTAGCATAGTTACTACTCATGAAATTAATGTACATTGTAGCTTTTTCCATCCCATCCTTCCTTCGTGAATTCCTAAGAGGATGATAAAAGAAAGATAAAGTTAAAAAGTTGCAATTTCGAATTATGATGATTCGTCTCCAAATGGCATCTCCGCAATAGATGGAACATTGAAATAAATTCTTGTATACAATCTCCATTGAATTGAAATAAATTCGTGGAACATGCAAAAGGATTTGACATGGACTAGCAACTTTTACTATACCGATCGGTTTAGAAAATAATTCCAATTTGTTTATTCGTCTACATTTCTTCTCTGCGTGTGTTCAACCTACAATATGCATTCTTTTGAAATATTTCGTTGAAATTTGGTAGACTAACGTGTTGAACTTGGCGAGCGCTGTTGGAAACGATTGGCATACCATTCGACCATTTCCCATATAACGTCGTATATTAAAAACTCGATATATGTGAATAATTAATGAGTCTAGCTATGGAGTATTTTGACGGTGGCCGTAGTGTTTTTACTTATTTTCTCATAACTTTCTTAAAACGTTTTAAAAGATATCAAAAATTGGCTTTCTTCTACATAGGCGCATTTTGATTTTAAATAATAGAAAAAGGAAAAAATTAATTTTCGGTTTAAATAAGTTTTAACATTCTTCATCTTCTTCTTATTCTTCTTCTTACACTTTCTGTATTTTCTTTCTACGAAATTTATTACTTTTTTCACATATTTGATATTTAATACAAAAATTGTTTTTCGCAAATCAAGCGAATTCTTCTAGGAATTGTCGATTGTGTTTATTAGACTTTTTAGCAATTATTTGCAAAGCACACATGCACACACACCGTCTGCATTTGTACAGGGGGAGAATACGCTTCTTCTCAATCAGAAAATATTAAACTTTGTACCATTTGTGGGCTGAATACATTTACGTTCTTAAAAACAGTACAATATCGCAAGCACTTAAATGTTTACAATTGCTCTCGATCAGTCTTACTCTGCGCTCCTTTTCTCTTTCTCGGTCTCGTTCTCTTTCCATTTCTTTCTTTCTCTTTTTGTGTTTTTTTTTTCTGACTTTGACGATCGCTTTTATTTACAGTAAAAGTTTATATCAGCGCACGGGTTCCAGTCATCAGTTACAACAATAACAAATGTACGAAAGTGAGTTGGTTCGCATTCCTCTACAGGTCATAAAATAATTTTATTTTTTTTTTAATAGAGAAAAAAAATAAAATAAATAAATATTAGAGTAAGAAATTGAAGGAGAAAAAGAAATAAAATATTTATAGGGTGTAATGAACTAAACGTTTTTTTTTGTTGTTGTTGTCGTGTTTTTTTTTTTATCATTTTTTTTCTTCTCTTTAACTTATATTTCAATTGGCACGTATTCCTGATTAAGTGGAATATATACATTTCTATCAATGTAAATTGTTGTGTAAATGCAATCCTCATTAGATCGATTCGATGACCACGACTGTACTCCGATAGCGCTGCGGTGATAGCCAAGTTTTTATTCGCTTAATTATATTATTTTTTTTTTTTCTAATGTTCATTTTAATAACTTCTTGTAGATAAGAATTTATTTAGTTTATCATTTTGTTTGCAACAACTTGAAATTTTCAATAAGAATAGACAGACAGGTAGGAGAGAGAAAAATGTATTGCAAGTTATTGCAATAAACGCAATGACTCTCTTAATAAGAGGGCGAGTTTTCGCATTCTCTTCAGCTAGACTGACTGATCACTCGTGACTTGCTGCTACCGCTCTTGTTTTCTCGGAAAACCTAAAAACAAAAACATGTTTAAATTAATTATATATGATTTAAATTGAATTTATATGGCGTTCGATGATTTGTGTAGGGCTTTTGAATGAAATCAATCGGTTTACTATAAATCGAAATCATTAAGAGTTGTGGTAAAACATATGCAGGCTCAACACGAGTTCAGAAAAATGACTCGACTATACCTGACGCAACTAATACCTAATGTAAGTCGCCAATATACCTATACCACGATTGTCCGACCGATATGTTTCTCCAACTAGATTCCTTTGGTTCTTTGCACTATTTTAGACTTATGATCATTATTGTAATTAATTGAGCCAGAGAAAGTCTTAAAGCACTTGTCTGTCTAGGGCTCTCGGCAATATTGAAAACTCTACAGCACTTGAGATTTGAGTCCACAGTCATTGGCCTGTTAGTCGTGTTCCTTTGCCTACTCCGCCACTCAGGTGGATTAATTTAGACTTAGCATACTGCGAATGTATTTTTATATATCAACTTTCGGACAATTTTAATATATATGATCTGATTACAGAGCTTAAGTACCAAATAAATGCGGACTTGAATCAACTATCTAACTAACTAAAATATGGATGGACTTTTATTGTATTGTATTGCAAAGTGGTGAGCAAACCATGCTACGACCTAAAATAATCCATTGCATTCCTTCTTCGCGACTTTAGTCTTTCACCTTTAGAATTCTTCTGAATTTCGCCAGCTTCTTAGATTCGTAGCGCTATACGCTGTTCGGCGTTACAAAGTGTACGGAGAATATCTCGCATCTGATCCTGTAAATGGTCGCGCGCTCGCAGTGGATATGGTGGGACGTTTCCCTCGCTTCCTCGCAGAATCTACATGAATCGTTATCTGTTATACCAATGTTTTTTAGGTGATAGGGCAGGGAGCTATGATCCGTGTAGAAGCCAGTTGCAAGACGTATGTCCCTCCTTCGTATTTTCAATAGCTTATGGGCTACGCCGAAAATGTTGATGAATCCTTTAGCTTGTCGTTGTTCTGCACTTTCCTCCTCCTCCGAGGGCTTCCACATTTTTTTGTGCCCAATGCGATGCTGCTTCGTACGTAGCAAAAGAACTGCTGGCCTATCATAACCTTTCAGTCTCCTCTGTTGGCTAGACAAGTCAGTCCTATGGATGGACTTACTATGGTTAGCGAGAGGGTGAGCTATCTTAATGTTTTCATCGCTATAACGCATAGAGAAGTATAGTAGATGTTTTCATAACTCTTTGCTTGTTCTTTTTTAACTAAAAGCTCGTAAAAATATTATAGTCAGTTACTTATTCATATGACGATTTTTCAAAAGAAGATGGCGTATGGGAAATGATGGAAGAAGTAATCCGATCCGAATCTTTCAAAATGGGGTTCGTCCTTTGGCCAAGACATGCTAATGTACCAAATTTCATCAAAATATTTCAAAAATTGAGGCCTTGTACGTACGGTCAACACAAAAATATGTGAGCGGACAGTCAGAGAAGTCTAGCTGGAGTCAGAAAGTGAATCTGAACCAACCGGTGTAATGAAAAGGAGTGCTATCTCAAGTCCTTTCGGCTGATGTATACGCAATTGTCTCGCAAATGATGTAAGGAATAATTAAAGGCATTCTCTGATTAATACATTTTCGCCTCTATTTATATAATTCTTTTTGATTTCCGTCTCGTCTGCATACATAGGAGGTATTCTCCTTGAATGGCTGATCAAATAAAAAATAACCTAGAATTTCTGAATGAAAAACCAAAGTAATTGATTCTCGCAGGTCTCTTGTGAAGGTAACTTTACTTCGTTAAGAAGCTTTAATAGAGAGCGGAACAACTGGTAGTATACGATTGGGATAAGTAGTAGATCCGTAGTAGTACTATTTCATAGTGAATGCTCTTGTAAGAGACTCTTTCGATTCCTGCCAAGCCATTAGAAATACGTGTAGTTTGACATTGGTGTGACGGAAGACAATGCTTTCCTTTTGCTATAGAACTGTACCTTACCGCAAGCGTGTAAAACTCTTTAATGACAGTAGTTGGTTGTTGACGGCACAGAATGAAATCCATCGTTGAATTAGACTGGGGCACCTTCATGAAGCCTGCTTTTCTTCCAATTCCATAAAACACGAAGCATTACTTTACGAGAAGTCAAATGGACTTTTGCTGCAGCTTATGCAACCGGTCGTGTCCAAGTTTTAGGTTTGAGTTTAAAATTTACATAGTTTCCCCTACAAACCATTACATGCAGATCACAATATATTATTAGGTATCAACATTTGTTGAAAAGAAAATTAATCATTATATATATATTATAAATTATACATAAATTTATGCAATGTATATATACTGCGATATACTTTTCAATTTATGGCGACTTGAGTGTTAACTTTGCATAATAATTTCTTTATAAATTTATTTATAATTCTCTTCCTTTTTGTTATAAATTATAAATATATATATATATGACTATTACTGAATCGCTTAAAAACCATTGCATTTACAGCAACGGTAGCAATTGAAGACTTTTTCATGATAGGATATTATAAAGAGAGTGGTCGAAAAAGTGGACCGATCCAAAACATTTTCAATAGCGTTGGCCCTTACGACAAAGACCATTAGTTAGTCTATCT
>NW_023998453.1:652523-744552 GCF_014805625.2 Glossina fuscipes | reverse complement strand
GTCAAAGACTATTAGTTAGTCTATCTTCAGCTTGTTTGCATGTTACAGTATATTCTGTACCACAAGTGGTGTAGGGTATAAATATTTGAAGTGATTTCGCCAGGCAAAAGTTGAAGAAGTTTGGGGTAAAATTTTCCCGCCATAAAAGTATTTCGGAGGTATACACCTATCCTATCTTATAGCATTTGTCAGTTTAACTTACCTACACCACTTTTGCTACGAGATATACCAGGTTTGTATGAATATATACGACATCCAGAAGGACTTGATATAGCCATCGATTCATTATAAGTTTCTGATTTGATTTTATCTTGCCAGTCTTTCTCATATCCATCTAACGGTATTTTTGAAATAATTTAATGAAATTTCATATGCTTGGCCGAAAGACGATCGCTGTTGAATATGGATTGGTCGGACCATTTTTATCTATTGTATTCTAAAAAAAATAATATAAAAAACATTTGCACATTTTAATATGTTTTGAGAAAGATCGATTAATGCACGAGTGCATTGCCTTGAATATGGAAAATTTGGAAGAAATGGGCCTATCTTTTGAGCACATGCATCATGCGAAATGCACTTGAAATGCCACCGAACATATTTAGATGGCCATTATCATCTAGTAAGCTCAATAAATTATCACTGCTAGGAGTAGTCATACTTAACAGTCTGTTTGACAGCTTTAGCCATAATCTTCTTATTTATTATATTACAGTTACGATCAACTCACGTGGTTTCTATCCCTTTTAAAATTGCCTTGAAAATCCCTTTTAAGATTGCCTTTGACGTCTTCTTTACACGATCCAATTGCTGTGATTTTGAGGCAACAGAATAGAGAGTTGTATCATAATGTCCTTCCAAACCAAATATTTTGATTAGTGGTTTCACCGCATAGGTGCGCCGCTGTTCGCAGCGCGAACAAGAAAACAAAATTTATAGGCAACCGGCGTCATTTCTTCCATTTTAAATGAATAGAAACTAAGCTTTTGTATGTATGGCAGCAAAGTCTCAGTTTTAATGCTTTATATAATCAAGGTTGGTCTAAAATAATATGCGTTGACATATCAAAATGCGCTACCTGGGACGAAGTAGCGAAAAGCGAGCCTCTATCGGAATACAAGATTTGAGTTTTTTACTACTTTATGATTAAAGTTCGTGAGTAAAAAAAAAAAAACTTTCGAACTGTGTCACTTTTCGGTCACCTTGATTGCATAGAGCTTCAAATCATAGCCTGTATGAGGTCATGATAATCCTTTATCCATCAAAATGTTCTTTTGCAAAATATCTTTATTCAATCAATTTGTGTCTTTTTTTGTATCTGCTTTTTCCCTTAAGATAAAGCAATGTAGTTGATTGAGCGGATCGATTTTACCCCGATTCCGGGTCTATAAAAACCAATTGAAAGAGAGATCTATTTGTATAATCATTGTTATTGCGATCTCTGATTATCTTTGCTCCGTTTTTGTTTTTCTATGGCCGCCGCTAACAATGAATGCTAATATGAAGTATATATATATAGATATATGCATATATACATATATATATATATATATATATATATATATATATATTTTCGTTTTTGTTAAAAATATCTTTGTAATGCAGAACTTTAAAAATATTTCGTTTTATTTACTTGAAAGTATGATTCATACAATGCCGCAACTTTTAAAATTCTCTCGTGACTTGAAAAGCACAGACAAAACCCATAATCTTTACATGACCATAACTTTAATGGCCAATGTATGCAGAACGCATGTAAAAATTGAAAATTTCAAAAAAAAAAAAAATAAGCGAGAAAATAAAGCATAAACGAATCAAACATAAATGAATAAACTTCTCAACTCTCTTTGAAGAGAAATTTATTATATTTGTTTTGAATTCTCGGGGTCGATTGTTGTTGTTGTTGTTGTTCTTTTCTCTTTTTTTTTTATACCTTTGATTGAAGGGAGAAGCGGTAAATTCATGTTGTAAAAACGTTTCGAACACCTAGATGGAGTCATCACAGACCCCATAAAGTATATACTATTCCCGATCAGCAATCAATTCTAAACCGATTGCAGCATGCCCGTCTGTGTAATATCTATTTTAAACATTCACCTGGTCGCAAAAATGGGACTATCGAAAATTGTCCAAATCGTTCGAAGGACATGACCAAAGGATTACGTAAATTGATACAGTAACACTTGTAATGGTGCTAATGGTGGGAAAAATTGACCACACATGCCCGATTTTATAGTTTATCGAAATTTAATATTTTTCAATGCCTCTATAAGGCTCAGAAATAAGTTTCAAAAATTCCATAAAGTCTATATATATATATATATTCTTTGCCAGTTTAAAATTTTGAAAGCACCCAAACAAGTCCGTCGGTCCGTTTACATAACTGAACAGTTATTCTTTGCCAGTTTAAAATTTTGAACGCACCCAAACAAGTCCGTCTGTCCATTTGTCTATCTGCGCAACTGAACAGTATCTGTGGTAAACGTTCTTCCTGTGATAACGAAAATGACCTCATGGCCTACATATTTCCAACAGCGTTTGGAGGTGACTTAAACTTTTCCAAGGGCACGTCTACAACGCCCACGTGCCTACGCGACAAAAAGTTTTATTTTGAAAGTAGAAAAAATCAACCGCGCCTACTTCTTCATTTATATATATTCGGTCACGACCGAATGTAATTTTCTTACTTCTTTTCCTTTACTAATGGATTAAAGACGATGCCTTCCAAGAACATTTAGTTGTAAAAAAGCTTTGCTGTTTATAGGCTTGAACGGTTTTCGGCTCGACGATTATAAAACATATGTTTGGAAGCAAACATAACCCTATTACCTGTTGCTGAGTTATAGTTCTCCTCCTCATAAAGCTTTTTACTACGTGTCTGCCTCCAAAAAGAGCTTTTTCATATTTCTTCTTTGGGTATATCAAAGTAATATTATTTTCCTTCGATTTTTGCCTAAATTGAAAATTTTATAGAACTTTATTTGCAGACTGGGTTGTAAGAATCGTTTGTGATGGGTTTCATCGTCTTTGACCCAAAATATGACGCAATGACGAATTTGATAAAAATATTCCGAAAATCAAAAAAAATATGCGAACGGGAGAAATTTAAGTCGTATATCTATACGTCTATCTTAAGCCATTCGAGGTGTTATCTATTTCGGCCAAGCTTAGTAGGCTTTTCCAATAGAATGTGCACATGGAATTCGCAGTTTCTATAGTAAGGAGGAATTGTTTAGCTTTTCAAATTCCCTGTTTAAGGGATCGATCAGGATAACGCAGATCAAATCAATCGCAGATAGGTTAAATTGAAATTGATCTCCGACTTTTTTTTATTAATTTGATGAAATGAACAAAAAAATAAAAAAAGTTTTAATATTGATAACCGATAATATTAGACAGGCACAGCTGGTGCATAGTGGAAACACTTATCAACTAACGTAGGTTATGAATAATGAGCAAAAGTTTCGGCTTTTGTCGCGCTGCGCCCTTCGAGTGACGCCGGCCATTTTCAATACGAAGCTGCTTACAATAGCTTCTACTGAATTTCGAAACCGTTGTGACATAGTGAATATAACGATCCAATTTTCAGCAGTCAGGTAGGTTTATGAACTACTTAGTTGATCATACATAATAACTGGAAAATCAATCTTAAGTCTCGTTACTAAATTATGGTGAACTGTAAATGAATTGCAGATGAAAAGAGTAAGTCGATGACTAAATTTTACGAACAAGATGTTAGGCTGAGTCCGACTATCCAACCATAGCCCTATCTGACTTGTACGAAGTAAAATCGGTATTATTGACAAAAATATAATTCGCTGAACTGAAACTGAAAACTTGAGGGGGGATAAATAATGGTTTTGAGAATTGATTGTAATTTTTTTAAAACATATTTAGGATGCGAAAAACAGTGCGACACCATAAGTTAATACATTTCCTCAGGAAACTTGCAAGATCATAGCATTTTTAATGGTGTTATTATAGATAAATTCCTTGTAATTAGTTATCCTTAGTAGGGACTATGACAATGAACGGGATATTAATCCATATTTATGTCGTAGTAGTCCCTCCATATTTAATCAATTATAGCCTAAGCCTTTGAGTTTACACCTCGCCTTTGGATGCTTTAGCAGATATAAATAATCTGATCATTTTTACTTACTCCTATAATGTGGTTTACGTGAAGAATATCGAAAATTGTTTCTGAGGCGAGTACATGTCATCTGCTTTTGTTTTTTCTTCCAAATTTCAACTTTCAGTTGCCTGAACAATTTGTGGTAATAGATGTAGTGGTGGTGGGGGGGGGGGTGGGGGTGGTGGTGGTGGTGGTGGTGGTGGTGGCTTACATTAAGATAATTACACCGTTGCCTGTGTGTTCGCATACGCATATGTATGTAAATTGTAGTGATATAATGGTGGTTGATTATTTTCTATTAAACAAATTTCATTGACTTAGAAAGCGTATGAATTTAACCACCAAAAAGGTCTTTTGAATAATTTTACAATTGTAACTTTTTAACTGAGTAATTTTTTCCAAAGGCTGACCGTTAATATGAAAATATTGTTCAAAAAATTATTGTTGAACATCTGCTGCTGCGATAAGGTTTAAGAAAAAAAACCTTTTGAAAGAAAGCAAAACTGTTTCGCGAAAACGCTTATCACACAGCGAAAATTCGTCAAAAACGAAGTTTTTCTACGTGTTCTCACGGTGCTACTGAATTCACTTAAAAAAAATATATATATATATATTAATAAGATTGCATCGACAAGGTACGTACACATGTTTTCTAGAAACTCTCTCTGACATCAAAAAAATTAAAGGTAGTCCCGAAATCTCTCGCAGTTTTTCCCAAACACACAGAAGGTTAAAATCACTTTTTTCAGGTACCTAGACAGATAAATAAGGTTAGAGTTTAAAATATGTTATATGAGCCGACTTATGTATTTTTTGAGACGTAAGTAAGATTTGAAAGATCAGAGTGACTATATAAGATATATTTTACTTTATTTCAAAAAAGGTAAAAGAGCAGCAGAAGCGCATAGAGAAACAACACGTATTATATGTATTATTAATGGTGTTTGATTAGTTTGCGAAATGACCCTCCAGATATTTTCAATGCAAGCTTTATCGCTTTTTGATAGCGCTCACCGATGACGAGCAACTAAAACCTATGGTTGAAACTGATCGACATCTAACGCTTCGTGATGTCGCAGAAAAAGTTAATTCATTCAAGACAAAAAAAATTATTTGGTATATACAAAAAAAATTTATTGATTTCATAGTGAAGAAGAACCGCCAAAAATTTCCAAACTATCTGATATTTTCATAATTAAGATAAATGTCTTTATTAAAATATTCTTAATTGCGGGCACGTACCACATTATCTTCCGATCTATGCTCTTTTGCCCTTTTGCAAAAAATCCCTTACGTTAGATTATATGCGTTTGGTTAAAACATCTTTATTAATTTCCCTATGTGATGTTAAGAATTTTTGAAGTTTCCTTTTAAACTTTATACTCCTTATGCTCATTTCATTGAAAGGCTCTTTATTTAAAAAATTTGACTCTTAACTGTTCAGTTAAGCCTGGGCCTTTTTTAATGCTCTGTAGAGTATACATACTATCTAGTAGAACTAGGGGATTTTTCCTAATTTCAAATTAAAAAATTTGCTAAAAATTTACTTTCAATAGTTTTTATAACATATCACATTTTGCGAGGATTTCGCGCGTTAGAGTAAGTTCGTGCTGTAGGGAGGGTACAGTTTACTTGTAGTCTTTTTTTTTTTTTAAATTAAGCTCCCAGATCTTAGATTAAAAAAAAAAAAAAAACGATGTTCATAAGTCAAGGTCAAACATTACAGGTCAATACAGTAGAAATACCGTATTAGCGATTCGTGAAGAAATTTCATTTTTTTTGGCCAAAACAAAAGTCGGTTTGTTTATCGTGTATAAATAGTTTACCAAGAACAGTAGAATTTAATAGATTTAAGGTTTAAGTGATCTCACGAGTTGTCATTCGGCGGCTTGATTCAATTAATGCCTTTATTTTATCTTTTTTGGTCTATCCATTGATCGCCTCCATACGCATCCAATAATTCTTTTCTGGCAGCAAGGTACATCGAAAGGAACATTTTCATAAGGAACACGTTTGCGCAGAATCAAATAAAGTTACGATATCATCTTTTATCAAAATGTTAACTTGGCTATAGAAAAATGCAATTAAATTCACTGTTAAGAAAAATAAAAACGAAATTACTTTCCGAACAACCTAATGGTGCCCGAATACTATATTACGCGTCTACGGCATAAAAAATATTTTAATTAATAGCAAATCTTATGAATGAATTGTCTTCTTCTTCTTCTTCTTCCATAAAGCAGTTGATATAACTTTATGTGCGCTTTTGAACGCAAAGTCGAAAAGTCGAAAAGTAAAAATTGATTGACCCTTTCGACTGCAGTTTACATATTGAGTTAGCATAAAGTTTAAAATCTCGTAGCAATGATTTTTTCGATTCCAATACTGCGTACGCTAAGGCAATTTTAAGGAGAACAGATAGAGATGAAGTATGAATTTTTCTATACTTTTAAGCTAAAGTGTTCTTTTAACATTTAACCCCAATAAGCGTATATTTTGCAAGGCGTAACAATTCGACTTTATAAATATCTTTAAGAACGATTATCGCAAACGCTTTTGCTATTAATGGATTAATTATTGATTCTTAGAATATAAACGGACAGCTGTTATGCGAGGCAGGAAACAATATATTGAAGGTCAAACTATTATTAAAGATAATCGCGGCTATTTCTTTGCCTAAAGTGCACTTCGTAGCGAACAGTGATATATTCGATATTACAAGTAATTTATTATGTTCTTGTAAAAATTTGTTATAAATCCATTATATTTTTACACAATGTTGTGACGACTGCTTGACATATAATTAATTAGCTAATACAGCTAATCAGCCCAAACCAAATGCTCTGTGCTCATGTTGTCACGGTGTACACTATTACACTAAGAATCAAAATGTGGGGGAAGGTGGACGGGTAGTGGTAAGGGGGTGGGAGAGCAGAGTGCTGTAGGCATAAATTTTGGGAAATTGGAAACAAATTCTTACGAAAGGTGCATACGTGAATCGAAAGGGTCCCATAATGGCAGCTGACTTCTAAAACTGCTACTGAAAGAAATGGGATAAGAATTCTTCGGTTCTTGGGTCATAATACCTGAAACCATGACATGACAATTTACGTAAACTTCTGTTGTTTCCAATTCCCGACGAACCTTATCCTCAAATGATTGTGTCCAATTGAGAAAAGTGAGGATATCCAAGATGGAGAAGAAATGTTCTTCAGAAAAGTATCCAACCCATGGGTTTAATGTGTTTAATTATTTTTCCTACTTATTCATGCACTGAACTCCAGTTTATATCGAATGTAATATAATTCTCGATTACTTTTGGATAATTGGATAAGAAAATATGTATGCTTTTCTCATACATAAAATATAAAAAGTTTTTCTCTACGCCTTAAGAGGATTCACATGATAAAATTATTAAACAATTAACATTGTGTCCCATGCAGTGTTTTTTCGGTTTTCATTGCTTGCTTTCATCCTATCGTACGCCATTTGATCTGGCTCTAAAAGTCAATTTTGTCTTTTTGTCTTCGAATCAATTTGTGAATCAATTATTTTCATTTGCGTTCTTTTTTTTCACCTCCACGTTCAATTTCTTTTATGGTTTTAGTTCAAATTTTATTTTATTCTTATTTTTCGTTCTTTTTGTAGATCCTTTTGGCATGCTTGTGTCTAAGGCCAGATTTATTGGTAAGTTGCGTCGTTTTTATGCATTTTTAAGTTTAATAATAGTTTCCCTTTTTGATTTCGTTTAATTGTAAAAATCTCCCATTGCATTAAAATTAGTAAAATTTCAAGCTTCTTCTTTTACTCGCAAGAAACATCAACGTTATTTGTTGTTTCAAATAATTATAAAAATGCATAAAAATTATTAACCAAACTCGATCATTTCTAGCAAAAATTTCGTTATTGAAATGTGACAATAATAATGAAAAAAAAATCTCTCTGCTCTTTAATAATAATAATAAAATAATTCTCATTTCATTATTTTTGTTTTTTACATTCATACCATAATACATCTACTACTACTAGTACTGCTCTACTACTACTACAAGTACAACAATTTTGCTGGCCTTAGACATCAAGTAAAAATAATTTATTTTTTCAAGCATTAATTAAAAAAAAAAAAAAGAATTGTGTTTTTTTTTTTTTTTGCGCTTACTGCATAATTGGGTTTGAGACAACCAAAAATAGGCAATACGTTTTGAAAATGTTTTAGCTCAAAAATATAGGACAAACTTTTTGTCTGGCGAAATGAGCGATTTTTAATAAAAAAAATATATTTTTTTTTTTCACAATTTTTTTTTTTTTTTTTTTTTCTTTTTTAGGATGATATACCTGAATCAGATCCCGACTCTTGCGGTCACGATGCCGAAGGGCATGAGGACGAAGATGACGGCGACGATGAGGACGAGGACGAGGAAGACGAAGAGGACGAAGAAGATGAAGATGACGAGAATGAAGACGATGAGGACGACGACGATGACGATGAAGAGGACGAAGAGGAAGAAATCGACGATGAAGATGAGGAAGAAGAAATACAAGATCCTAATGAAGTGAGTGGTGATTTCTTGCTCGATGTTAACAATGATCGTAGCCGTAATCTTAATGCCCTCTTCGAAGCTGCTGGTAGGTCTAGCTTTTTAAGTTTCATTTCTAACAAATCACAATAGTATTGACATTATTGGTGCTTCTATATCTTTTTATTTATTATAGCCAATGAAAAAGCTCCGGTTTTGCGCCACGCTACCCATGCTATAGATGAAACTAAGCAGGCTTTAACTAAGATGCGCGGTGCCAGCAGTGATAAAACGTAAGCTAATTAGTTTATATTTTCAATAATAAGTCGAATAAAATGCTATGCTTATTATTATGCCATCTATAGTATGTTCTCTCGCACTCTGATTGCTGCCTGCAATGACAATGATGTCAATACGGTTCGCAGTTTATTGGGAAAAGGCAATGTTAATATTAATGAATCTATAGACGATGGCGACTCTTTATTGTCCATGGCGTGTTCGGCTGGATATTATGAATTAGCTCAGGTAACTTTGAATGAATTTCATTTCAAATATATTTGCTAATCAAATAATTTTATAATTTAGGTCCTCTTGGCCATGTCGGCTGCCCAAGTCGAAGATAAGGGACAAAAAGATCGCACACCTTTAATGGAGGCAGCTTCGGCCGGTCATTTAGAGATTGTTAAACTTCTACTTAGCCATAATGCCGATGTGAATGCGCACTGTGCCACTGGCAATACACCTTTAATGTTTGCTTGTACTGGCGGTCATGTAGAGGTAGTTAAAGAGCTGCTCAAACATGGAGCTAACGTAGAAGAGCAAAATGAAAATGGTCACACCCCCCTAATGGAAGCAGCTGCTGCCGGCCATGTCGACGTAGCTAAGGTGAAGTTCATATCAAACAAATTGAAGAACTAAATTTATATTATTGTCCAATGTGGTCTTGCCGGCTTTTTTTTACATATGATGATAATCCGAGATATGATTCTATTAGCGTCGTTATAATGTTCTGGTACCTTTTCGTATCTTTATAAGATTTAGTTAACAATCAAGTTAAAAAATAAAGATTAGAAAAAGATGGAACATAAACGCGTGCCGTGATGTTTATTGATCTTATTTGATGTGATAGTAATTTAAGCGACTAAGCTCGGCGAATAAAAAAAATCGAATTTTCTTTTAATGTTTTTATTTCGTAGGTTCTCTTGGAACATGGTGCTGGCATTAACACTCATTCAAATGAATTTAAGGAGAGTGCGTTGACGTTGGCTTGCTATAAAGGTCATTTGAACATGGTCCGTTTTTTGTTGCAAGCCGGTGCTGATCAAGAGCATAAAACTGACGAAATGCATACTGCTTTAATGGAGGCGTCTATGGATGGCCACGTAGAAGTTGCCCGACTTTTGCTCGATTCGGGGGCCCAAGTGAATATGCCAACTGATTCATTCGAATCACCTCTTACTTTGGCTGCTTGTGGCGGTCATGTGGAGTTAGCTACTCTATTGATTGAACGTGGCGCTAATATTGAGGAAGTTAATGATGAAGGTTATACACCGTTAATGGAAGCTGCCCGCGAAGGACATGTTGAAGTGGTGGCATTATTACTGAGTAAAGGAGCCAACATTAATGCTACTACGGAAGAAACTCAAGAAACAGCTTTAACCTTGGCTTGCTGCGGTGGTTTTAGCGAAGTGGCCGAATATTTGATAAAGCACGGCGCAAATTTAGAACTCGGTGCATCTACACCGTTAATGGAAGCGGCACAAGAAGGCCATACCGATTTAGTTAGATTTCTATTGGAGAATAAAGCTAATGTGCACGCCGAGACGCAAACGGGTGACACCGCCTTAACGCATGCCTGCGAAAATGGTCATACCGATGCTGCCGAAGTTCTTCTTAGTTACGGAGCCGAATTGGAACATGAATCGGAAGGTGGTCGCACTCCACTTATGAAAGCATGTCGTGCTGGTCATCTGTGTACTGTAAAATTTCTTATTCAAAAGGGCGCTGATGTCAATAAGCAAACCAGCAGCAATGACCATACTCCCTTATCGTTAGCATGTGCCGGTGGCCATCAAGCCGTGGTAGAATACCTTTTAAAGAGCGGAGCCGATCCTTTCCATAAACTTAAAGACAACAGCACGATGTTAATCGAAGCAGCCAAGGGTGGACACACTCGCGTCGTTGAATTGCTCTTCAAGTATCCGCACTTTATACAAAACCACCAAAATGAATTGCAATCAGCGGCCGCTGCTGCAGCAGCTGCGAATGCAGCCAATGCGGCAGGTATGAACAATTCGACGGGCACCAATGCTGCCGCGACCAATCAATTACACCTCATCAATCTTCAACAGCAAAAGCAATTGCAGCAACAGCACAAGCAATTGCAACAGCAATTGCAATTACAGCTGCAACAGTTAAGTGCTCCGCCTGGTCTTCACGAAGTATCAGAAGCTGTAAGGGCGTCCAATCAGCAAATATTTCATCAACAGCAATTCACTACGAATCAGAACACTCTAACTGCCGGAAATGAATATCTAGATGAGCAACTACAATTGGCGGCTGCTGCAGTCAGTAATGACGTTAACAGTCAAGGTTGTGGTGAAGAATACGCAGCTATTGACATCAATTCATTAAGCGCGCAGCAACAAGAGGCTTTGATTGCCAAATCACGCTTATTTCATCTGCAGGCGGGTTTCGGTAATGCTGGCAGTAATATAGAGCAACAGCAACAGATGGCTCAGCAGCTCAATAATCAAACCACACAATCACGAAAACATTTTGATTTGGAAATGTCCCATATTTTACCGCTGACACCTCCACAAAAAGCGCCACCAGCACCTCCGATCTTAGCAGCCTCTACACAGCCACCACAACAGCAATCCCAGCCGCAACAGCAGACATCTCAACAACAGCAGCCGCAGCTAAAAATAAAAGGAGCTCAGCGAAAGAGTCGTCAACAGCCGCCGGCACCGTTTGAAGTTAATTTGCCCACTGCCAATGCTGAACAACAGCAACAACAACAATTGCAATTTCAACAACAGCAGCAGCAGCAGCAGCAGCAGCAGCAGCAACAACAACAACAACAACAACAACAACAGGTACAATTCTCCTTCTTCAATGATGAGGCCCGTTTTACGAGGCGTCGATTTTTCAGAGAAGATTATCGTAAGGTGAGTGGATAAGAGCAAGAGGTAGATAACACGAGGATATTATGATTTCCTGCATCTGACTTTACTTTGACCACATGCTTTTTTAGTTAAAATCCATTGTTTATTTTCCAACTTTTTCAATACTTTTATTGTGTTGACCAGTTTAGTTTTATTCATCCTTAAAGTCCAATAGCAGTAAATTATAAATTTTATTACTTCTACAGATGTTATCAGAAAAACAAAATGTTCCGCCGAGTTTGGTGCCTGTTTCCTACTTGGAGTTGGCTGCTCCTGCTCCAGGCTCATCTGTAGGTAATTCTGGGGATGGAGCCGAAAATAATCTGGCAATGAACCAAAACTTATTATCAGGTAAATTACTACCTAGTATCATCTATCTATCTATCTACTACTATTATCTATTACTGTTCACATCTCAAGAGCAGGCGCTCGTTAGATTTCTGCTTCCATTTCGAATGCCCAGGAATACCCTTCATAGCTCCCACAAATTTTCAGACAGTTGACGGTTTTGAGTCAAATTATATTTATCTTTCTTTCCGTCCTTCTGCCACTTAATTTTTGCTAGAACATCCATCTTGTAACAGAAATTGGCATACAAATCTGAATGTAACATGTAGGGGCGTGGCGCGATCTGTCCCTAGTGGGCAAAAACAATGTTTGATTAACAATGTATATAGAAATCGGTCTGAAATGCAGTACACAAGCATGTATGAAAATTATCTACAATTTTTCAGAAAAAATTAGGGTAATTGAAATTGAAATAAAAACGTGTCCCCAAAATTCACGAGCCATATTATGCAAGGATATGTTGATTTAAACACGTGTTGTGTTTTCTAAAACTGATCGACCATGCCATGGTATGACATCATTCTCCCTCAAAAATGCCTTACTCAGAAGGTTATCAAAAATTCGCGTTGAGGCGTATCTGTCCATCTTAATTGTTGTTTTAATGATATCGTCTAATTTTCATATATAATTATGCGTCCCATTAATAGTGGCTCCAGGTGTTGCCGATGCTAGCGATATGCAACACATGCTGGTCGCTAGTGGACCAATACCTCAAAATATTGCTCCAACTCAAGCTATGGTGATGCAAGAACTTTTTGACGCTAATAACAGTCAAACCTTAACCTTGGCACCAACCACTTTGCCACCAGGTACTCAATTTGTTCTGGGGCAGCCCACGGCACAACAATTACAACAACAGCAACAGCAACAGCAATCGCAACAACAGCTATCGCAACAGCAACAACCCACACAAAGGATGGTTATGAAAAGCAACCAAAAAAGCGGTGGAATCACAAATGCGTCTGAAGTATCCCAGAGTACTGCAATTAGTGATCGACCTAAGGCTAAACCAGTGTCAAAGAAGGATGGCAAAATGTTGCGTAAATCCAGTACACAAGCATCAGTTCTGGCTCTACAGCAGCAGCAGCAGCAGCAGCAGCAGCAACAACAACAACAACAACAACAGCAACTTCAACAACAACAACAACAGCCAGTATTTCGACAAAATCAGATGGTGTCCATTTACAACAATTTGGTGAGTGTTACGTCGCATCCTAAACATATTTAAAATAACTGTTATTACATATTTGCAGCCTATGTTGATTACGAACGATGCCACTCCTACTTTGCAAGCTCAGCAAGCGATCATGAATCATATGGTATTTGCCGCCCAACAACAACAACAACAACAACAGCAACAAATTGCTTTAGATGTTAACAGTTCTAATAATGTGAATGGCGGCGTGATTGCTTTGAGTAATTCCCCAGCATCACCTTTGGCTTCGCCATCCTCGGGAGCAAGTGCTGTGTTTAATACTCAACAGCAACAGGAATATCAGCAACTAATGGAAATTGGTTCGAATATGGAAAGCGAACAACAGCAATTACAAAGTCAAGCTGTCCAAGAATTGCAAGAGGCCTTGGGGCAAGCGGTTTTAGATCCAAAATTAGCCATAGCAACCAACAATACTTCTACGACAGATTCTTTAAATGCTCTAAGTAAGACTAACGCTGCTGCTGCTGCAGCTGCAGTAGCTAAAGCTTGTGGTCTCAATCCAGCTGAACAGCAAGAATGTCTAAAAAAATTGCAAGAAGGCTGGCAAATTGTAGATTTACGTCAGCGCATTTCCCATAAGCAACCTAAATCGCCCGTTGAAACGCCACCTGATAAGCAACAGCTTCTGATGGAAGCTGTTTTAAACGCGAACGAGCTATTGGAGAGTGTGGATGGATGTGAAGTAAATTCTGAAATGAAAAATTTGGCTACTTTATGCACAGCGGCTGCAGCAGCCGCTGCCGTTAGTGTACCTTCGGAAGATTTCAAACCGGATTTGTCGCAAGGTTTGGATTCGGAATCGCTGAAGAAAGATTCTGAAGGTGACATTGAGGATCGCGTTGATAGTCACCTAATTCTGGAAGATCGAGACACAACTACCACTGAGGACGTAGTTGAAGGCAGCGAAGAGACTGCTCCGGATGAAGATACCAATCCCGAAGCAGACCAACAATTTGAAGATGTTACCGCTACCACAACAACTACCACACCCAACGAAGAAAACACCGAATGCGACTTGAACTCACCTTCGAAAAATATTAAACTTTCACAACGCCTTGAGAGTTTAATGTCCACCGTACCCCTTAAACCCGATGATCTATCGCAAGCTTTCCAGGACTTGCGTCATGAAATTAGTACGGATGTTTTGACAGTGTTCCCGCAGAACGTGAATGTTAAATATACCGGAAGTCAAGCTTTGAGTAATGCCTTGCAACAACATTTCGCTCAACACGCCATTGGTTCAAATTCAAAGGAGGTGGGTAGCGAAGTTACGAATATAGTTTGCTCAGATTTAATTGAAACTGCCGAAGCTACGGCTGCATCACCTGATCCTGACCTTATATACCCCGCTTCTATGGATACTGAAACCCTTAAGCAATTTGCTAATGCGGCTAATGCTGCACCTGCCTCACAAGCTGGCCCGGTCGCAGCAGTGGCAGCTGGTGACAATGAAGAAGCTATACGTGAAGAAATGTACGACATAGAAGTGGAAATGGATGAATTTTTCCATGTCATTCATAATGTCCACGACCCGGCCTTACAGGTGTGTTGAAATCACAGAGTGCTTGATAAAAAAGCACCTTTTAACTTTGATTGTGACTTTTCTTTAGGAATTTGCTAACAATTTAAATTGCGGGGATTTGGCCGATTTTGGTATTAATTCCATTTGTAAGACTCGTTGGAATGGTAATTGGGCATTAACGCCAAAATGGTCCAATCAAGATCATTTGATGAACAACGCCGCAGTTGCATCTCATCAACAGCAACCTCAACAGGCAATATTGGCAGTTAATGAAGCAGAGCAGCAACAGCAACAGCAACACCAGGCACAGCAGCAGCAACAACAACAACAACAACAGCAACCCGATCAACAACGGCAAGGCAATTCCTTATTCTTGGATTATCAGTTCTCCCAATTATTGCATCAAGCCATTACTGAAGTTGATGAACGATGCAGGCGTGAAAGAATGCAGGTAAGCGATTACAATAATATTAACGAAGCGTAAAATTTCTGAAATTTCGACTTTTTTTTAGAAATATCTCACAGACGAAGCAATCCAACAGCAAGAACCCCAGCAACAACAACAATTACAGCAAAATGTACCTCCTACAAGCAACAATCAAAGTGCTGTTGCCGTATCTGACTATCAGTTGCAGCAGCAACAACACCAACAGCAACTTGAACTAGATCAAGAACTTAAACAACATATACATCAACTGCAGCAACAGCAACAATCTAATGTGAGGCTTTTGAAAGCAGTAGCAGCAGCTGCTGCTGGTCAACAACAACAGCAGCAACAAGATATAAACAGCCAACAGGGTACTGCGGTTAGCGCAGCAGCTGCGGCACCTACAAATTTCGTTTTTAACGTTGATGGTAGTAGTGGTGTTGGGACTGCTGTAGCTGACAAATCTTCGCAATCTCTGCAATTGTTCATACCTCTGCCACCCACAGTACAGCAGCAGCAGCAGCAGCAGCAGCAGCAGGACGGTGAAACAAATGCTATGGTGGCTGCTACAGCTCAGCAGCTACAACACTTAAAATTGCATCATCAAGAATTGCAAGATCAACAAAAACAACAACAACAACAGCTTAAATTATTGCAACAACAAGAGCAGCAGATACTACAAGATTTGTCTCAACAAACAACTGAAGGTTTAATGCAACAGCAACAACAGCAACAACTGCAGCTACAACAGCCGCAGCAGTCAGCCGGTTTGGGTACATTGCATGATAATATGTTGTTACAGCAGCAGGAAACAGCATTGGCTCACCAGGTTCTCAACCAGCAAGTTTTAAAACAAAAACAACAACAATTATTGATGCAACAGCAGCAGCAGCAACAACAACAACAACATCAACAGCAACAACAGCAATCAACACAGGTAGATGTTAAAGCATTTTCATCACTTCTTCATATCACATATCGCAAGCAATCCTACAAAAATTCGTTCCTTTATTTCCTTTTAGGTACAAGTTGCCACACAAACGCAGCCATCTGTAGTTATACCACATCCTAATGCGGTTCAGGTACAAACAGCACGAGGCGTTAATCAATTTTGTTCGACGCTCTCCACTATGGCTGCCACTGATGTGGGTTTGGGTAGCGTGTGTGCTTTAACGCCCCAACAGCAACAACAACAACAACAACAGCAGCAGCAACAATTGCAGCAATCTCAATCTCAACAGCAGATGGCTGTAGCTGCAGCTCATGCTGCCGCTGCTGCTGCTCAACAGCAACAGCAACATCAACTCGTCATACCAGCACCATTAAGTTCAGCTTTAACTGCCGTGGCAGCAAATACTTCCGTATTGCCACAAGCATCTACCAGCAGTGGTAGTGGATCAGGTAAAATGCCTGGCGGTATAGCCAAGAAAGTCATTGACAAACAATCGCGCAAAGAAAGAAATCGTTATTCTTTATTGAAACCATCTGTTGCTGGTAGTCAAGGTATTTCGGTGGCTTTGACAATTGTTCGCGAAATCCATTTTTCATTCTAATTTCTATGCAATATTTTTTTTCATTCTTCAATTACAGCTAACGCCGCTGCCCAACAGCAATATCAGCAGGCAGTTGCGGCAAGTACTGCTCTAGATAAAACCATTGATGTGGACTCGGAAACGGATTCTAATCATGATACCGCTCTCACACTAGCTTGCGCCGGTGGCCATGAAGAACTTGTGGAATTGTTAATAAATCGAGGCGCAAACATAGAACATCGTGATAAAAAAGGTTTTACCCCATTGATACTGGCTGCCACCGCTGGGCATGAGAAAGTGGTTGATATCTTGCTAAAGCATGGAGCAGATTTGGAGGCTCAATCTGAACGCACCAAAGATACGCCATTATCTCTCGCCTGCTCTGGAGGTCGCTACGAGGTGGTTGAACTTTTACTAAGCGTGGGAGCTAACAAAGAACACCGAAATGTTTCCGATTACACACCATTAAGTTTAGCTGCTAGTGGTGGTTACGTAAACATCATAAAATTGCTTTTGAGTAATGGTGCGGAAATTAACTCTCGAACTGGTAGCAAACTGGGTATTTCGCCACTTATGTTGGCTGCTATGAATGGGCATACGGCTGCTGTTAAATTACTCCTGGATCAGGGTTCTGATATTAATGCTCAAATCGAAACTAATCGTAATACTGCCTTGACTTTAGCTTGCTTTCAAGGTCGCCACGAAGTCGTTAGTTTGCTATTGGATCGGAAAGCTAATGTTGAACATCGGGCTAAAACGGGGTTAACTCCACTAATGGAGGCGGCCTCAGGTGGTTACATAGAAGTGGGTCGGGTTTTGTTAGATAAAGGTGCCGACGTCAATGCCGCTCCGGTACCTACGTCTAGAGATACAGCGCTGACAATAGCTGCCGATAAAGGTCATTTGAAATTTGTTGAGCTTTTGCTTCTGCGCGGCGCTGCCGTCGAAGTAAAAAACAAGAAAGGCAATTCCCCCTTGTGGTTGGCTGCCCACGGCGGTCATTTAAGCGTTGTCGAAATCTTATATGGACACAATGCAGACATAGACTCTCAGGATAATCGTCGTGTCTCCTGCCTTATGGCCGCATTCCGTAAAGGTCATACCAAAGTGGTTAAATGGATGGTTCAATATGTTACTCAATTTCCTTCTGATCAAGAGATGCATCGTTTTTTGAGCACTATCAGTGATAAAGAGTTGTCCGAGAAATGTTATGATTGTATGAAAATAATCAGAGCTGCGAAAGAGGCCCAAGCTGTTAAGGCTAATAAAAATGCTTCTATCCTCCTGGAAGAATTGGATATGGAAAGAACACGAGAAGAAACCCGCCGTGCTGCGGCAGCTCGTCGCCGTGAACGTAAGAAAAAGAAAAAAATGGAAAAAAAGGAGGAGAAACGTCGCCAAATGGAAGAAGCTTCAGGAAGCATCCATGGAAATGATCCGGACAATGATAAAGACTCCGACAAGGAAGAAGATAGCGACCACGAGGAAAACAATATCGGCGAAGACGATGATGATCAACCGATTCCACAAATTTATCGCGAAGAAGGCGATTCGGGGATTGACCAGGGTTCATGTTCTAGTACCGATATGAAAGCTAACGGTATTAACAGCAATTCCGTCGCTGAGAAGTCAATTGGAGTTGGAGCTAAAAGCAAACCGAAGAAAAAGAAACAACTAGTAACGCGTAACAGCAGCCCTGTGGTAGAAGAGAATCTAAATTTATCTAGCAGATCATCCGGCCAAAACAAGCAGGCCAATGCTAAAAAAGATGAACAGCCCGCCGTTAGCAAATCGTCAGGAAGTTCTAAAAGAAACCAAGAAGCAAATGCTCAAAGCAATACATTGCAATCAAGAGCTCATCCCACTCCCAACAATGCAACTACGAAAAAGCTTGAGCCACATAACAGAAAAGATGATTTGGTGGCACTCCCTAATACTAACAATACAATTTTTTTTGCGCCACCAGCTGTGACAAGTACCAACGGGAAAAAGAAGGATTTAAGTAGACAACGTGAGAAAGAGAATCTTGCACCAAAAGAAACATCTGCTAATACCGCCTCGTCTCAACTTTCTCACAACAGTACCCATCAACATAAACCACAACAACAGCAGCAACAATCAAAGCTTGATTCGGCCTGCGGTGGTGGAAATCGTAAATCATTGGTTTTTTCAGCCACTAAGAATCCGGAAGATTCAACTAAAAAAGAAACAACGGATCATTCCAACACTGCAGTCTTGTCTGCCGCAAAAACAACTTTGCCGTCAAAGCGCAGTGAGAATGGTTGGAAAGAAGTCGTGCGCAAAAGCTCAACGCAACAGGGTAGTTCGACTGCCGCCAGTTCATCCTCTTCAACGGCTACTTCTAATACGAATCCAATTTCTACATCGACATCATCTGGTTTAGGAGTGTCAACCACATCTACGGTCACCTCTACTATGCCAGAAATGACTTGTAAAAAAGTGCAGGTACCAGTGAATGCTATTTCACGTGTCATTGGCAGAGCTGGCAGCAATATAAATGCAATACGCGCCACCACAGGAGCTCATATCGAGGTCGAGAAGCAAGGAAAAAATCAGTCAGAACGCAGCATTACTATTAAAGGACTCACTGAGGCCACAAAGCAGGCTCATATGCTAATATTGGCTCTTATCAAAGATCCTGATGTTGATATTCTTCAAATGTTGCCTCGCATTAATACCAGCATTAAAGCGTCCACAGTGCCCGCAGCTTCGTCTTGCTACTCGTCGGCTTCCACGATGACCGTAGGAATGTGGGATAATAAAACTGCATTGGCCGTCACTTCAAATTCTGGACAAGGCAATATGTCTTCAGGATCTTCTACCGCTTCGTCCGTCTCTTCGACAACAGGCACTATTACACACCAAAGTACTTCTTTGGGAGGTACCGGCTCTAAAAGTGGTGCCTTACCCAATTCCAAGTCTTCGTCTAAGAGTCAGGGCACACCCAATGCATGCCCAAAACCACAAACTGGGCGAACTCAACCTAATAAACCTTTCTATTCCCAGCAATCTTTGCCGACAAGTCGCGGAGCAGTATCTTCCAACAATAATGGTTCTAAACATAAAGAGGTGTCGGGCGGGACAAAATCTCTTCAGAACACTTCGATATCCAGTACATATATTAGTACTGGAACTCAGAAATTAGGTTTGGGATCCAAGCAAGCCGCTAATATAAATTACGGCGGGGTGGTAAATACGCAAACATTTGCTGCCAAGTTACTGACAGGCGGATCGTCCACAGGCACTGGTGGTAATAATAATTTGTCACCAAAAAAAAGTGACTTGCTTGGTGGAACACGTCCTGGTATTACAGCTCCTTATGGAAGAGGTAAACCTATGCCAAGTTCATCGATACCACCTCTGGGTGGAGCTAACACTTCAAACGCTTTGGCAGGTCCTATTGGTACATTTAATGTGGCGGAAGCAGCGGCAGCAGTGGCTGCGGCTAATGCTGCGGCAGCAGCCGCCGCTGCAGCCAGTGCAGCTAATAGCATTGCAAGCAGTTCCGCTCAGCATGCACGTTCCGTCACACCAATTGGACCGCCCAACAAGCAAAGATCTTCGACGCCAATTGGCAATAATATGACAACACAACAACAATCACCTAACACGCAAGCCGGCAATGCAAGTCAACAATGCGCACATTTATCTAATTGCAATTTACAAAGGCAATCAAATCAGTTACAACAACAGACACAACAATCGCAATCAAATTTACACATGAATACTACAAGCATCCAGGAAAATAGTGCAGTTTCATCTGCAGCGCCAATGCCTTCAAGTGGCAATTTTGGAGCTCAATTAGCAGCCAAGATAAGTAGTGAATACACTCTATTCAATGATTACCATCAGTCTCAATGGGGTTCAACTGATAATTCACAAATTTATAACAATCAAAGTGCTTTAGTAAACGATAATTTACCACAAGCGGATGCTTCTAAAGCCCCAGGATACAACCGAAATATATTAAGTTCTCCAGTAGGTAGTTCAAAAGCCTCCTCGAGTCATTCGACTTCTCCACCTGGCGTTATATCTTCTTTGGTAGTACCAACTCAACAGACTTTAGCCATTTTACCCGAAAGTGGTATAGGCCCCGTCGGAACTATACCGGCAGGAGCTCGGTCTCCGGGTTCTGCACTTGTTGCTGGTACGTCAGCCGTTGAGCAAAGTACAGCCCCAACATCTATTACCAGCTCCAACAGTAGCAACGTTTCCCAACCTTCCTCAGTTGCAGAAGCTGTGTCGCCTGGAGTCATTAAACCACCAGCTCCAATAGGACAGCCATCCACCAGTGCTAGCCAAACTTCCTCATCCGCAGCACCGCCAAGTGGTTATACAGTGGCTATACAGAGACCAGCAAGCAGCCAACATCGTGCAAATAATACCTCAAATACTGGACCAGCTACTTCATCTGCTCTCAGTGATGTACAAACCGCAACTCTTAACTTTGGACCTATAGGATCAGGTACGAATAGCCGTGTGAATGGTCCACCAGGAGCTATTGGCGAACAACCTTCGGTAAATCGTTACTACGATCATTCACAAATGAATGCAGCTGCAAATGCGCATCAAATGAACTTTCCAATGGATCCAAGCCTAGTACATCAGGGCTTTGGAGCAACGGTTTCGCGTTTAAATCCCCGGGCCTCTGTATTTGGTCAACCGACAAATACCAATAAGGTGCAACAACCGCTTCCAGCAGTTCAACCAACTATAAGTTCAGGAATTTTTCATCAACAGCCCAACCAACAACAGCAACAACAACAAGCTCCACAACCACCCCAACAACAGAGCGGAGGAGTTAACTCAGTGTCTAACTTTAATGCCGCCCCTGGAAAACCTTTACCATCAACAACTGGCTTAGCACCGGCACGTCCTCAATCACAACCGCAGGTCGGACAAAGCCAACGATGGTATGGAGGTGACTATTCAACTGCTTATATACCGCCAAATGCACGAGACATTCTTAACCTAGAAAATGGCAATGGTGGCACAAACACTCCGGCTGCTATGTCACCCAATCAAAGTAATGCTGTATCTGTACCTAATGCTGGCAGCAGCGGGCTCTTGCAAACTCCTCCACAGATGAATCAGCCGCAGCAACAGCAAACAGATGACATGCGAAAAATTCCTCGGCCTATTGGCACTGAACGTGCGTCGTGGAAGTATAACAATTATCCGAACATGGGAAACATGGGAATGAATGTTGGGGGAAATGTTGGCACAGCAGTTGGCTTAGCTACAATGGATGATACTCTGGCTGCGATGGCCGCAGTTGCTGCGGGTATGCCTGGTGGGCCTGGGGGTCCAATGCCTCCATGGATGCTGGGCGCTGATAAACAACAAGCAGCCGCCGCTCAACAACAGCAGCAGCAGCACTCCAACTGGATGAAACAACAGTATCGCTATTATGGTGGCGGAGGCTTAGGCGTGAATCCAGCTGAATACCACCACCAGCAAGATCAGTTCCATGTAAGTGAATAATTTTAATTTTAGATTCCAATCGAATTTTCATGCATAAATAGTTGTTATCATTGTTCCTAGCTAAAATGGAACAATTGAGTGCAGCTAGGCCTCGCCATTGATCAGAGTGGGGTTTATTGTTCCATACACAATAAACCGTTCTGGACTCTGGTGCTGTTTAGGCCCCTACTCTGTGGGGATTGTCTAACTCGCCAGGGGGCGTAGTACGCTTAAAGTGGCTTGGGCCACCGTGGGGTTAAGCCTTTCAGGCAGGAACCCACGTTAGACCCTTGCCACAATTCTGTTATCATTGCTATAATGGAACTCTTGTCCGTAATCAACGATCACATGTAAATGTGCGAAAAATCTGGAGAAAAGGCTATAGATAAAAGGCAATAGATATTTTATCAGAGATTAGTTCGGGATAGACAACACTTTATTTTATTTTTTTTTGGACCTCTACCCAAGTATGCGCTTATAAAATGTACGCTCCAATGTGATTCAACAAAATAAACAACACCAAATTATAATATAATTGGTAACGGGGAACTAATCGAAATTTTCTTGATTTTCTACTTTCATTATTGCAGATGGCTTTGGATTATCATAACACAATGCCACCTCCAAACCTTAATCAAAGTCAGCCTATGAATTTAATACCAACGTTTCCGTATCCACATTTTGTGGGTCATGTCGGAGGTGCTGAGATGTCACACATGCCGGACAAGGTTGAACTGTGGGATCACCACGATAAGCATGTAAGTTTTTATTTTTAAATTTTGATGAACAACGATGAACTCTTCAAGCTACATAGACTTCGAATTGAAATTCATAATAGTCCTTAGTTACCTAAGTTAATCATCGAACGAAAGTTATTAAGTACGTGGTGCTCTCTTTTTATGGAGATAAGTATAGAGCGAAGTAGAATATTGAGTTCAATCGAATTGATATTAGAGTTAATTGTTTGTGCTCTTGTGTAAGAGTGTAAAAGAGAATCAAAAACGATATTATTGTACACTTTCTGCAGCAATATGAATTTTTATCACAGGGCATAGCTTTAGACGTAAACAACAATCGAGAAACAGTGTCTTAGTGTCTAAAAAACAACTGCTAACGATTAGTACGGTTGTAGTTCAATTAGATATCATCTGTACTTAATGAAACCATTGTTGAAAATTTATGATCATATTATTTTTTCGAGAAGCTTTATATAGGGAAAACTGAAATTATTTTCTTTTTGTGCGTAAAATATTTTTGTTAGATAACAAAACTTTTGCATATTTTTGAAAAACATTTAAGTCAAATAAATTAAATCAGAATTGCGTGTGACGACCGACCTTTAACTCCTTTACATCACTTGGCCTAATGCAATTCTTCATCTACTCTAATCGAAGAGTGCCAGAATGCCAGAGCCAGGGCCTTGTTGTCATACGAAGGCTTACTTTTTATTCGAAAGTTGATAAAGTAGTATATTTAAGAAGTGGTTTCATCCTTTCCAAAATTTTTTACATACACTCAGTTTAATATGTGCACATAAGGATCGAACTTTCTTTGATTTTACGCGAAATATTGGAAGCGGCAAATTTGTATCGTTTATAATAAGGCGCATGGAGGGATTCAATTCTTCCATAAGATACGTTCTTTGCTTAAAATTATTGGCATACCCAGCAGAACAGGCCGAAATTGTGAATGTAGATTAAACAAAAAAAAATTTATGAGCAAGTTTCCGATAATGATTCCGCATGAGCTAATAGAATAAAAGGTGAACCTATATCAAGTCGTTCATGCATGTTTCATAAATTCATATATTTTTGTAGCAAAAGGTGTCGTAGAATGCTCTCTGCTCTTCTTGGAATGATTTAACAAATTTTCAATAACAAATTGCGTGCAAGAAATTTTAATGTTTTTGCGACTGGGAGAAGGTTTACACAGATTAGGACAGAGACATGTGAACAGACGAACAGACAATTATGCCTAGATGTGTTCCGAATTTTTGATACTGCTTAAACACATATATATTACTTTTGATGAGGTCATTGAAGTTTCCTTTTTAGATGTTACAAATATTTGGAGAAATTAAGTATATGCCCAGCTTTCGCTGGTGGGCGTAAAAATCGATCAATTGCATCATGTAAAAAATCCAAATAAATCAAATCAAAAGTTCAATTCCTCCAATTCTATTCTAAGGAACTAGGCAGTCTTAGTTATGGTCTTAGAATTCAAAAGATTTTTTCAAAAAGAGACTCGCGCACGATCTTTTTATTTGATAATTAAACATATAATTAAGCTTCGTATCTATGAAGTTTCGTTATGATGGATTTATTAGAGATGCCTAACTTTCATATCATTATTTCTATCAAATCATCTATTGAAAGCTACTAGCAGTCCTTAGATATATAAAATCGAAAACACTTGTGAAGCTTTTTTTTTTAACTCAGTGAGTCGCTGCAAGATGAAACTGCACACATGGAAACGCACTGGAAACTGGAAATTCCAATTTTAAAAAGTAATGCTCTCAATGCAAGATTCCGTTTACTTCTTGAAAATAATAGCATCAAACCGTGCATTTCTTACTAAGGAACCGACTATAGTATGTTTAAGAATGCTTTGATCTTTGATGATAAACTCTGACTGTAAATTCAAATACAGTCAGTTTTTAAGGATGAGAAGAAGATCTATACACAGCAATTGTCCCCGCTTTCAACAATTGGGAATTTTTTATATACAAATTATTGTGACTGGATCGCCAATTTAGGACAAGACCCACAGAATTAGATATGAATCGAGTTTTCCTAAAAAAATTGATTTCATAACGAGTGACATAATAAATATTTGAAATCTTTTCCATGAATTCAACGTCACATTTGCTTCCCTAATAAATTATCGTAAGAAATTTTTAATGTATCAGTTGACTTTTATATAAAAATCCTGATACCAATGTTTGAAAAAAACGTTGACGATCAAAAACGTGAATTAGAGACAAATTTTCTTGAAAATAACGAACACTGGCTAAGTATCCGACTGAGTAGCCGAGTATAGTGTAACTATTAAGTCAATGCTCGCGGGTTCAAATCTCAAGTGCGGTAAAGTCTTTTTTGGTGGTAAAGTCGCTCAGTCGGTAAAGGCATAACAATTATTCAATGGGCACACACCCAACCGCTAGACTGCGCAAACTATTTCCCTATTTCTTTGTCTTTCCTGTGTTACACGTCTAGGGGGCGCATCTCCTGAGGGTATATTAAAAAAAAAAAGGAAGATTTCATAAACATCGTAACATCCTTTCATTATTAAATTATTCTCGTAGCCTTCATTCTTATTGACGTCATGTCAAAATAAGGTCAAGAACCTACCCGAGAAACGCTTTGCTTTTGAATATATTTCCCCGGACCTGCAATAGTAGAATTACAAAGAAAAATGATAAATTTTAATTAAAGGTAAAGCTTGAGTGGTTTAAGATATGCTATATTAAATTAAAATGCGACGATGCGTATTAAAAAATGCTTTTTTTTTACACGAATTTTATATTTCTTTTTTTTATAAATTCTCATCGATTGAATGCTTCAGAGTTGGGCAAGCAATTGGTCAAATTGATGATGTGGTAGTGGTGGCAGTGTCGGTATTAAAAAGCAGTCAACGAATATTAATTTACTAAATAGCAAATCCAGTACTATCGCAACAACAATAAAAACTTCGGATTATATGTCACCATTAACGCCATCTACACTTTCTATTAAGTAGTATGCATGCACGATGAAGATGATGATTACGATGATGATAATCGATCATTCGTTCAGCTACAGAATCAATTGTTTGTACAACATTTACGTAAACTCCACATACAAACAAACAAGCATATTTAAAAAATATAAACTTTGTTTCGAATTAAGTGAAAAACCAACAAACACAATAGCAATAAAAAGAGATCAAAATATATATAATAAAAACAAATATATACGTAAATATATTTATTTGGCAACAATAAATAAATAAATATACAATACTGCAGCAAACTGTAACTAAGCCAATGCGATGGGGACGACATATGATGTAATAGAATGGGAGAAGGAAAGTCGAAACTCTTATATAAATGCAGTCCTCCAGCACTCTTTGCCAATTTTTAGTGCAAGCGAGCTCTAGCTTTGAATTTGGAAAAATTGAAAATATTTCTCATCTTTTTTTTTTCTCTTTTTTTTTTTTTTTTACTTTAATTTTTTAATTGTATTGACTAATTTGTATTTAATGGTTTATGCGATTAGAAATTACTTAAAGGAAAAAAAAAAAAAAAAGAAAAAAAAAAGAAGAAAAATAGCGAAAATAAGGAAGAATTTTTTGGAAGCAAATTAATAAACTATAATGAAATAAAGCACATAACACACACGCCAGCCAGATGTACGAGGAGATGAACACAAACGAAAAAAAAAAACAAATGCCTATCCAAACCACATATACACAAACACGTACATACATACATGTAAAACTATATTAATAAAACAAAAAAAAGGAATAAATAAATTTAGAGAGAGAGAGAGAGAGAGAGAGAGAGGGAAGAAAACGAAAAGAACATAAAACTTTTAGTCCTTAAACAGCTACAAAAAAGATTTGAAAAATCATAATTATTATTATTAACTTAACTACACTTTTGAATATTTAATACAGAGATAGCAAAAGAAGCAGAAAAAGAAATCGAAGAACATTTAACATATATTATAATAATAAAACTATGAAGGATACAAATAGAAAAAAAAAAACAAACAAAAAACAACAAACAAACAAACAAACAAACAAACATAGAAAATATTTACTCAATGAAAGAAAAGCTGCAAAAAAGAAAAGTAAAGAAAAACTTTAAAAAATGAGATAATTGTTTCTTAATCGACAGAAGACGAGAGAAAAGACGAAAAATTAAACATAATAATAGTGGGGGAAAAAAGCGATAAATTTTTTTTTTTTTTTTTTTTTTTTTTTTTTTTTTTTGTTGTTCAAATCTTCTTCGTATCACACCTCGTGACAAGGAGACATTTTCAATAATAACGGAAAATATCAAATTGATTAATAAGCCTTCCGGCTTAATTGCTGCCAGACCATGAATTCAAAACGATAATGACACTGACGAAATGACGACTATATCACACGACTGCACTGTAATAATAATGATGATGCTGGCTACATAATTGCTGTAGCGTGTTAATGCCAATAAATATGACGGGATTTATAAGAGCATATGCATCAATGATAAATTTTTATCTAGATATATATATATATATATAAATATATATATATAAAAAGGAAAAAAACATTTGATTTTTTAAAAGGAATTTGTCAAAAAAAAGAAAAAAAAAAAAAACATGCACCTAAAACGAACGAGAGGATTAAAAGAGATCGCGCTTACTTTTTATTATTATTAATTAAAATTGATTCTAATTTTTTAATTCAAAAAGAAAAAGAAAGAAATTAGTAATCCAATAAATTTAAATTTGAAAAAAAAAAAAAGCTTATATAGAAGAAGAATATCTGCAACTTTTTCTAATAAAAAAGTTTTTGTACATCCAGGCATGTAAGAGTAGTTGGTCTCTTTAATTATTGATCCATTTTTTATTCGCTTATTTTTCAATGTTTACATATATATGTATTTGCATATGTATATATGTATGTATACATACTTTTTAAAAGAAATACTTTTAGTTTAATTATAATGAGAACACAATCACTCTTTTATTCTCGACATTGATATACGATTTATAAGCAAAACGTTAATTTTAATATTAACTCAATATAAACGCAAACACAAGCACATACACATACACACACAGATAGACAAACATTAACACCCAAACACATTTATGTATACCTTGCATATATATATATATAAAAACGTATGCATACATAAATTTAAAAAGGGAAGCTATTATAACATTTTGGAAATAAAGAAGAAGAAATGCTAAGGAGAAAAATGGGGAAAAACGGAATTGAATATATTATAAAAAAAAAAAAAAACAAAAAAAAAAAAAAACGAAAGAAGGATATGCTTACATACATATAATATGTGTATATATATGTATGTGATTTAATTTCTTATTATTATTATTATTATTATTATTATTCTAATTATATAAGCTCTGATAAATACATACATGCATACAATACATACTACATTTAAAAATAAAAAGAAATACTATTAAAATTACTTATAATAAAAGATACCAATACAACAACCACAGTAACTAAATCTATATGAATGAATATCTATTAAAAAAAAATATATATATATATATTTGATTTAAAATATTGAAGAAAAAAACCTAAACCTGTTGAATTTTTATTTAAATATTTATCTTTAAGTTTTACTAAACACTTTCTTCCTCCCCGCATTTCCTTTTATAAAACTACATCCCTATCTAACTTTTCGCTCGAATACGAATAATTCTCGAAATGAAACGCCAAGAGAATAAAAACGACGACGAAAATGAAAGTTCATGTGGGATATATACATGTATATATATCTCTCGCTTTGGCTTCCAGCGCTATGGTATACTACTACAAACACATGTAAAGCAATTGTTCTAAACTCATAATGCCATTAATAATGATAATTAAAGAAAGAAAGAAGAAGACTATAAACATCTTTGCTCCTTCGAGCCTCTCTATAGCGTATATAGCATGTGGTCTTAGTCAAAGATCAAGTTGCGAAATTTCTATTTTCTTATTTTAATTCATTTCGATAATATTCGAACATTTTTGGAATAACCTACCAGCGGTGATCTTTCCCACAGTACTTTATGTCGCCGTTTTCAAGTCGAACGTTCACAAGCATTACTCCCTTTATTCTGGCTTCTCTTTCTATATAATCCTTCCTGGGGGATATCTCCTTAGCTCCTTGGCTCGTCATGAAAAAAAAAAAAAAAATTCGAAATCTTATGCATACATACACATTTTATGTGGTCTGCGGAGAGTACAAAAACAATAAGATTAGTTCTATATATGCTTATGTTTCGATGATATGCGAAAACGCGAAGAAGAATGTGTTACATATGCATTTTAAAAGCAATTCCGACTTGAAGGAAACTTACTCCTCGTATAATTCATTCTTAGTATGATCGACTTTTCTTCTCTTTCTTAAAGACTGTTGATTTTTATTTGATCGCTGCCCATAAACTAAACTATTTTCCGATTAACCTTAATCGGTCATCTATCTACCTAACAGTCAATCTCCGATCTACACTTGTGATTACATGGAATTACATTCAATGGAAGGATTTTCTGAATTTTAACCAAAGATTGTCGATGTCTGCCTATGGAATTGCAGAAGCTGTATAAACTGAAGTTCAGCTGTCCGCCTTCATTTGCATACTTAAATGTTAAAGTAACCGAATATCAATTGACGCATACCAATGCCACTTTACTACGTATTCTTAATGTCCAGTGATGGATCAACAGTTTGTAAATTAAATATGGCTTAGTAAGTTTTCCTTAGATACGGGGAATTAGCTTCGAAAATAAGCACAAAAGTTATATGCACCTTAAGATTGCTGGAATGCAAATCTTAAATGAGAAGCATTGAAAAGGTATGGTTTTTCCTGCTAATAGTCAGTCAGATGTAGATAAGGATCGCGAAGAATTTTTGCTTTGATAAAATTTTCAAGAATGCACAGGCGGAAAAGGATTAAAAGTATTTTGAGGATGAAGACAGTTTGCTCGAGTTCTCGACATTTTTTCGCATGCAGACGGATTTGATTAGAAGCGTTATTCTTTCGTTTTTCATACAAAATCGCAATTCTTCGGAGTAATAATAAATAAATTATTGATGCACTGGACTTCGTTACACCTAAACAAAAGTTAAGTTTAACCAATGACCATATATTTATAAATAAATTAAATCCTTATATATATTTATATATGTATATAAAAAATTGAAGAATCGGAACAAACGTTATAAACGTTATGGCTTACCTTGTGCACTGGTGGGGAGAGAGAAGACTTGAATTTCAACTTATGCCCTCAACTATTGAATTATCTTAATGATGATAGTATTGATTGAGGGATGATATAACGTTATTATGATATGAAATATTCTGTTATGCTTTCTCTTTTCATTGTTTTGTTTAAAGATTTTACTACTACTTATATGCCTACAACAACAACTTCAATAATTTGTCAGAAAATTACATTTCATTTAAAAGAATAGAAAATTTGCTCTTCAGTTGGATTGAATATATATATATATCTATACATATACATATACATAATGTATAAAGATATATAATTGATATATATGTTATGTATCTACATATATATATATATATATATATATATATATAATACAAATGGTATATATGTTCATAGGCAAGTAGAATAAAACAAGAAAAAAAAAAATTAAATATTGCAACTTTCGAAAAAATAATGTCAGTGTATTAGTAAAGAAAACAAATGCATATAAAAAATACAAAAAAAAAAAAAAAAAACTTTGTATAGAAAATTTTTTGTTTATCTATCACTCTTTTTCTTTCTAATTAACCACAAATACATATGGTTGGTTGTAGGGCAAAAAGATAGAATTGGCTTTTTTATTACAACTCAACATATATGTAAGAAAACTAATAAGATTTGGGAAGAAACTATTTAAAAAAAAAGAAGGAGAAAAACGCCGACAGTTTACAAAAAAAAACTTTGACAACACTTGGAACTACATATTGAAAGGATTGATAACTAAAAAGTGCAGAAACATATGCAACACACACATACACATATAACATATACGTACATACATATAAACAGACACAATTATGCGATATAAAATTTTAAATACATCTATTGAACTTTCTTAATAATTCAAAAAGCGATATATTCTCCTATTTGATGAATAAAACTAAATAAAATAATAAGGGTAAGGATTATTAAACTAATAAAAAAAAAAAAATGGCAACAAAAACTGTTTATCACACCAATCATATTAATAATAATAAATAATTAATGATTATTAAGTAAATATTTAATTATTAATATAATACCAAACAAACAAACTCTCATACAGTTATAAGCAAGAAGAAGATTCGATAAAGTCATGCAAAATACAAACAAAGCGTTTCTTTAGTATTATATTGCATTCCATAAAAAATCGTAAAATCCAATGCATAAATATCCATACATACATACCTACGTATATTAATTAGTAATATTTAACGAAATTGCATTTAAATCGAAAACAGCAACAATTCGTTACCGAGTTATTTATAATATGAATATAAAAATTAAAAAAAAAAAAAACAAAATAAAAAACAAAAAACAGAATAATTGCAATTTCCCAGCAAAATAGTTCATTATAGAAAATAAAATTAATTGAAAATATTATGAAAATAATAATATATGAAAACAAAAAAATTACATGACCTTAAAAAAATAATTAAGGTATGAAAAAAATGACTAATATAGGATGAAAAAAAGGAAGAATGTTGTTTTCGTTTAGAGTTAAAATTAAATTATCCTAATTTCATTAGCAATGAAACTTGTTAGACTCATCTTTTAGGCGAGATCATTTTTTTTTTTTTAAATTTTCAATTATATTTCAAATATTTACAAACCCGGGCATCTTTTTCTAATCTCTACAAATATATTAAAGTGAATCGCAAAATTTTTATTTAACAAGATCTTCCATCTTTATTTATTGAAATGAAAAAAAAAATGCAAATAAATTATAAATATGATTTTGGAGAGCCTTCTTTTGGATCTTATACAAATGGTTCAATGTTAAACTCCAAAACTGAGCAAGGTGTAATTAATTCGAAAGCCTGCAATACGGTGGGATGTAAAACGCCAATTTTACCAATAGCCACATTATTGTAAATAATGTAAGCACAACGTCCAGGAAAGTAAGTCTCATCTATCAGAAAATCATAAAAATTTTATAGAATTTTTTTTTTCGCAATCTTAACGCAACTATTACCATCGACAGCTTGCAGCCAGTAGCCCGTAGAGGCGGAATTGTTTGACGATTCCCAAGGAACTTCCAATAATTGCATAACGCGATCTAACAAACCATGTACTACTTCAAATCCTGCTGTTTTATTACAATTAATAGCACATAAACGCCTTTCGTTACGTGCTCCTACTTCGGTTTCATTATCGGTTATAACCACATCGCTAATTTCGAAAAGTTTTAAAGGCAAAGGCATTTTACGATTGGCAGCTAATGTTTTCAACAGGCCGGGCAATAATGTGGTACGTACAACTTGAAATTCTAACGTTTTAGGATTAGCTATGTGCACAGCCGGTATATGATCAATTATTTTATTCAATTTGTTTGCCACATCATCACGCGAGCATAAAGTAAATGTTAAAGTTTCAGTGAAACCCGCTTGAGCGACTTGTTCCCTTAACTGTTCGGTTAATTTATTTAAGGGATATTGTTTGGCGATATGCATAAAGGAAGGCAGCGTTTTTCGTATATTATTGTAGCCATAAGCGATGGCCACGTCTTCATAAATATCACAATTGTGTATAATATCATGTCTAGTGGGCGGTATAGATACCTGAATAGAATCTTCATCGGTCATTTTCTCAGCTTCTAAATACATGCGAGTCAGCATATCAGCAATTTTCTCAGGTGTTTCCTCAATGCCAATAATTTTATTCGTCTTATTTGTCGATATTATTTCTTGGCGTACAGCTAACTCGGGATACGTTACAATTGTGCCATCCGGTTGTATAACATCGCAAGGTTCTACAGCGAATTTTTGCTGACAATGCGTAGAAAACATACATACAATTGTATCTAAAACTACTTTAGCTTTGGTTAAGTCGGTGGCCGTAGCCTCAATGAATACATTTTTCGTATTTAAGGAGATCTTTGAATGATTTCCATTAATAATTGGAGGCAGTGATAAGACTAGGTCATTGGCATCATAAATAACTGGATATAAAGGGGAATCTCTTATTATGGGTAAATATTGTTTAAGTTGAGAATGATTGTTATAAAATTCCATGAGTTCTTCACCGTTCATGCTTTTACTTTGATTCAATGGTATAAAATTGATGTCTTTCGGAGAACGTGCCTCATAACGAAATGGTCCCTGTATGCTATCTAAATCATGTGTGCCAATCGCTACTAGAGCACGTTTACGGCAAATATTCTGATGTAATTTGTCTTGCAAATCGATAAAGCTATCATAAGACGATTGAGTAAACTTGATATCACGCAACACAGCAGCTACAGCGTAGGGACGAACGCTTGCAGTTTCTGGCAAAATTTTTAAAATTTGTCGCTTACCATCCTTAGGCTCACACAATTCAAATTTGGGAGGCTTAATTCTTTTATAAGAGTAAAATCAGCGTATAAAAATTATTTGATTTATGAAATGCTTACTTGCCCTGAAACACTAATAAGCTGGTCACTAGTCCCTCCAAACATAGTAAATCATAACGATTAGCCGGTATATCAATTCGATAAATAATTTCTTCTGAAGCATCAGCAATTCCGCTTGCCTCGTCGCCTTGCTCTCTGGTTAACATTTGCTTTTCTGTGGTCACTTCATCTAGTTCTAGCCCAAAAGCGAAACACAATTGTTGAAAATCGTCATCACTGTATTTTGTACCCAAAGCTTCAAATAATAAATCCCGTTTCACACCAATTGTTGGCATTTTGCAATTCAGTTAAGATTTTGCCAAAGAAATGTTTTTATCTATTTAGCCGAACTACAAAAACATTAAGAGAATTGCACACGTTGTGCTTCTCTCTTCTTCTTTCTATTTGCAAGCATAATGAAATAAGAACTTTTATGTTAACATACGTATAATAACAACCATGTTTTCTCCATTTTCCAGTTGGAAATTAATTTCACAAATGATCGGTTGGCCGCGCGAAATGTGTTAAAATAAATTTTTAAAGTTTGGAAATCTTTAAAAGCATTAAAAATGCAAAGTTAATATGATAAATAATTAGAATTTCCAAAAGTTTCCATTAAAAGTATGTTTGTTAAAAAGTAGTTTTGTTTTTTTTTTTTTTCTCAAATCATGCAACTAATGTAAGCAAGTAGAGAAAAAAGTGCGCTTGGCGAGCGATAATCATTGTTTATCTTTTTAGAGCATCAAAGATATAAAAGTTAAAAATTGTTGTGATAATTTTTTAATTTGTGTTAAGAGAATTTTTAAAATTTCCAAAATAAAAGACTGCACTTTCTGTACATCTCATTATACGTAAATAAAAAATTAAGCGCCATAAAATGTGTTCATGTGCAGCAGTATTTCCAAAAATTATAGGATGTGTCGAAAAATTATAGGATGTGTCGAAGAAGACGTTTTGTTTTTTTTATTACGATTCTTTGAAAAAGTATATCCGTTCATGTTTATATTATTCGGCAATTATAATGAGTAACAAAGTGTGAGTGATGATTTGAGTGAATTTGCGCGTTCGCGTTTTATTGTGTGGAGTATAGCAAATAGTTTCGCTGTATGAGCCGGGTAAGTGAATTTATTATCAATAGGAATGCTATTGAAATTTTTTATTAAAGGAAGCCTTTGTGCAACATTTTTACGTTAATTTTCAAAAATTGTATATTTTTATGCCATAAAGTAATCGGGCTGCGTTATCCTTTAAAATATATAAAACAATCATAGACTTGTTGTCTTTCCATCAAACAACTGCAATAAATAGAAATTCATATCTGTAACACTTTAAATCATATTACTGCCGACAGTGATGAGTTTTCTTTGCAAACAGTTGCCGAGTTGTTAAGATTGTAAAGGAAACGTATAAGAATTCAAAAAAGTTTAAAAAAGTAAAAACTTTGATTTCATGGGTATGCAATTGTCGCTTCAACTCGAGTATAGTGTTTTCATTCTTGTACGAATATAATTTCGCGCTTGCATTCAACCGGTTAATTTCTTTCTTTCTTTTCAACCTGTTGTCGCCTCGGCGACAATTGAAATCGATTTGAAATCTCCAGCATACTAAATAAAAAGATTTGGCTTTTAAACGAAGACGATTTGTCGCTTGTGTCTACTTACTTGATAGACCTGTAAACTGTCTTATTCAAACCGTGTCGCAGTTAATATGCCCACTGAAAGTTTCTTGTAGTTATTATAGGTTTCTTACTTGACACGAACAGGTGCTTATATCGATCCGTTATTTCAAAAGCCTCTTTCTCTTCTAAGCCATGTTCATATATCAATCTATTCCAAGATAATATACGTAAGGAGATGTCATGATATCTAGAGATAAATAGGAAGAGATTTGCAGAGCTTCAAATTGATCTTTTCATTTGTTTTTATTTATTAGTTTAATACCGGTTCTCCTGCAGCAACCCATAATACACTATATTGACCCGAAGGGTAGAAAACCCCGTTAAGATTATCAATTGGCCATTTTCGCAATAAAATTTGCTAAGTTGTTGGTGAAGTAAAAGCGATTAGTCTTTGCGTTTGAAAATGATTTACATCTTACTCGTAATAAGACTGAAATCATTTTTAAGTTTTGATAAAATATTTCCTTCTACTTCCGTTATTGGCTTTTTTTTTCTTTCGAAATAATCCCAATTACTAATTCGGACACATATTCCGAATACATACTAGTTAAGCAAAATGTGTAAAATTTTTTTTACACTTGTTTAATTCGGTTTTCTGTTTTTCAAAATTCAGCGCCAATTATATTGTAATCAATCACGGATTAATTTTCTTAAAGAAATCAAAAAAAAAAAAGAATTGTAAAAAATGGAAAGATTACAATGATTGATCAACGTTGTTGAAAAATTGCATTTTTAAGAATAACAAAAATAAGTGTTGCATTAGCCTCTGGGATATCTTGAAGCAAGTATTGAATAGAAATTCCTGATACTTGTGTATGTATCGATAGTCCGAGTAGTTGGAGATTATCCTTCGTTTCTTTTTTTTTTTTTGGAATATGATCGGATGTTCAGGGGACAGTGGCGGCCAGGAAGGGTTGTAAATAAAAAACGATGGAAGGAGAGAATAGAGTTTGATTTAAACGAAGAAACATCAGGCACTGCGGCAAAGATATCTACTGGTAGATTGTTCCCAAGACGTGTATGTAATGTGATCAAAGAATGAGAAGTCGCGGTAGTATGTCGTGCGATATACAAGCAATTTTAGGGCGAGTGGTTGGGAACGCGGACAAGAACTTAATTAGAGGACTTAGTTGGTCGACAAATTTCCTTTATCTTCATAGAACACTTGCACAGAGTCCACATTATGCCGTTGCTTGAGAATCTCTAGGGTTGTGGACAAGCTTTCGTCGCCCTTGAGTCTAAAGGAGGTCTTAAAAAGCAGAAGTTTAGTTGTTTTGAAAGGTCATATGGATTCGCGCGCTATAGGTCGATGTAGGTGAAGCACTAGTCTCAAATTGCATACGTTAAGTTTAAATAACGAGATAAAAGAAAGCAGTATTTAGGAACTTATTTAAATTCATTGAAAGGTATCTTCAGACAGATATGTGTAATATTAGTTTGCGGAGGAACTGTGTGGTTTCGCTGCCACGAGCTTTTTAAATAAAGTTCTTCAATTTTTAACTATTTATTAAAGATCTTCACAATCTTTTACCTCATTCTAAAGATAATTTACTATACATGTGTTGTTTGCATGGATTACGCTTTCAAATCTAACCATAACTTGATGTTAATATTTCTACAGAGGTTATGTTCGTGTGTTTACAGGGGCCGGCAATTCGAATTCATCTTCACACCTTTTCGCTTCACAATTAAAATTTAAATGTTAGAAAAAAGAAGAAAAAAAAAGAACAACAAACCATACCTGATCCGATTTGATGTCTAAAATTTTTCAACATACATTGAAAATATGTCAACAATACTTCTGCCAGCTATTTGTAGATGATATCATCCATTGTTATCAATTGTTATGAGAGATGAGAATTACCTTTTTGGATTTTTTTTGGCAATTCTATACATGTACATGGTACACACATATTCACATAAACACTTTGAATTCAATCTGGTTTCTTTTATTTTCAAATGAAATAAAAATATTTTGAAAAATATTTTCTTGAAATTGATTTGAAATAAAGTCAAGTGCGCTCAAGTGCTTTGTTAATCGTGTATAAGAATTTACATCGAGAAATTAATCAAAAGAAATTTCCCAGAAGGCAGTTAGTACATTTTATACATCTACCTGCCGTCACGCAAACGCGAACAGTTATAATAAGTGTGTGTGTGTTTGAGTCTTGTTTATCTCTTTGTGTGACCCGAGAAGGTAATTGATATATTTATGTTAAAAGTGAAATTATTATTAATTCGTCTTTTCTTCTTCTTCTTCTTCTTCTTCTTCTCCTTGTTAGTTAATTCTGCTTCAATGAAAAAATTAAAATTATCTGAGATTTTATCTTGTTAACAACAAGGCGTTTATAGCGAAAGAGAACGAAGACATTATAGTTTTAATATTTTATTTGTAACACTATGAAATTGATTTTGGGAAATTTTAGGAAAAGCTGTAACGTCTTGCTTGATTGTGATAATAAATTATTATTATCCTTATCACGAATTGTGAAATTGTTTATTACATTATAATAAGTAAATATATATCAGGTTTGGATATTTGTTAGGCGAATAGACTCACTATTCAAGTGTGTTTGTGATAGCTGTGAAGTAAAGTTTTCCTCTCTGTCTTCCTCTGGAAGAACAAATTTCTCTACCGACTAGTTTCTTAGGGATAAATTTTATATTTCAAATAACATCTGAACTTATAGCTACCACTGTCTGCTGTACATGCTTTAGTTCGTTGTCTAATCGATTTAGGCCTTTGGGGACTCACTGTAGTTCTCTATTCTGTTTCTGCTTGAATATCCTTATGCGCCCGATTATCCGCCGCTCTATCTATTGTGGTTGAAAATTCTCCTTTTTCCACGTAGTATTTTTGCGTTTGGATTGAATGTTTTCCAAAAAAAATCTCACGTAATGTCATCGTGAAGACACAGTTTGCATCATGATGTAAATCGGTTGAGAGTTGAGGTACGTCAGTGGCACTGCCAAAAAAATCTTACAAAATTTTTAATTTATGGGCAGTGTATGTGTGTGTGTAAGAGATAGAATGAGAAAGAGAGAGAGAGAGAGAGAGATAGAAATCGTTGCATCATGTCGAAATCTCACAATAATAAATGAGTTGCAAAAAAAGCAAGAAGTTATGAAAAATGGAATTCGTTGGGAAATATTTTTAATGAAAGGCTATGCATTTATTTAAATTTTATCTAAAAAAATTATGAATTTTCTTTCTTAGTATATATTATACAAAAGTTGAGATCTTCTATATATAAAAAGGAAATACATACATAAATATGTCGTTAGGTATATAGTTAGGCAAAAAGGTATTTAAAATTCCTTGTAAAAGTAATGTATGCCTCGTACTTGTTGAGCTGTCGTAAGACGCGACAGATATAGCGAGAAGTCAATTTTGTAAATTAAGATTTTTGTTATCCGTGTTGACATCTTCTTTTGCTTACTGCTGTTGTAATAATAATTCCGTTAAAAAATGTCAATTTTTCATTGACAGTCTGAGGTCCTGTGTGAAAGGAAGGCAGAAACGATAATTTTACTTATTTCAAATAATCATAATTTGATACTTACAATAGAGCTGAAATTGAATTTGATACTTACTTGAAGAACTGACGTAAAACCTCATAAAATTCCTTTATGAAAATGCGGAAAATTTATATAAAAAATTTGGAGTAAATGAAAAATGAAATTCATATTCGTATAAATTTGTTGAAATTTTTTGTAAAGTTCATCTAAGGAAGATGAAGAAAACAATTTTTATAAAAATGTGCATACAAATGAAGTAAAGTGTTTTGTTTTAATAATTTTTAGAGCGATCAGTCAATCATATTATATTATATTTTAATTTAATATGCTTTCCGAGAATTGATTTTAAATAATAATGGATTGAAAACCGAGTCTAACAAGAACGTAAGGGGTAGAATCAAGTGTTTTACAAATACGATCTCAATCATGAAAAAAAGTCAAGTGTATTTGTAATAAATAATGCTAATAATATCCAAAGATTGTCTATAAAAATGAAAAACGATATGAAATCGCCAAAGGAATTGAAACGAATTTCAATTACCCGACAGTTACATAAATTGCATAAGAAAGTAGATAATAGCTCATGAAAGGATTATATCGTACGATGCTCTTCGTCTAATTTCAATTTGTCTTATTTCGTTTTGTAGTACCTAAGAATGATGTTCAGACGTTCCGTAAAGTGTTTACTATTGTTAATCGATGGTAGACCTTAAGTAGACGTAGCCTTTTCCATTTCTTTGAGAGCTCGTTATTTTTTGGAATGCCGAGCGAGTACTTAAAGTCATCTCTGATTGAACTTCGATTAAATTGTCTTTTGTGTGCTTCGTTGGCGCTATATTTAGAAGGCAATCCTTTCAATTTGGTTTAAACTTGTCGTTCAGATGATAATACTAACTAATGAAGCTTGTTGCTTTGGTTCAATAGCGAGCTCTATAGAAAATGGGCGGAATTGAAATAATTTTAAGATTATTTTCCATTTAGGATTTTACATGGCAACAATATCTGATGAAGATTGGCAAAATATAGTGATTGGATATATACCGTTAGTGTTCTCACTGTGGATTTTAGAGATGTATTTTTCGGGTGCTCATAAGAAATAAACGTTTTGGAAAGAAATAGGAAGGTGGTGGCCGCAGCCTAACGGCTGTAACTCCAATCGATAAATGCTACGCCTTTACGGACTCTAGCAGCGACGAAAGTAAACTCTACCGCGCTGAGATTGACGAATTTTTGACGATCCTTTTCTCTAGTCGCGGTTCTTATCTATTCGGCCACTTATGAGGACTTTTTGCTATTTTGCCACAAACAAAGGTGAGAAGCGAACTGTACGTTTTGTCCCACTATGAGATTTTACCTCTTTCGCTTCATTAAACCACTTAGGATTTGTTCACACACCGAGGGAAAGTTACAATGGTCGGAAAATATTTTGGTAGAATACGTTCACTATTAAATAAGGCTGTGGCGCCTCTAGAAAATGACCCACTACGTGACTTGCAAGTCGACGGAGAACTATGTGTGTATGACGTTATTTATATAGAATACTACAGATGTGCCAACTGGTCATTTTTATACCCTACACTATTTGTAAAACAAGGTTCTATTTAGTTTGTGTGAATGTATGGAAGATCCAAAAGCACTTGAGGTAGTCGCACCTCATTTCATACCGATCGATTCACAATTAGGTTCTGGTGCGGTTTGAGTTTGGCCGTCCGATCGTCCGTCGCTCTGCCTCTCTATCTTGCTTTCTTTTGTTCGGTTAACAACGGTCGTAATTTTTGAGATATTTTGATGATCTACGTTGCCTTGGCGTTTTTTGGCCTTAGAGCGCCGGCTACGGAAAATGGCTCGATCACCCCCCGCATAACGCTCCACTTCGTGGAAAATCGTTGGCCATTTTAATAAAATTTACTAAGAAAAGTTCTGAAAGACAAATGACTGAATGAACATAGCATAACTTTTTTTTTTGCTGATACATAGAAAAACCGTATTGTTATACTTTTATCACGTGTACGGCATGGTGTCTAAACTAAAGGGTTATTAGTGTTATAGAGTCATTTGAAGTTAGAGCGCCTTTCTCTACAGTGAATGAAAGTACGTTGACTTATATGTGCAGGTATATGTATGTTCTTTTAAAGTGATATCATCAAACGACTGCGAGTATTGTTTGATTTGAGTTTTCCAAGTTTGCTTAACAGCATAATAATCAATCTTTTCTAAGGGTTTAACAAATAAATCGAAAGGCATAGAAAAGAAAATTTATTCCCTATGCTCTGAGTAAGGATTGAAGATAATTGTAGCCAATTGTACAAATACGTATGGGTGTGTATGTATAATAAAGAATGTAACTCAATCCTTTCATATGTAGGCGTTAAAATTTGTTTAATCCTTTTTGAAATGTTACCCAAGTCATAATTATAGGTTTGTTATGTTTCGCATTTTAAATTGAATTTTCAAGAAGTTTTACTTAATTTTCTAAATTAAAAATTTCTTTTAGCTAATCCTTTCATTAGCTCTTATATCATTTATATCATTTTTTAAATAGAGTTTATTTTTTTGTTATCCTTTAAAAATGGGGAAAAGAAAAAAAATACCTTAACACTTCATTAGTTTTAAAATGATTCTATAAAATTGAGTGACCACACGCATGTTTTGAAATTTTTTTCACGATAGTATTTTTCATTATCCTTTCACGTGTGTCTGTCTATTGAAGCAATTAATATGTTCGAAAAATTTTTGTCATATGGCTCATGCGCCAATACCTTGTCCGATCGTTTAAGCTTATCGTTATTAAATGCTATCCATCATCCTCTTATACATGACGAGGGGAAAAGAGTAAAGAAATTTTGAATTCTGGTTTTGTGTTTTTAAGGTTTTACTTCCGATTAGTTTTTTCTTGTATTAAATAATATTTAAATTTTTTCAATTCTTTCACTATTTTTTAGCTGCTGTTTATTGTCTCCTTATTTATTTATTTTTTTTTTTTTTGTTTAATTACAATTTTTTTTTATTATTATTGCAAGAAAGTAACAGATGTTGTTTACTTAAGTGTGGCTTTTGTCTCCCGGTTGAATCCTTACAAAGTTCAACTCTTACTTAATGTGTGCCATATTTCATTATAATATTGTTATTAAATATGTTAATTATGGCATCACGTTCGGATTTCATTTTATATTTTTTTACACTTAACGCTGGGATTATACTAGATTAACCCAAATATCTTATTACTGTACACTAAAGTAAACAAGTAGAAAAGAATAGAATATTGTATGCGAATCTCGCATACCCACCGCCGACCACTATGTTTTTTTTTGCATTCTACTCTCCAAGTTCTTTCATTTGATACTCATATCGCTAGTATTATTAAGAAAAAATTTAACCGCGACCTTTACCTTATTCATTTTAAAATTAACCCATTTTTAAGCACATGATATTTGTACATTTGAGGAGTGTACGAAATAGTTCGAAACATTGACTTATTAGTTGTAGAAGTGCCAACACTCTTTTCCGAGAATGTTTGTGTTTTATAGAAGCCCTTTATACAAATTGACACCTTTCCGGTTTATTTATTTATTTATTTTTTCATTTGACCAATCACTCTTGGGACCTCGCTTATTCGTGCAGAAAGAGAGGAAATAGAAAGAAATAGAGAGATGGTGGCCATAGCCTAGTGGGTGTGCCCTCATCACTCTCTAAACTTTAGCGCATTTGAGATTACAACCCGCGAACACTGATTTGGTAGCTGCGGTTTTTATCTACTCGGCCACTCGGATAGGCAAACGATAGCGAGTCCCAATTTACCCACAACGCAGTTCTTTTCCGCATTCTTCAAGCTTGCAACGTATATGAGTTTATAAAGTAATTTCTTTCACCCTCCCGTACTATTTGCAATGTATTGAATTAAACTTATCTATAGTCCTTCTACAGGATTTTCAAATTCAGTAGGGCTGAACGTCTTTGTATGTGTTCACGGTGGACTTAAAAAGTGATGTTCAACGTATATATTCCTGCTGGTAGCCAGCACAAGGGAAAGTATATAGAAATCTGCCATCTCCTCCAAACCTTATTTCCAGTCATCTTCTCATTCAGCCGAAATTGGAAAAACTGACTTTGGATGGCATTAAGCGCTACTCGTTCCGAATGCTCTTCAGCGTGGTAGGCTTTGATATCTTATGTTAGCTTAACAGACGATCTTTTAAGTAAAGTACTTACAACCCACTAAGCTTAAGTGAAAACTATGCGTGTGGGACCAAAATCAGTGCCGACTTTGATTCCTACACTAGCAGGCTTAAAAAAAGTTCCTTCAAATTATAATACAATTTTCTAATTGACATTTTTCTATTTACATAATGAACATGTGATGAACAATATATGGAAATTGAAATTTTAATATTTTGAAATAAGCAAAAATTAATTTAAACTGCCTTTCAAACAGTCTGCTTGTTTTTGTGCTTTTGTCTTTTTCGCTGAAATGATATCCAATTTTAAACGCCTTCAACAATTTTTGGCCACATTTGATGCACAATTTTACAAACAATTTGTTGCAGCACATACCGGTTGCTTATGTGAATTATCTCTTATGGAATGAAATCATGCTGCACCTGAGAACCGTCAACTGTAATGATGCTTAAATTAAGTCAAACTATAAAAATTGTTCCTATCAAATGTATTTACTCGAAGCAGAAAAAAACGGGGAAAACAGAGCTAAGAGCTAAGAGTGTAAGAACGAATTACGAACACCATCCGCTTAAGTTACAAACACTTTTTCAATAATTGTAAAAAGATGAAAATTTCGTGGCACATTTCAAGTATGGCAAAGGGAGGATGTGCTTGCAATAAGAATATAAAATTCTCTTTATGCTGCATTCTTGTTGTATGTTCTTACGCGGGGAAACGTGTTTATGGATAGACAAGATTTGATTATTGTAATGTAATAGAAAAGTTTAATTAACAATTTTTGAACAAACATTTGAATAAAATGCGTTAGTTTAGAAAAAAAAACGGGAAATAATAAGTCATCATAAAGTATTTACGCCGTCTCCTTTAATGTGGTAGTGCTACTGTTATAAAAACATTTCGATGATAGGATCTCTTGTCGAAGTATTCGACCTTATATTGCCGCCTGAGTAGTCGAATAGGTAAGAACCCCTGACGACCAAGTCATTGTTTGCGGGTTCAGTTTTTAAATGCGGTACAGTTTTCGTTGGTCGTAGCTGGAGGATAGTTGAAGCGGTCAATCGGTAAAGGCATAGCACTTATCGATTGGCCATAGGCTGCGCCCATCCGCTTCTATGTGTTTCTTCCTTCCGTCCGTGGCGGTCTTATACGAATGGGAAACATACCCTGAGTGATTAATCATAATTAAAAAAAAAAAAAATATCAATTTCGTGATGCAAGTCCAGTGGTCAATAAATCATTTCGCTTCTTGATTTATTCCCTAAATTATCAGAAAATTTAATATCAATATGCAAATTTTTTGGAACTCTTCATTTTCGAATAAATTTTCCCCTTTTGAGATAGGCATGCACTCACAAGACGTAGATGTTTTGAAAAGCCGTTACCTGATTCGAATTTTTCTACAGAGGACATGGCGTATTCACGTTTTGTATATACATACAAAATATACAACTGATAACAAGATGCTTACGAATTGTCCTACATATTGATAAATGTTGCAAACAAGATGACAAAATTAATACACTTTTTTATGTTTAGGAAAAAAAAAAAAAAAAAAAAAGGAAAAATTTCTTTAAGAAAAAGACAAAAACGAAAAAAAAGAAAACGTTTTGTTCGACGAAACTTTTGATATACAAATTGCTGCCACTACTGAGGGAGTCTTGCGGCCTACGGTTCTCTTTTACTTCTTTTATCCATCATCGAGAAAATAAGCAAAAACTTACTTATTCAAAACTTGGCAAATACATTTAACTCCACGTAGAGATATGCGCGCATAGTTATCCCCGCGCTTATCGCTTTATATAACATATGTAGACTGCGCTTACAAATATCATCAAATTTTTTTTTTTTTTGCGATAATCTCTTTTGAAAAGTGCAGTCTCCATACAACACACGGACGACCTCGACTAATTCATTTAACTAAACGAAAAATTTGGTTGCGTTTTAATTCATTCATTCATTTATTCATTCTTTTTCCCCTTTTTTTTTTATCGGCTTTATACCCACAAATCAAAGATTAAAGGTATACTAAATGAATCGTTTCATTTGGAACTTTCAAAGGTACGCATCATCAATTCATATTCCGAAAGCATCGTTTTGGTCATCCTTCTATCAGTTTGCCTATTGCGATGCCGTCAAAAATCAAGATAAGTAGCAAAGGTTTTCATTTATGGTCCACAGTTTATTTCGATCAAGGGAATAAATTCCAGAACTAAAAGCAGGATGACCATTAACAACTAAGACTATCGGTTTTTTTTTTTTACATTTTTCAAAGTTAAACTAGATGGTTAGCCTAAGTTAGTTATATTCTCCGGGATGGTCATAGAGTTAGACACCTCAAGCACGAGCCTTCGTATATTGGAGAGTATTTATTTAATTCCTATGATACAATGTAAACTGTTGAAAATTATTTGAAAACATCAATGGAATTTCTAACGTATAGTTTCGACCTAACTCGTGGGCAAATAATCGAGATTCGCTTTAAAGAGAGAAGAGTTTTTTGTTTTTTTTTTTTTCTTTTCATTGTTTTGTTTCTTGAGATGCATAAACCCACACGTTCGAAAATGTTGCTTAAATTGTAATTTGCTACTTCCTCTTCACTTTAGAAAAAAAAGAAAAAAAAAACAACAACAACAACAACAACAATAACAACAATAGCAGCCAATATAAGAAACAACAAGGGCTACACTAGAATTGTGTACGCAAGTGTGCTAAAAGTATCCGAAGAATTTTACGCTGATTGCGGCCAATTTTCTTAATCACAAACATACACACACATACATACATACATACACATTCATGCATATTCACATTGATATCATTGTTTTTGGGGGCAAATTTATTTGCTTTGGTTTTGTTGTTGTTACCGGTGATTTACATTAAATGATATTTAACCAAAATAATTTTCGATCTTGAATAGCAGTTTTTTATAGATCTAGCTAGCAGACAAGAGATATAAAAAGAAAAGCAAAAAAAAAAAAAGAAACAAGTGAGACAAGGGTGACCATTATATACCCTACACCATATTGCCGATCAGAATCGAGTAAATATTAAGAATTTTAACCATATCAAGATGAACTCATTGCAAAAACCTTATATAAATTAAAGTCCATCTTATCTGTTTTCGTCAAAAACTATCACAGATTACACTTTATCCCTTTATAAAGGCATGCTTTTGATGCGAACGCTTCTCTGTGAGAATATCTCGAGACAGAAAGCAAGCGTAATGGTCCGTAGATATGATAGTAGATGCGAAGCCCGTATTCCGGTTCAACTTTCATCATAAAACATCACAAATTCTATCTTCTAAGATAATTTCTAGGCTCGCATTTAGGTGAAATTTTCCACAGTTAGTTACTATATAGACTGACAGACTATTTTTCATAGAATTTTTTTGTTTGTATAACGACTACTTCAAATACCGTTATATTGAAAGTGAACCTAAGGTCTAATGCAATTCAATCGAATCCATTTTATTATTAACAAACTATTCTGTCAAGGTGTGCTATACATTTCGTGAAAACAGTTCAAAGATTCACAAATGAAAATACAAAAAAAAAACTACAGAGAGACAATCGAACAGACAGGCTTAGGCAACGCAGAAAATAAGTCTGTATCTTCTTTTATACTCTTATAGCAAAAGCAAAGTCTGGACTAAGTCATTCTGCATACAACCGCATAAAATTAATACATCTTTTTCGCAAGTAGTACACGATTTAAAAAAGATTAGCCTTTATGTTGAGATGAGTCATTTTAGATTAATTCCAGGTGTTGTTTAAATCCGTAGTTCATTTTGTTTTCAGCAATACTTTTTTCATTCTCCGTCGTATTTTGCATGATATTTTAACGCCCATACAATGGGCTCCCTTCAGAAGTCATAATGAAACGGCAGCCGTGCCATGCACATTGAACTAAAGCTTCAGAGCATTTGCTTTTTGCTAAGCAAATGTATGATTTTCTCGATAGATGAAAACTCCACTGATTTTTTTCCAAAAAAATAAGAAAGAGAAGAATTTAAAGTAATTGTGCTTTTTTAATAAAAGCTATTTATCGAAAGGAGCGAATGACCTTGATAAGCTTCGACATCCTATATTTAGATGATGCTTGGTCTTGCTTTCTTTTGGGCCTGAAATTGACTGCGTTCCTTTAGTGGAATCGTTACGGTCTACGATAGTTAAGATAGAAAATTAATATATTACAAGACTTCCTAATAAACTGATCGGAATCATTTTTCGACCGATGCTTCTGAAAAATATGTGAATCACAATCCACATATTGGTACAAACAAATTAAAATGATTGAAGATTGCTATGACTTCCTGCCCATTGTGGACCTAGGTCTAGGCGTGTTTTACTCGCTTTTGAACATTATCCTCTTAATCGATGGAATCTTTTCAAGGCGCTTTCTTTTTTTTTTAATTACTCTTCAGTTAAGCTTCAATTAGGTGAACACGCTGAACACTATTAAGAAAATTTATAACTTTTCTTCTTCTATCGGATTCGTTAGAAAACTTACATAATTTAGTGCATAAATTCTCGGCACTTCTTGATAACCGAGAGAAAAATAATATAGAAGTGTTTGTTTAAAACTTCCACAGAGCACTGGACGTCGAACTCAGTAAGAATTTAGAAATATATGTAACCTGGAGGGAGCACGCGGGCGTCGGCTTAGTTTCCTTCCTACGGTCGCAATAAAAGGGCTGGAAGAGTAGGATAATTCTTCACATCATTTTAGCAGAGAGATGTACACCACAAGGGATAGTTTCCCGGTTTTCTACCCATTTTCATGTCGGCACAAATACACAAACCATTCTTTGAGTAAATTGAGGATAATCGGGTAAACAAAGGAAAATATTTCCATACCTTTGTCGTTCGACTTTCTCAACTATTCTGATGAATGCACATTGAAAGACTCTACTTTAGATATTGAGTTGCAACTCTGTAAGTTGAGAGAGTACGCTCTCATCCTTTATAAGCTAGAATTTCATCCGCGTTATCGAGACTAGAAACTCTTAAAATGGTTACTGCACTTTACTGCAAACCCCGATTCCCATTACACTATACCTTATCCCACTGAACTGGAATGGGTCCTGAGAAAATCTCAGCCTTGGATTGCCACTTCCTTCTTTACCCTTTGTACAATGTTAAGGCCAGACAAACACACGCGATTAATAAAACAACTAACCTCAAATTGGTAAAAAAAGAAAGAAAATAATGAATATTTTTTTTCAAACAAAAAATGTTTCAATTACCAGAAAACAAAGAGACTTTCTTGGGGATGCGTAGTGGAGAAAACATACCAACTGCGGTTACAGGATTCGCGTGAATTTCTTACAAACAAAAAATATATATAAATTTTATTAATTGTATAGCGATTTGTTTTGCAGAATTTCTTATTACCTTCCATTGCCAAGAAATAAGTTTAAAATTAAAAAACAAAACAAAAACACCCTTTAGAATTGCTTGAGGAATTTATTAATTGTTTCCGAGTTTTGTTTTCAAGTGCATAACAATCGTCTTTATATGATTTAAAAGAAACACTTTCATTATTTTAAACAAGAGCACCTTCATTGAATTGCTTCAGCTCATGCGTGAATTAATACAAAAAAAAAAAAAAAAAAAAAAAACGACGAACTTGAAACCCTTTCCCTATTCAATTGAGAGTATAGGGAAACGTAAAAGTAGAACAATATTGAAATTGAGAATCGTTAGTGTTAATTGCAAACAAATTGTGTGTAATTGGTTTCGAAAGGTAAGCATTTCGGTTTTCGGGATTTTTTTTAAAAACCTTTTGAATTATTCATTGAATAATATCTTCAGTTTGACCACGTGTTATAGTTTTTGAAATGTATATAAATTTTTATTTTTATTTCTTTTTATTTCCGTCTCATAAAAGGGTAACGAAAAAAATTATTTAGTATTTATTACGAGTGTAAGCGCATACATACATAATGCATCAAAGGAAGAAGTTCATGGCGTTTTTCATCACTATTTAAACACACTTTTGTTGTATGAAGTTTACTAAACTGAGGGCGGGCCAATTTGATCAATAATTTTTCTTGTTTACATTTTTGCTATGAAGCCCTTAGCGCGATACTCTAGGGATTGTGGAATTTCAAACGGAAAGATGAGCGACTTATTTATATTAAGAGGCCTATAAGCTTTACACTTAACATTTTAACAGGTTTCTCCATAGATTGAAACAAATCGTATGGGTCAAGGGCCTATCTACATGGTGGAGGGGTCTTTCAGATTTTGTCGAGTGACTAGAAAAAAGTGTGTGATTTGGCATAGTCACATAATTGCCGCAATTGATCAATTTCTCGCTTTAATTACTAAATTATAATATTGACTGTAGAGAATGCAATCAACATTCTGGCCGGATGGGAGAAACCCATGATATATGCTTCCCTTTCAAGTTCACCAGACATAAAGTATTATTTTACATTATATCAATCCACGCTTTACTAGGATTTATATAGGTTCACTCACACTGGACTGCGATTTTGTTCGGTACTGTTGTCGTGTATGAATTTTCATGGCCCATAATCAATCTCTTGAAAAATGAGTTGATTTCGTTTTCTATCACATTTAAAAATATCGACTTAGTTATGCTGGGTTTGTAAAATTAAAAATCCCTCAAATTGACGGGTGCCTAAAATCTAGTGTTAAGCAGCGATTCATAGGTGAATCTCTATCGGTCTATTTCATATTTCGATGTTCATATATCACCGAATGTATCCATGTGGTATCGAATTTTCTTCACGCCTACAGTTTCATACAAGTGGCTCAAAACAACTATTTGGATACCGCCATAAGAGCAAAATTGACCCTTTCCGGCAAATTTTTGAAAAAATTTCACTGGCTTTATCAACGATTGATCGGATAGAGTTTCGCGCCTCTTTTTTGTCGAGGTTTTCAAGGGAGAAGCTAAGAAGCCATTTGTGTGTTGCTGATTTTCATAAAGTATCTTCACCCCGAAGGGCAGGACTTTTTTTCACGAGCCTTCGATGCTTTATCCCTTTGGTTGAACTGGTATTGTAAAGCGAACTTTTCAGAATAGCGAATGTGTGTATGTCTTGAAAAAAATTACTTTGCACTGCATTAACGATGTTTTTTGTTAACCTAGTACCCTTTACCCGCGCTATAGTACAACCCGCTGGGATTAATAATGTTCCTATAGTTGTATGGTTCAAAAAAAAAAAAAAAAAAGAAAGCCGCATACTTTTTCCTTGAACTTTTATATATTTTTTATATTAATTGCCCTTGAATGTTAACCCTATTCATTTTTATTTAGTGATTTTTCATTTTCGATAATTTCTTCTTAATGATTAGATCCTTTAATTGGTTTTTTTTTTTGTTATTCTCCCAATCTACATCCTTCCGTTTATCCCAGTATAGGTAATCAAGAATAAACGAAAAAAAAATATGAATTTTATTTACGTTTACTGTTGGTGCGAATAGCAAAATGTTCTCACACTTCCCGCTGTGATCGTAGATCGAAGGAAGTTGCATGATGATGATCGACACCATGATTATTACCGAAGACAATGATGATGACGATGATTTTTATTTTGGTTGCTTTTCGCTTATAACAAAAAAAAAAAAAAAAATCTAATTTTTGTTACAAGTGAAAGAACAACAACAACAACAACTACAACAATATAAAAACAAGAACTTATTAAAAAATTAATGTTACCTTTTTTTTTGATAATTTTTCTTAATATTTAGTTTTTATATGATTTTTTTTTGTTCTTTTTATTACTTACTGTTCGGCTTCCGTGCCACCTGTTATCAACCGCTAGCTTAGCTAACACTTAAAGTAAAATCCGAAAGTAATCGTTAAGAGATTCTCTCTTTGATTTTTCTCAAGTGATTGCATTTTGTCTTCCTTCTATAGTTCTTTCTCATTTCAATATATATATGTATATATATCCATCCATATGATAAAGCATGCAATTCATAATTTAAATGGAAAAATTTCATTTATTTCACGCTCCTTCAAAACGGAAAAGATTTTTAACAAAGATTTTATCCTTTTAATCTTTTAAATTTATTCAATAAGTCCAAAAATCAATGATGATGGCAATGGATAATAATTTTAATGATTAACAATAAATGACATTTATGATGCATTCATTTCCTTTCTTATAATCCAATAAAAAATAATAAATTACGTAAAACTACATATGGCTCACTTAATTGAGTGTAGACTAGTGTGTAACACTTTCTGGCAGGAAAGTTCCTTTAAAGTACCTCGAGAAAGTCTAAAAATTATATTCTTGATAAATGACTTTTCCTAAATCATTTCAATCACGTCTTTCGGAAAAATCTTAAAATGGCTAGAACTGAGATAGAGAGAGAAGTTGAATAATCAAAGACATAGACTTTAATTTTTCTTCTTCTTTTTTTTGTTGTGGTCAGCCAGTCAGGGGTGTCCCTCGACCATGATGGCGGTCAGGCAAGGTTGTAGGTGGAGAGGAGATGGGAAGAGAGAGTGCCACAGCAAGGGGGCTGGAGAGGAGAAGTAGAAAGGTGATAGCTGGAGAGCTGGGCAGAGTGATTGGACGAATCTCGGTAGTGTGTCATGCTATATGCAGACATTTTCAGGCAGAGTGCGTACGGACGCTGAGAAAACGTTGTTGTCCTTGTAAAGGCCTTAGTTCGTAGGTATAGCTCTCTTACCTCTGTTGAATATTTGAGCTGGACGTGCGTGTACACAAGCACCGCTCTGCCCACATTACGTCGATGCTTGAGTAAGTTGTGCAAATTTTCGTCACGCGCGAACGCCTGAGCTTTTCACTGCATGCGATTGAGTTTTTTATACCTATCATAGCGAGGTGGGCGTACACTTCTTTTGCTTTTTTCCATTATATATGTAACACCCAAAAGGAAGCTTTACAGACCCTACAAAGTATATATATTCTTGATTAGCGTGAAATTCTGAGTTGATTTAGCCATGTCTTTCCGTCTGTGTGTCTGTGTGGTCTGTGTTTTTGGCACTCTCCTGGTCGCAAAAATGAAGATAACAACTGCAAATTTGGTTGAAATATTGGAAGGTTCTGCGCCCAGCTTGTTACTGAAAATGGGCAGAATTGGTCAGAGCAGAAGCGCGCAGTGGAGCGTAAACTGAACGTAACCCAGTTTTTTTTAACAAAAATTTTCGGATTTTTGCTCGTTACTTGTAAATTATAAAAGTTAGAAGACTGAAAATTTTCACGTTCACTTTATGAAACTTTCTAGTCTCTAGATTCAAAAGTGGAATCAATCGGCCCTGCCGATTACGGTTACGGTTACTCGGTTAAAAGTAATTATATTTTATTTTTTTCACTTTTTCGAGGTTTTATGCTTATTTATCATAAATCAAACAAGACCGAATGTTTGAAACTATTTTGTACACTCCCCGAATGAAGATATATTATCTGCCTAAAAATGGGTCATTAATGTTTTCTTACTGATACCAGCGATTTGTATATCAAATAAAAGAACATGGAGAGCAGAATGCCAAAAAGCGTAGTGTGGAGTATGCGGAATTCTTTCTTACTTATATTTTTTTCCTCTTCACATCCACGACAGTCGTTTCGGTCAAACTGACCCCGTATTGTCTCGCAATATGTCCGAACTCCAAGCATTGGAAGCATTTTACCAAAATTCTGTGCTCTTTGATCCTCAACCTATGCGCAAAATGCGACGTGCCAGCAACTTAGCGACTTCTTCCTGTTGCGGATTTATTACTGCTTCTACTGAATGCCTGCCCTGCCGTATTTGCCATGCGATTGTCACCCCTTACGGGGACTTAACTACATCACATATATGCTGCTTGGTCAGATGTCTTAAACAACCGCACACAGTTGAATGCAAAGGCATCGACAAGGTCGCCACCAAGCAGACCTTGTGTGAGTGTGGAAGATTGATTACCATTCCCGAATTAATTTTTTAAAATTGAATTTCATACACAAACAAACTATCATAGAAAGGCGAACGATTTGGCGCGTTTTTTATTTGCCGCCTTTATAAACTGTCGTTTTCTTAAGTGAATTATGTATCTAATATAATTAATTTTATTGGGGATCGCTTTATAAATTGTGAAAAGATATATTCATTAAGAACGAGTGAAACTATTTGTTGCTTTCTCTCTCAGATTTTGGCTCTTGTCTCCTTACCTTGTTTATCACAATCGATTATTCATTACATCGTAAATATCGTAGCCAAGCCATATCATTTGTGGCAGGTGGCATATTAAGTTAGTGCGGACGTATGTAACACGCAGAAGGCCTTAAGATAAACCCACTTTTTGTTATGTCAATCAATTCAGAATCATTTTCTGAATCGATCCAGCCTGTCTGTCCGTCCGTCCGCTTGTCTGTCCGTCCACCTGATGTCTGTCCAAGTAAATTTGTGTTCAAGCTACAGGTCGCAATTGTTGAGATATTTTGCATTTTGGTACACTGACGTGCTTTGAATCGAGGACGAACACTTTTGAAAATGGTTTGGATCGGTCCACTTTTTCGGCCACTCGCCATATAAGGCCCTACACTGAAAACTCATTATATCGAAAAAATAACAACTTTCAAGACATCTCGACAAAAGCGATAGTATTTCGATATTCTAGATCGATGTGAAGATTTTGGGCTGGCTCCGCCAATTTTTCGAACCTTCTCTTATATAATCTGATCTTCATGTAATAAAACTTAGAACTTTCAATATATCATAGGGAAAATTGGCTCGTCATTGTAAATTGACAAAGAAATCAACCTTACCGAATTTAGACTATATAGATATACATCTTGGATGCTACAACATATGAGGAGTCTCATGGAACCTAAACCCTTACAAGCCAAAAAAGCCCATTTATTACATTTTTTTAGTAAGAATAACATAAAAAAATTAATTGGACGTAATTTAAATCACATGGGTCTATTAATTGAACCTAATTTAAACCACATAGGTTTATTTCTTGGCCCCAATCCTTATAAGACATCTCATGATTGGTAAGCTCTTAGGAAAAAGGCTTCATTTTTAATAGTTTAGGACGAAAATTAACTCATGGTCGCATTTTATTAAAAAAAAATGAAGGGTAAGGAATTTGGATCACATAGGTCTAGTTTTTTCGGACAACACATATGGACGAAACGTAAACTTCTTCCTATGTGGAAAAAAGTCACTGGAACTACCTGCATTTTGCATAAATCGATTTGTACCGAAATCGATCAAATTTGTGAAATCGTCAAAGGCGCAAAAATGAGTCACCAAAGTATCTCGCAAATTGCAACCTATAGGTTGAACACAAAAATACATGGACAGATGGAAACACACAAGCTTAGAAAATGATTGTGATCCGATCGGTATCATAAAAGGTGGGTCCATCGCAAGTTTTACTCAATTGTGGTTGAATCTTGTAATATGCAAGTGATTTTTAATATATTTTGGTAGCGTAATATCGGAAATGTTTTCACGGGATTGAAAGTTACACACATATTGAAAAATTAGTCGACGTTTTCTGAAGTTTATTCCCGGTATTAAGACATTATATCCCCGTATGTGGCCTAATCGTAACCGTTTTTGAACCTTGGCTTCTTAGCTTGATAAGAGAACGTCTGCCCCGAATCTTAACTTCTTACCTTTGATTTCGGTGTCTGTAGCGATCGCAGAAAAATTATGGGCAAAATTTGATCATTTTGACAAAAATAGTTACATGACAACTGAATCTTGAAACCTAGTCCAAGGAGAGAGAAAAATGGCTTATAGGTATATATGCAGATATAGACATAGATATTTAAATATCATAGATGTAAATAGTAGGCAACAAAAAATAGTTGAGCTTTAAATGCCATAAAATAATTGTAGAAGACCAAACTGACCCACCCTCTAAGTTTAGTGTTAATGATGGTAGTTACAGTTTTAGGGAATTAAATGCCTGCATATATGGCCAAAGACGTCAAGAGTTTAATCGAAACAAAATGAAAATTTCTATGCACTACTTAATCTGTAATTTTGTCCATGGATTTTCGTTTACGCCAAGACTAAGTAATTTTACACTTTTCTTCTTCTTAGTTTGGGGAAGATTTAGATATGGCATGGATGAAAAATCTGAAAGGTGTTGTCATTTTTGCAGACAACTGTAACCTTGAATTTATTTTCATTAGAAAGGCTGATAGAGGGATAATTAAGTCTATTTGGAATTTACTGAGAACAAAGGATAGGCATAGCCATAGGATGATAAAGTAAACATATTCATAGTGGAGTGATGGTGGGTTGTTTTTTTTTTGTTTTTTTTGAGTTTTTTTTTTTTTATTACTGACTTCAAATTTTCACACAGCAAATCAAATATTCGTGTATTGATATTGCGTGTCTGTCAATTTGCAAAATGGAAATGAAAGACAGCAGCAATAGCGTCAGTAAAAACGGTATATGATGTTTGTTGTTGCACTTGTTGCCGCTTGAGGAACAATTTAAATAATGCTGATGACTTTGACAATAATTATCGAACGAATTTCAGGTCACAGAGGCATGTTTAAAATGCGATATACAACAATATTGTACCGTTTAACAAGTCCCTTTAGGCCGTGAAAGTGAAATATTAGTGAGAGATCGAGTGATTGTGTGCAAAATTTTTTGTGTTTTATTTTTCTTTTTTGAATTACTTTTACTTACTCCTTTTTTCTTTTCTTTTTCTTTTCTTTTTGTTTTTGTTTTTTTTTTTGTTTTTTGTATATCTGTCTGTTATCATTAATTTGTATGTTATTGTTTTTATTAGCATTTAACACTTTTTTTTTGCGCAATTTTATCATCAACTAAAACAGTTACTTTTTTAAATTCTTCCAAAAAGAAAGAAGAAAAATGAAGAATTGAAAAAGTTAAAAAAAAAAAAAAAATAAAAAATAAAAAAAAAAAAAACTGTTTGCGTGCTAAGCATCAATTCATAACAAACCGAAGTCTTTAACGGTGGGTGGTCTACAGATAGTTATGACCATTATGACCATTCATTCATTCATTCATTCATTCATTCAGCTGGGCTGAAGTGCATGTGTCTCTGGGTGAAAGGGATTTATGTTTTTCTGGTGAGTCAATAATACTTCAATTGACAAGTTTAATATTCATTAAAGTCAAATTAAATATGCAATTATTTGAGTCAATTGCGTTGCATAGACTGCATCCAGGGTTGGTTGGTTCGTCGTTGTTTGGTCGTTCGATTGGTTGGTCGCATTCCATTGGCAAGCTTGTGTTGACTGCCGCCGCTATTCGAATGAGAGTTTTTTTCCTTTTTTGTTCTTTTTCTTTTTTTTTTTTTTTATTCCTGCATTAACAAAAACCTGCACTTCTTCTCTTCTTACAGCCTACTACAGCCTATGGTGGTTACTGTTGACTTTTCTTCAACAATGTTGCATTGCATTGTTTGTAAAAAAGAAAAAGAAGAAAAAAAAAAAAAGGAAAATATATTTTTTTTCATTTGTAAATATTGACCAAATTGGATTATTATACTGAAAGTACGTTTTGTTTTTTTTTTTTTTTCTTTTGCTTTTCCCATCTACATATGCAAACATAGTAGATGCAAGGCAATGTTATGCAAACAGTGCAAATAACAAACAGTTTACTCGATTTTATAAATTTTTTATGCGATTTAATGAAGAGTTTGCAAGATAATATCACTTAACCGTAATATTTAAGCAATAAACTCATTATTCAATAGATATACTATAGTAGCGTAGTCAGATTAAATAGTTATTGGATTGGTAAGGAAGAGAGTTCAGTGCTATTTCTCTTTCTGTCTCTCTCTTTCTCTCTCTCACGCTATTTCTCTTTTCAAATTGTGCTAGTAAGCAGCAACTGCGTGCGTTGGAAGATGGACATAGACAAAGAAATATTGCTCCACTTTTGTTTCCTTCCAACATATTGACCCCAAGTGCAAAGATTTTGCTTAACATCAACTTTTGAATGCTCGTTTACTTGTTCGCCTATCTTATAATGACTTGGGTTTTTCATGAATGGCGCTAAGAATTTCCATCCATCTTCTTAAGCTAGAGTCATTTTTGAAGTGAAAGTTTTTGAACCGTTTCGCTTATATGATGTGTAGAGCAGATTAAGATTCTTTTGATAAATGAAAAGTTGTTGAGAAAATTGTATGAACTTTAATCAAAATCCGTAACATCTCTTTTAAAATATTTTCTATGCGACCTTTTTACAAATCTTAAATATCTGAGCGTTGATAATTTTCATTTTAGAGGCTTTTGCTCTTTGCCAAAAACACAAATTGCTCCGAACTCTATTTCGGGCCAGACTATAATTATCGTTATTATCATATTATTGTTATTATCATAATTTATTTAGACCAAAGAGAGACATCCTAGAATTAAAAGTATAAAACAATCGGCTCCTCTTTTTCTATTTTTTTATTTTTTTTTTTAAGGTAGATGAGGTGGTTAGTTTAGGGAGCGGACTAAGATTTATTATCGCATGAAATCAGTATAAAAATCAAATTAAATCAGAGATGAAAATCAAATAAAACCAAGTTTTATACTACGCTGTTTACAAAAAAAAAACAAAGTGGAAAGCTGGTGAACAAGTAGAGGATGAGAACGAAAATGCTGCGAAAACCGATAATATTAATCTCATCGAACTATAATTATAATTAAATAAATAATTAAGTAAATACTAAACGTCCTCTATGTAAGAATCATGTGTTTGGGTTCAATTATAAAACACAAACAGGTGAACAGGTCTTTAACATGTAGAACAGCAACAAAGTACGCGGGGCCTTACCTTTGTAAACAAACTTTGTCAGGTCCCTGTTCTTTTTTTTTAAAACAAGCTTTGAATATCAACAGGTCCTTAGTAGGTGGCAGAACAGCAACAAACACATAGGCCCTTACTTTTTATAAACAAACTTTGAATATCAATAGATCTTATACTATTACCCTCTACTATAATAGGACTATGAAAATTTTTTTCAGGATTTTTGGCCTTTCATACGTACCCCAATCGACGTTCACTGAGCATAAAATTACTAAATCAATTATAAAAATTATAGAAATTATAAACCTACGGGTTAAATTTTATTGGCATGTTAAGGGCGCATCATCACCCGATCTATTTATATCTTAAATCATACGCGTTTTTTCTTCCTTTTTTACATCAATTGCCGTAGGTGTATATTAACTTTATGCGTATGTATGCAACGGGCAAAACGACTTAAGATAAGTAGACGTGTGTTATACCAATCGATTTGGTATTATTTGCTATTGTTGAACAAGTCTGACTATCTGTCTTGTGACTGGCCTTGTATTTTCGTTTTCAGTCAACAAGTCGTAATATTCCAAAAATTTTGATGAAATCGAGCGTAGTGACGTGCTTTGGTAAAACTATAAACACCATAGAAAATGGTTCGGGCCATTTTTTGCGATGACTTCTCTTATATTAATTTTATTAATTTTTAAAATATTTATTTTAAGTTATTATTTAGTATATTATGTATTATAAATATATGTCATGTTGTAAATATTACATATATTATATATTTTGCATGTTACATATATTACACATATATGATTTATATATTACATGTATTTATGTTATTGAAACGTCTTGTATGATAAAAATTCAGCTTTTCGCCGAACATCGTTGAGCATTGATATCTTTTCACATTCATTTTGGATTACATAAGTTTTTACATATAGCAATGAGAATAGCGAGTGTATTTTGCTAAATTTTGCCCGCATTGTACCGATCTTCTACCGATCTATTTCCATGCAAAGTAGGCCTTCGGGGTTTTATGACAAAATTATGTAAAGTGTATGTAAAGTGATTTTGCGCGGCTATAATGTTTCAACTTGTCTAATACTACTGCTACCCTTATAAGTGGGCTTATTATTCCAAAGCTGTTTCGGCCCCTTCAAAGTAATCCTCAAACTCAAATAATATTCGTTGTTAACAGTTTGGCCAAGCGGAAGGAATTCATAGTGCAGGAATGCGTAGTGCATCACCTTGATTTTTTGATAGATTTTGGCGCGGATTTTTAGCTTTTGGCCCACGGTTTGTATAATATTCACACGATTGATCGATTTTATGCGAGTTTGCGAGTCATTGCAGAATGTTGGAGTGACGTCAAGCGTTTTCACAGGTTCTTATTTTGAAAAACGACTAAGGACGGAAATAACGGTTGTTGGTACTCTGACTAGAAGAAATCGGTTTCTTGCATAATACTACTGGGTAAGAAAGCCTTGTATTCTCTTCCATGTTCTTCAGATTTGTAGTAGTATGGAATGCGTTGTTATTGCTATCTTTAAGCAGTGCTTCGTTCTAGAGTCATTTTTTTATTGTTTTTATTTATTATTATTTATTATTGATTTTCTTATTCTTATTTTATAAATAAATCAAAGGCCAAAAAACTTTCTCTTAAATGTTTTCTGAGAATCTAAAACTGCCTGCGAACTAAGACTTAACTTTAACTAGTAAGAAATATAGGCGTAAAGCAATAAATCTACCAGCCATCCTTATCCGCCTTTTTCTTTTGAGAAAAGAATGACAATATCAAATCTAAATTTAAGGAAAGAGTTTTAATAAAAATTTCCAAACGGAAGATTTTTCAAGAACATTTTTCAAGTATATTAAATTTGGCATTTTGTTTGATTGAAAAGTAAAGATTCCAAGAACAAATATGCTCTGACTTCCAAGTTGGGACTTCTCACTAGTCACAAGAGCAAGGAATGTATTTTATTGTCATTGTTTTTGTGACTTTATATCGAATTTCGTAAATATTCCGGAGCAACATTCATAACTGGACTGACTCTCCAATATCGAATGTCTTATGAAAAAGGTCCTCAAATCTCTCCAAAAACTACGCCAAAAGATAACGCTTGTAGCCTATGACGTTTCTGTGAAGTTGCTCAGAAAGCGACTGTCAGGTTAGATTTCGGAAATTTTGCTTTTCCGATTTATTTTTAATCGCAAGGCTGTCGGTTGCTTTACCCACCTCGCCCATGAAAGCTATTAATCGAATCTGAAATTTAACATATTTTCTTATTTATATACGATGTAGCTTTGCTGGTCACATTTTTCCGAATTCCCGACATTTACTTCTAGTTCCCGTGCAATGTTGTGAAAATGAGTTAAACGTAGGGTAACAAGGCAAGTATGTGTATTCCGCTTTTTATAAAACAGTGGGCATCGAAGTAATAAAGCAAAAAATATATAAATCGAATTTAACTTTTCCATTTGTCTTCTTTTCACTCATCGAGTGCTGGCTAAAAAAAAAAAAAATAATCAAATGGTAGCATATCTCTTGAAAACTGATATCAACTGATAGCTGAAAAATTTGCGATGCAACCAAAGAAAAACAAATGATAATAAACTATTAAACTATCTTTATGATGATCTTAACGTAAGAAAGTAAAACCGAAATACAAACAACAGCAGCCGACAAGATTGAAAACATTGTCACAATTAGATAAAAATGTCACACAACAGTGCTAAATAAACCGCAATACAACAAGGCAACGCATGGCACAATATAACCAATTACAAGCAAGAAATGAAATATCTTAACAGGTACTTGAAAGACTTGAAAGACGCATCCGTGCGCCTGAAAGCGAAAACTCTCTTGCACTATACGTGTATGTGTGTGTGTGGATGTGTGCATACAATACCCACCCCTATTGAAAACACGAAAATGTTTACTCGTGTGCGTTTGTGTCTCTGATACTCTTTCTACGCATTTGTCAAACAGAAGTCATAGTAAATTTGTCAATTCATTTGTAACACATAGTATGCACTAAGCATATCTGGGCTTACTTAGCTAAGCGTGTTTGGCTAAAAGTTGCTAAAGTTGACGCAAACGGACTCTTAGAGATAAAATTGTGTAAAAAAAGTTAAAAGTTGAAGAATTGAAACGATGGCAACAACCGAGATACGATCCTATTCTTATGCATTCCATTAAATGGTGCGAACGATTGAAGCAGAAAACTGAAACACATAAGTGCTTGAAAGGAGTGGGAAATTGACATAAATTTGAAGTAGATTTTAAAAAACATAATTTGAAAATAAACTGAGTGATAGAGAATCAAACACAATAAGAAAAAGTTTTCCTTCTTATGGGCGGAAATATCAAAATATTTTCATATAATCCATAGTAATATGGCGATGTGCCTTGATGTGTCTCAACATGGATCGCAGCAAATGAATGAACAATACCCGAAGGCACACAAGGTGAATATTGCAGTACACGATTAGAGTCTAGGTATGGATTTCTTATATAATTTCTGCGCGATCGCCGGCTACTTAAAGTTTATTTTTTGTCGGACCACTTTATATTAAATAAGTTGTTGATCGACTTAACAACAAAACGTTCCAACTTATACTTGCCTCTTGCCACAAATCGGACATGGGGTTAACTTTAACTCAACAACAATTTTGAAAATTATTATATTTTATATATATTCGATTATCCTGGCGGACTTATGCAACAACCGAATACGATTTCCTCTAACAAGAAGGTAGTGCAAAATTCAATCGCAGCCAACTCAGTTGCTTCTTATTACCCGTCTACTTAACCCTATAGCATATTATAATACAAGCATTGACAGTTGCATAGGTGAACGCCTTACGATTACACCTGCAATTTATTTTACTTATACGTTACATTTTAATGTTTTATATGTTTTTTTATATTTTTGTATTGTTATCCTTTAATGCGATAAAATTTGTGTAAATACTTGTTCGCTTGCACACATCATTGCATCGTATGATTATATATTCACCGTTTTCATTGTAACGTGCATCGATTAGGGTCCCGTGTACGATACGATACGATTGGCGTATCCGATATGCATAAAATTGACAATTTGTCTTTTTGTAAGCAGCAATAAACGATTGTAAATTTTATTAAAAAGGAAGTCATGCTTACCTATGTGACATTTAGTTTAGATAAATCCGATAAAAGCCAACCGTTCGCGAAGTTAGAGATAAGTCATAAATTATAATTAGATTAAGGATAGCTTTGAATAAATTGCAGCTGAACTTTGTGAACTGCTTTTGCAGACTCCGCTAAAGTATTGCAATTGATAGTTGAAGTAGCAAATATTGTGTCCGATTGAAAACAGATATATATATATATATATATATATATAAGAAACAATTATCCAAATTGGTAGAAATATCTTCGACAGATTATCCTTAATATAAAAGCAAATACATAAAGTTTTTCAATTTGCATTAATAATAATTATTTAATTACTTTATTATTTTCTCGCAATAAATTAACTTGTAATGTATAAAAAAATTTTTATTTATTATAATTGAAATTTAATTTGCAATCAAAGCTATTTTCCTTTAATTTTTCCCTTATCGTTATTGCAGGTTGGGAAACTATACTACAACCATTCTGCACCACCGCGGAAGCCTCTACGCGATCGGTCGCGATTAGAATGTCGCGGAGATTTTCGAAAACGCTCAGACCTGACGTATATGTTCATGAATTAATTTCACATGGAATCAATTTGATAGTAAACTTAAGTTACTTATAAACTTGTTCGTAAACTTAAGAGAGATAATATTATTATTAATTCATCCTAATTCTTATATCTTTTCTTTATAAATCTTCCGAAGTTTGAAAGTGATTGTTATGCGCCCGCAAATTTCCCTTATTATCTTGCCAATTATATCAAACGGCCATATTCCTGAGTGCTTGTACAAATCATTACACATTTTCTTTTTCACAATCATACATTAAATCATTGTTATTGTAGAAGGCATTAAAGTAAGTAGAAGGACAACAAGCACACACTTCACCCAGAGGGCGTGATATATCTGCAAATGCTTCGAACATGGTTAAAAAACCCCTACAGAACAACTAATAATGTCAACTAAGGGCAATCACAGCACAATCTCACATACACACCCACATGCCATAACGTAAACGTTAAGATCTTATTTAAATTTTTCGCTAGTTGTTGTCAGGAAGTATTACAGATAACGATTTTTTCAATGGAAAGTGATAATCATTCGAATCCGAACAGTTTCTGCAGGATTCACTCATGCACTGAGCTATGTTCATGGACCAAATGTTCTTAGATTATTTAAAAAATTGCAACCTGTAGATTCAATATAAAGTTAGGCAGATAGATATATGACAATTATGACAAATTATGGTGTGATGAGTGTCCACGCATCGACTTTTCAAAATAAGGCGTTACGTGGGGAGTGGTCGAAGAAGTGATCCGTTCCGAATCAGTCTCAATAGTGTTCGTCCGTAAGCCAAAATTTCGTCGTTGTGCGAAATTTCATCAAAATAATTGTAGGTTAAACACAAAAAACCAAGACGAACAAACGTATGGACAGATGGACGGACAGGTAAACGGGCACATGGTGGGCAGATACGGACGTACAGACGTACAAATAGACGGATAGACTGCCGGAAGGTGGACGGACATGCAGAGGGACGCATGGACAGACAGACGGACAGTTGGATGGCCAGATGGACATATGTGCGGACGATTCAGAATATGATTTTGGGCCTTCTAGTTGTTGCATTAACTGTCTGCATTAACTTAATATGCTCTTACAACACAAGTGATGTAGAGTATAAAAAAGTAAGGAAAGAAATTTCAAAAAGAAATTGTTCATAAAAAAAATTTCGCATATATTTTGATAACATATAATCACAGAAGAAAAATTTTTGTTGTATTCACATATATACATATAAAAAACCATTAGAAAAGCATTAGTGAAAGCGAAACGTTTAATAAATACATATGTAAGTGCGTGTGTTTATATATAATTTTTATAGCAACTTTCAAATGCCTTAAGAACATTTTACGATACTACGAATATTATGTAAGGATAGGATATGATATTACGAACATACGATATTACGGTTATTTTACAGTGGATATTGTACTGCACTTTGCTGCTATTATATTAATACATATATACATTTGTTTCATTCGTTTGCTCCACGTCTATTTCGCTTAAGAAACAATTACGCAATAGCTTTAGGTAGATCAATAAAGAAAAGAATAAACCATTAACTTGATATCACTGTTTTGATTTGCCCGCCATTTGTCATTAGTTAGCGTCAGTTTGTGAAAAAATTTGCACCATTCTGAACGCGAGCAGAAATTGCTGTATATTAATAAAATTTTTTAGAGTGTAAAAAGCTTAATAAACATTGTAAATAGATAGCAAGCGGATCTTATTTAAAGATTCCAAGCAGAATTTACTCTACATATAATTCACAAGGATTAACAACAAAAAAATATTTTATTATACTTATTGTTATAAGGCACTTCTTAGTTGGCCGGTCGGCCAAGGTTATGTGCGGGTTTTTAAATACGTTCGTTGTTATTGTACGGAAGGTGGAAAAAACGACTTTCCCAGGGAGAGTAACCTTGATTAATTTCATGTTGTTTGGCGTTAATTTGTTTTGCGTAATAAGTCTTTTTTTTCAACGGGCAATGCTCTTATATAAAATACGTGTGTAAGTGAGTGATAATTGCAAAATGAGTTTATGAGCTTAAAACTAGCTCTCTTTCTTTGGAAAGATTCTCTTTTTTTTTTTTAAAAAAGATGCATAATTGATGCGAAAATATGAAGAGTATATTAGTGATTTTGTGTGTAAAGTAAAGAAATGGCACAAGCGTTGAAAAATGCAAAAAAAAATATGTGGTGAAATATTTAAAAAAAAAACGATAGGAATAAAAGGAAAATTAAGCAAATGTGTGGCTATTAAAATGCGAAGGAAAAAATAAGCAAATAATAAATTTTTTATATTAATAAAATAATAAGAAAGCCATAAATGCATAGGGGTGTCAGTATGCGAAAAAAGAAATAGTGAAATATTTGCAGAAAAAATCGATGAATAATAATAATACTTTTCATGTTGTTTGTTAATGACTAGTCTGGTCGTATGCGTAGTAATTTTTGGTGATCCTCATCTACTTGCGGATGATATATTTTTCCTATTAAGTAGCAAGAGTGACGATTGGAAGGTTCTGCAGGAGATTATTAATGAGAATCTACGACAACTTTTGGAGTGATCTTTGGATAATTCATTAAGGCTATGCTTTTTGGGAATTCGAATCGGTTCGTTTCCCACTTGAGGATCCTTCTTGGTGTATCATATATTGAGATTGCTGACCTACATGAGTGCTTACGTATATATATTGTTAATAACCACGCCTTTGAGAAACATATTGAATTCATTCAACCGAAAACAGTTGATACCTTACCATAGATTAAATTCTGGCTTGCTCATGCTCTGTTGATGCCCCAAGTTCTGTATGGGCTGGAAGCAGTTGCTGATTCTACTGCTGATCACTTTTTGAGGCTTAGTCGAATTTTAAATCCTATTGTACGCTATACGTACGGTTTACGTGGCAGGGAGCATGTTTCTGATTGTGTTAAGCAGTTCTTGGGAAGTACAACATTTTCAGATGTGGCCTACTTCTTAATCTATACTTTGAATTTGTTTTTATGAACTCCACTAGGAGTCCACAGGTCTTTATATCTTTGATTGGATTTAGCTGTTTTGAGAGATCCTTTTTGCGTACGCGTAGCGCGATGTTGGATCTACTTACCACTAGACTTACGCACTTTGTTGTACCTTCCGGGTTAAGCTATTTAGGTACACTACCACAGTTGTATAGCGTGATTCGTTTATATTACTGGCGGCTGCATTTCCCTCATATATTGGATTGTAAGAGTAGGTGACAAACTGTTAACTAGGGTCTGTTAGCGATTGTTAAATAAAAAAAAAAGTAAATAAATAAACAAAAGGAAAAAAAGGAATGCTACGACAATGGGACTTAGTGCTGAATAATTTTCATCTTATTGTCGAACTTATTCGCTATAGCTGGAGAGCCAAATTACTTACGGCAAATAGGTTACTCTGCTAATTATAAATTGTAAAGTGTGAGCGGTCATCGAGTTAGTTTACATTATTGGATAAACGGACTTATTTATTAACGCAAGAGATATGCATTTTATATATGGCCTTTGTGTTAATTGATTTTTTTATTCTCTTATGATGAACGTTAGAATATTCTTATTTGTATATACGTAGGGCTAAGTTTCAACTTTAACGATTCAGTGCGAATTGTGCTGTGTGTTAGGTGTAGTTGCTTCAATACATTAAATTTGCCCTTAAAAGCCTTTCTACCGCTTTCTGCATACATACAAATAAATAAATAAATAATAAGAAAGTAATAAAAATGCGCCGGTATCCAAAAGTGAATAAAAGAAAAAAAAAGTAATATATTTTGAAAAAAAAAGCGAATAAACAATGAACAAAATCAAAACGTCGGTTTACGGTAATAATTTACAAGTGCGAACCAAAATAACGCTAAACTAAATTTGGCGGTAGATTCAATAATCAACGCAGGCGATATCAGGTAAATAATTAATTAATAAATATGCCATTTAATTTAATTTTTAAAACATCATTTAAAAGAAGACTTAAGGCGGTGTGCATTCATCTTCCCTTGCATAGTTGTTTAAAAAGTGGTGAAAGTTATTGAAGGCTTTAAGATGCTAACTAATTAATTCATTATTCTCTCATATCCCCCAAATTTTTTAATGTTTGGTAGATACATTTTTACATTTGTATAATTCAGCAATCGGCCTCAAAACGTACGCATTTACGTATAATTGTAATTTAATCTAAACATTGTTTGCGCCACGAATTAAATCGACTAGCAATAGGCAAAGAATAATTAATCCGAAACTTAGCACAAATATTCGCCAAGATTATCTGGTATTTCTTGGAAAAAATTTAGGCCACCCTAACAATGGTCAAAATCTGTAATTTTGTACACTATTCTAAAACCTTCGTCTTGGGCTAGAGTAGAGATTGTCGCCACTGAATTGTATTAATTAACATTCTTTTCACACTAAATGGAATATTTTTCGTTTCTTATGTATTTTGGTTGAAATGAGGCGTAATTTATCAATTCTTCCAGTCACTGTCTATCAAAAAATTAAATAAAATAACCCAAAACGGATATTGATATTTACTTATTCGTTTAATTCATATTTAGTTGAAATTCTGAAAGCCTTAGGTGTTCAACAGGGTTGAAAAATTGTAGCTAAGAAGGATGTGAATATTTTTACGTTGCTAACTAGATGAGCAATCGGATGATGCCCTTACAGGACGCATCCCTAAACATAGGGATATTTAAAAAAAAAATTGCTTTTTGTATAAATTTATTAATGTGCAAAAATTATACCATTGTTGCAGAGAATTCAGTCGCCTATTGGAAAACCGATGAATATGTGAAATAGTAGACGAATCAGTAATATTTTCATACGATGTTTGCAACAGAGAACTGATTCAGATTTTTACAGAAAGGGATTGCGAAGGAACTCGCCAAACTCTCTATATTTATATACGACGGGAAACTGCATATAAATTCGTCGATTTAGCCAAGACAGTTTATACGGCCATTTTGGGCTATTTTCTTAACCTAGTAAAAACTCAAATATCAAAGGAAATATATTGAAGTCAATGTAAGTCTTGCATTTTTTTTCTAAGTAAGGGCTCAAGCTGCACTTTTTCTTGTCTGCTTTTAGAGATTGCTCGTAACAGTTGTGAAGTTATCTTAATGAAAAAATAAGGCTGCTACCATTTTTTATGTATAAGCTTTTAGTAAAACGTCCTACTCAAATTCAAAAAAATTTTAGGATAAAAGCTCATTATACATATTCACTAATCGAGTATGAATGTACACAATTTTGATGATAGTACGGTTAGTAATCAATTAAAGTGTGCTTGTCCGTTCATACATCCGCTTTTGAGAAGATTATTCTCTGCCTAATGAAATAAATAGTCCACAACTGTAATCAGATAAAATTTAATGATTTTAATGAAAACAATATGTTTACACCTTAAAGCCATAATTGCTTACAAGCCGGAACGACTTAAAGAGCTTAGTTTAACGCCAACGCTAAACCCTCTTTACAAAGTGAGCAAAAATTGTTTGGCCCATCACAAACAAGTCACCTGTTACCGACGACCTGTAACAGTTTAATGATTCTGGCAAAATCTTGTTAAATAAATATCAAAATAGAAAACAATAGTCAAAGGCACAGCATGCTCATGAACACGAAATGAACAAATTTGTCAGCATATACGCATCATTTCATCTCTCCTCGATCTTAAATAATCTTTCCGGTTATTTTAGGGTTTTTTTTTTCTATCTATAATCATCAACATAAAAAATACCAGCAAAATCACAGTTTCTGCCACAACCAAGACACAACCCATGGCCAATATTTGTCGTTATTAAAGCCGACATGATAAGAGATAAGAAAATTATTTTTATGATTGAAATTTTTTTTTTTTGCTTTGCTGAACGCCGCTCTAAGATACCACTAAGATACCACAGAAACTACTTTAATCTTGTTCGTTGTAGTACAATGTTTTCTAGTTGTTTAGTTTTCGTAATTTTTGTTTAGAAATTTTCCAAAAATTTGTTACGGTCCAACCAATGCACCTTATATTCGATTGTATCGTTACGAAAAATCTTGTTCATCACTTATGTTCTATAACTTGGCAAATTTTCTCAATTATTACGGCTCTGTAAGTACTAATGGGCGTAGAGAAACGCCTACCGCTGCTTTATGCGTGATAAGGTGATTGCGCCGGCGCTTGTATACTTCTGTATAAGTCATCATAATTGTCAGTCTCTTTCTTTTTTTTTTTGTTTTCTTCTTGACTTTTAATTACCTAATAAGCGTGCTGACCAATGTCCAAATTTTCATGATTTAATTTTATAAAATTCTTTTGCTTTTTCATATTAACAATGAATAATGCGAGATTTACAGTCAGCCAGTAAAGATTGTGTAACCAATTTGATTGGTTTATGATTTGTAAAATAAAGAGAAAAAAAAAAAAAATAATAATGATTTTGTTAGTGACTAAGCGAAAGTCAAATGGTTTTTCAGCCTTTTTGTAGAATAAAACCAGGGTGGTCTTTATGATCAGTGGGAAGATACTCATAAAATTTTATTCGGGTTTATATGATGGAGAGGACAAAAGAATTGCTTTTGATAAAATAGTCGATCAAAAATAAAAAATGGAATCTCTTAGCCTTTCCTTAATTTTTTGTAAAATTTAGCAGAGAACAATGCAAGGCTGAACCGTAATATATAAGAAAGTGAAAAGGTGTTAACTTAACGTAATACGGTCTAAATTTTTCAATAAGTCAAGTGTTGTACATTTTCGCTTTTTCTTAAATACATATATGCATTTGTAGGTTATGAAGGAAACGTAAATAATTCGACTTTAGCTATATGCTGCTTACAAGTACTGTATATATATAAATATATATAAGGAGCGCTTAGCGGTAATGCGGTTGGCGATTGAAAAATTCATGATTCGATCTAAAGAATTTCTTAACTAAATTTGGCTTCACTTCATTTTAGCATAAGTGTTATTATAAAGATATGTTGAAGTATTGAGTTTTTCTTTTTCGGGATCTTTAACAGTTAAAGATCCCGAAACCTTAAACAAACACTAGAGAAAAGAATACGGTTTTATTATATTATGTTGAAATGTATGTCTATCGATTAAACATTATTGATTGAAACTTAATCAAATATTTGTGCCTTGACTCGATATTAATTTAACATATTGGTTATTGTGGGCGTACTTCTGGTGCAACTATTTCCATTTTTAAAATTCATCCGTGCATTCGATCTCAGCGTAGGTTAAACTTTTCTTACAACGTGCGGTAAGACCTCATCGGTTTAACACAGATCAATCTTTCATTACGCCAATCGCTTCAAAATTATTCGATTTAATTATATCCGGCTGTTTATCCGTGTTTCTCATCTCGCATATACCCTATTAGCAGACATAAGTACATAAACATTATTGTCAAGCAATTCGAAATGAGATGTAAATTATTTTATTCATTGAAATTCTGATGGGCATGATTAATAGAATCTTCTTGTACGGAGCAACAACCTATACTCTACTAGTGATTATATACATTTAAAGATCCTTAATATTTTGTTATCAAGTCATCCGAAGATTACGTATAAATTTCGAAATCGAACCAATTTGAAAAACTTCAATGGATTTTTTAATATATATTTTTAAAAATATTGTAACCTCAAAAAGATGGGAAAAAATGCTTCACTGTTACTTAGCACAATGATCGAGTTTTCGGCTTAATAAAAAAATAATCTTATTTAATACTATTAATAAAAATATTATAAACAATAACTTGTAAGTTTTCATGAGAGCTCCACGCATATGTCATCCTTGTATGTACACGCACATACAATCTTTTTTTGTTAAATAACACTAAAAAATTCTTAAAAAAAAATTTATATACGAGCCTTTAATATATATCAACTTGTGTGCGAGAATTGTTGTATGTATGTATCGTGAAAAATCAGCCAATCAGCTTAGTTGGGAAATTATTCCCACCACGCTTATGTATCGCAAATCCCATTGGCAGAGTATATAGATATGTAGGTATATGTGCAGAAGTATATAAAATCAACAAGAAAGAAGAAGAAAAAAAAAAAATAACAGACATCTTAAGAGCACGTGCTGCTTAAGCTTTGTGGTGGTATTTTGATTATAATTACAGTTTATATACATACCTATAAATGAAGGTATGTACGTGTGTATTAAATAAAAATTTTGAAATTCCAATACATTGAAACGTTTACGGACAAAGTAAATGAGTAAAAGAATAACATAAGTGGAGAGGCGACGACGGATGAAACCTCACAATTTCATAAATGAGAAAATACAATGAAGCATAGCACGCCATGCCTTCTTCTCTATGCTTACGTATGCAAAGGAGAGCAATAGTGAGTAATAATTGTATATTAGTATTGAAAAGGTTTACCTACATTTATACCTGGTATGTGTGGTAGGTTCGCAGTTAACTTACCATACTCAAGGTAGAGGTATAAATGCCAGAGCAAGGATTGCTGTTCACACAGAAACTCAGTCGAACTGTAAGGATTAACAACGACTTGTTTATTAATAACGATAGATAAGGTTTCGTACGGCTTTTTTCGTTTGTTCAATATTTTTCGTTGAGTAAAAAAAAAAAAAAATATACGCAATATGTCGTCCAGTGAACTGTACCGTTATTATTATAAAGCAACCGAAGAATTGCAAGCTTTTAAAAGTAATGAAACTTACTTTAATCCGATGGCGGCTTATAATCCACCGAGCATTAATTTACAAAACCACGATCACGGATCTACTTCTTATCCTGGTAATATGGTGATTAATACTAATCACAGCAACAACAACAACAACAACAATAACAATAATGACAGCAATTACATAGCTAGCAATGGATATATCAATTTCGAACCAGCTTCATCAGACGGCTGGCTTAGCTCATCTCCGGCCAGTCACCGTTCGGAGAGTCCGGAATATGTAGATTTAAATGTCATTTGCAATGGAGACGGTAATGGTCAACATCTACAATTGCCATCACTGAATCCTTATGCATTGACGGTAACATCATCGACAATTCAAAATGAATCTTTACCTTTAAATGCATCATCTATTGCTTCGATGGGTTCCTCGAATATTGGCACTTGTAAGACCGTATGCGCTGTAACAAAACCTAAATGTTCTTATAATCGTAAAAATCAACCATCGGCTACCTCAAACGCTGCGACCGTTCCCAATGGTAATCCCGCCTCTGTAAATGTTTATGCCGAGAATTTTCAACATTATGTGGATTTTGAGAATACCGACCTATTTGATGATAGCGTCGACGTTGATGACAACGCTATGCTATTTTTCGGTAATGATGGCAACAGCAGTTCTCAAGATGATTTTGATGGTACCGCGTCATTCGAAATAACAGAATTAGAAAATGAGGAAAACGCTAGCACTTACCATTCAACAACGGACGATAACGCTTCCCAAGTTGGTGGTAAAAAACGTCGTGGCAAACAAATTTCGCCCGTTATTAAACGTAAGCGTCGCCTGGCTGCTAACGCGCGTGAAAGACGTCGCATGCAAAATTTAAATCAAGCTTTTGATCGTCTTCGTCAATATTTACCATGCCTCGGGAACGATCGTCAACTATCAAAACATGAAACTTTACAAATGGCTCAGACTTATATTGCGGCCTTAGGCGATTTATTGCGTTAAAGGCGAGAAATGTTTATCGATTGTCGCTTTCAACAATCACTTTTAGTTCGTGCCAAAGTTTGTACCTTTGTGTTAAATTTTTTGCTTTATAAATTTGGATTGATTTTCGCGAATGCGAACGTGAACATTCTAACATTCTCTGCCTCAAATTGTTTTCAATGGCTCGCGTAGAATTAAGATTTCGTTGTGAAGTTTTTCATTAATTTTTTTTGTTAAGTTTTAGCTTATTTAACGTATATTATATATATTAGTTAACAAATGCGGAAGTCAGACGTTTGCGAATTATTTTAAGTTAATAAAATGTACATTTTAATTTTAAGAAATTTAGTACAAATATATTTATTATACAGAAAAATGCTGGCTTTTTAAAATCGAAGTGAGAAGTGAGTCCACCAAGATGACCCGAACTTTGCGTCTGCGCAAAAAAAAATATTTACCAAGTTACGCTTTATCGTGTAACACAAAAAACAAATAAAAATAAAATAAGTATTAAAATTAAATAATATTAGCAAGTGCAAGCATATATAAAGCCAACTAAGCCTTCAATTGCAATCATAAAGCCAAAAAAAGTTAAGCTATTGCTGCTAAATCTCATCATGCAAAACTGTAGTGCAGCCACTGATAGAATGTGATCTCAAAATCGAGTTGCAACTATTTTCAGAGACATTGACATGTCGTAAGAAATGCTAAAACCTACAAGCAAAACCCAATTCCATTACTATGTGTAGGGCGTGTCACTGCCAAACTCGCCCCGAATACAAGACAGTAAATAAATTACAAAAAATTTGAACAAATTTCTTCACGTGCGGATATCATATAAGCCGCCAGAAAAACCAAATTCCATTACTATCTATAGATCCAATCAACGCCAAACTCACCCCAAACAACCCCATGCTGCAAAAATGTTGCGAATGAAATGTTCGATCGAAACGTTCGTTTTTGTACAATTAATTTAGTGTCTTATGTATACTACGGAGAGGTCATATTTGGGACGAGTTTGGCAGTAATAGATCCTACACCCCTAAGGAAATTAGATTTTTCTGATAGGTTTTAGGGTCTTCTTATAACACATCAAAAATCTTGGATTTGAAAAAATTCGTTGAAATTTTTTGTAAACACTTTGTGGATTGCAACTTTTCGCCAATATTATTATTATTATTATTATTATAAATTTAGCCAGAGAATAAATTCTAAGACTAAAGTTTTAAAGCACTAGCATCTAAGGCTTTCGACTTTATTCAAAACTCTACCGCACTTGAGATTTGAACTCACGATCATTGAGAGTTGCTAGTCGAGACTCTTGCCTACTCGGCCACTCAGGCGCATTTTTCGCCAATAGTGTACATACACTATATGGTAAATAGTAACAATAAATTTCTCCTTTTCATTTTTCATTTTCCATATTTCATTCTTCTTCTCTTCTCAGAATCCCTGAAATTCTGAATTCATTAACCCACGTCTGTCCCAGTGTGTGTGTCTGCGAAAATGAAGATAATGTTTTCAAACTTGGTAGAAACATTGGAAGTTTTTGCACGCAAGTTGGTATTGAAAATGGGTCAAATTGGCCAGAGCAGAAGCCCGCAATGGAGCATAAACTGAGCGCAACTCCGTATTTCTTAAGAAAAATTTGTGGGATTTTACTCGTTACTCAGAAATTGTAAAAGCAAGAAATCTGAAATTTTCCGCATATAGGTTACGAAATACTCTACTCTTTACATGTAAAAATGGAAATTATCGTCCGTGCTCGCACAAAGTTACGAGTAATTTAATTTCGTTTTTTCACCTTTTTGAGGTTATGTGCTTAGTTATCATAAGAGAAACGCGAATTTTTAAAACTACTTTGAACATTGCTCAAATGAATGATATTCTATTTCCCTAATTCTTAATAATATCGGCGATATGGGTACCAAAGAAAAGAACTTGGATAATAGAAAGCGAAAAGTATAGTGGTGGGTATGCAAGATTCGTTCTCCGCCGAATGTAACTTTTTTTTACTTGTTAATTTTTTATAACATCAAGAATGATTTCTTTTTTTATAATTATTATCGGGGAGTAGATGGCACGGTTAATTACTGGTGTAAGTCGGGTAGAGGAAATAGTTTTAGTTAGTTTTTATGCACTGTTAACCGTTTTTCACCATTAACTTTACATTTTTCCTGTCTTCGTGGCAGAATGCAAATTGAGTTTCGAAAGCAGTTTTGATTTTCTGAGGCTATCCACCAAAAGGCTCATTTTTTGAGTTTCGTCAAGAGGATGAAATCTCAGATAGACAATAAGACCGCAGTTTAATGATATAGGGTAATAACTAGAAGGAGGAGCATATTTCAGTTGAATGTTGCTAACATCTCTTGGTTGAATTTTGCAACATGAAGACTGGCGTCGCTATGTTGTAAAATGAACCTATAAAGACTTTCGTTCATTACAGCTGTTTAATCCTTTTTCGTTTGTGATCAGCGCATTTATATAAGCTCTTTTTGGTAGCATTTTCTATGATGGTTTGGCTTTCTCAATGCACAGTGTATCCAACAATCCAGCAAACGAGACCGCTATAAATATTTGGTTATATCGTCGATGTGAAAAGTTCGCCTAGTCTGGATCGCGATTATTTGCGCTTTCAACATCGCATCGCACCCGTTACCACCCGTTACGATTTAGCAACGCTATCTTTCGAATTAAGCAGAAGGCGCTTCCTGCTTATGCTTCCTATTATACGCGAATTCGTTTATTTTCAACAGCACAAATAGGCAATGAGTTCGTGTTTACTGTAAATTTTCTGTTATATATGGCACTCATTCTCATTTCTCTGGCAAATACTTATAGATGGGTTTACTGAGAGAAATGAGTAACGATCTATTCATAGGTTTGGTATCTTAATTAGCTAATCGTGCTCGTAAGCGAACTTTTAAAAATAAACTCAAAAACTGATTAAGCTATTTGATCGCAGAACACACTCTGCAGACATATGCAGGGGCAAAACTAAATCTCAGGACTTTGTCAAAAGAGATGTCGATTTTAGTACCCAAAAAAACGTTACTCGGAGGAAACTTTTCTTTTCCTACTTAATTTAAAAGTAAGTCTCGCTAAACCGTTACGAGCCATAAAGTCCGAATAATCATGATGCAGGCTAGATGAATGATTTACATCGATGCCAAAGGTGAACATATGTAGGTGTTCTGTTTGAAGGGATTACCAGGGGATAATGTATTGTATTTTGTTGTTTGTTTGAAACCATTACTACAGAGCTACTGTAATTGGGTCAAAAATATGTCACAATGTGCCAAAAGTAGATATATCGTGAGTTTTCAGCATGAGGACATTCGTCCGGCCTCAAAAAATAAAACTCGCCCAACAAACGTTTTCAGTACTGACATGGAATGCGCTACGCTCCTTGCGGTCAGCAGTGTAGTTTATTCCTTAAAATTGACACTGGCGACATCTGATAGCTTATTGTCTAACTGAGTAGAGCTTCCATTTGCATGGCTATCCATTATGAAAAGTGGATTTTGTTTGGGTAGAGCCTTAAGCTTACAGTTGCACACTTTCCTGTTTGAAACTCATATTCCATCTAAAAGATAGGAGTAGTAGGTGTTAGTGATGGATAGCATTTTCGAAAATCATTCAATCTATGAAGACTTTTCGCTATTTTTTTTTTTTTTTCTTGTTTTTCTTGCTATTCTTGATATTTTTAATTTCCTATTGATAAAAAAAATCCGAGCAATTAGCTTCGCGGTAAATTTTCGAATAGAACGGTTTCTTTACAGTAGTTTAAGTTTACAATGTATAATTTTCTATAATTATATGGTTAAATAATTGTGTGAATAGCATAAACTAAAATCAAAATAAAATCATAATAAAAATATTTTATGTACAGATAGGATGTATAGGAGGCAGAATATATATATATGTATATATATATGTACCTTTAAAAGACGATATTTCCAATTTTTATTATTCACACAATCAAGGGTAAATTGTCGATGATTTAAGGGTATAATAAAAAAGTTTATAGTAACACTAGAAAAAAATCAATTTAAATCATCAAGAAAATAATCATAATTAATATTAATTTTATATTAGAGCGAAAAACGAACACAAACAAAATTGTCTATAAAGCATATATATGTTGGAGCATTGACTAAAATGAAGACATTAAAAATTATAGAATCAAACCATTCATTAAAATGGCGTGCATCCCTATAACGCTCTATATCGTTCTACAATATTTTGCCCCAAGTATGCTACAATCACTTCGAACTCTAGATTAAAACTAATTATGAGAATTTCCTCTTGATTAAAGCGATCAAGTTGAAAGCGTATAAACACAGAAAACGCCCTATTAAATATAAACCGCGTAACCGAAAAAAAAGGGCATAAAACAAATAATAATAATTTCGTAAAACAAACAAAAACCAGCCTCCGTTTTCATTGAAAAACAAAAACAAAAAAAACAAGACTGAGAAAAAACAAGCAATTCCCATAACTGCGACAATAAGATTATGTTGTATCTCCCCCACAGTAGACGACAGGATAAAGCAAAAAAAAAAAACAAAAACTTTTGTACATTGATCGCGATACTCGCGATTGTTGAAATATCGACAAATTGGATTTGCTTCCACAGTTTTTTTGTCAGTTTTCCTGGGATTAAGATACCGCAACAGCTAGCAAACAGTTATGAATGAAGTCAAAAAGCTTAAGTAATGAAACTTTTTTATTTCATTCCTATACACCACCAATATATTCGCAGTTTATCCTTTAAATATAATCGACAACATTTCACAGACAAGCTGTAAATACTTGAAATGAACTCATTGTGAGTCCAGAACCAGACTTCGAAATGAATTGCGTTTGCTTTGCTTGTCTTTTGCTTGTTTTTAGTTTTCGATCGGGAATGCCTTCGAAAAAAAAATTATAAAAATAAGAACAAGAAAAAAAAAAAAAAAAAAGCAAAAAAAAAGACAGGAAAAGCAAACCTTTGAAACATTGACGATGATGATCCCAACACTTAAGTTAATTTGGCAGAAGCATCACCTTCAGCGGGCCCTATCCACACTTGCCGTGTTATTATTGGCACAATATTGGTTTTTATTTTTTTTACTTTTTTTTTTACTTATATAATTTTAATTTTTATTCTGTTTTGCTGAAGAAGCCGATAATCGGTTTGACGTTCATTAACAGCGGCATATTGCATAATGCAAAAAGCAAAGAAATCGACCAAAAAAAAGTTATTTTCATCTTAGAACGAATCTTCGATATTCACTATTTTAAGCATATTTATATTGTGTTGTAAAGTGGTGAGCTATCCATGTTGCGACCTAAAAGTATTTACTCTACTTGTTCGCACCTATGCTTATCTCTAGATTAGGGTCCTTATGAATTCCGCTACATTTTTGGTTTTGGAGAGCGATAAGTGCTTCGACATTATAAACCGTTCGCTAAACACTTGGCATCTGATCCTGCAGATGGCCGCGCATTTGCACAGGATATGATAGGATATTCCTTTGCGGAAGCCGCATGCATCGGTATGGGGATAGCAATATTTTTCAAGGCGGAACTTGGCGAAGTGTATGACTCGTGTAGAAGCTAATTACGAGACGTATGTCGGTCGTTCGTAGTTAGAATAGCTTGTGTTTTACGCCAAAAGATCTGATGAATCCTTAAGCCCACCTTAGCCCTGCACTTGTCTTCGCCAGCGAAAGATTCCCAGCCTATCGTAGCCTATTCCACTCCCCTATTGACTAGGCAACCCCGTTGTGCTTCCCATCCTCACTCAGGGTTCAAAGGTAATCAAACTCAAGTTTGCAGATTATTTATTGCATGCACTTTCAGGGCCTTTAGAATAGTTTGACGGTCGGACTGAATAGCAAATTTGTGTATTAACTGGAGAGTTTCTTTCTTAATCAGTAAATAGACCGATCGCAATATTCAACTTGATTGAATGCAAAACCGCATTGAGCATTTCTGCGATGCAATATATGCTGATTTTTCGAAAGATTACAAATTTTGTTAAAGCAGCAGCGAGCAATCGGGCAAATCCTTAGATAAAATTTCGAATTAAGTCGTTGCCCTTAGGCCCTGCGTCTAACACCTGAGAATGACGCTTTAGTTTAGTTTGCATGAAGCTGAGCTATTCTCTTCACTTATAACTTGCCTGAGGATTATTGGTAGAAATATGTACGTAGTGTAGTGCGTATTGAATGAGAAGACGTTTAATGGTAAAAATCATAAGTTGTTAGTGGAACTTGATCTCGAAGAAACAATCGCTATTATTTTATAAAACTTCGGACCCAAGCTTATAATAATAGTTAAATGATAAGCTTTAGGAAGTTTAAAAGTCAAAACAAATGTCCTGTCCTAACTACAGGTAACCAATCCGCATGCGAAGCCGAATAGGTAAGAAGCGTGACTACCAAGTCAGTGTGCTTGGATTCAAAGTTCAAATGCGATAGAGCTCACTTTTGGTTTGGCGTAAAACTTATCGATTGGACCATTAGACTGCTCCCACGAACTGCCTATATATTTTGTTCCCTCCTCCTTCCGTACGAGTAAATGAATAGCGGACTTACCCTGAATGAATTATTAAAAAAGTTTAACGAATTACATGTTCTTCGCTTCCATAAGAAATCTATCATGTGAGCTGATCTATGACAATAACAATAAGTAAACATTTTCATTACAGACAAAAGGTGCGTTGAACCAGGTTCACTTCCTTAAAAAGTAGATAAAAGCTTAAAAAAAAAAAAAAAAAAAAAAAAAAAAAAAAAGGTTTCGTGTTATTTGTTTTTGGGCCGCAATTAAGAGAGATTTTATGATTGTTTGTTTTAAATTGATCACGAAGCGCCAAATCGATCACCTTTGCTAATGAAAAAAGTGCTTATATAATTTTATAAAAAGATGGACTTTTTTTTTTTATGCGAATATTTGGACGAAATATGAGAGGAACAGAAGAAGAAGAAGAAGCAAATCGTTGCCAATGAAAGGCAAGACAGTTATGGTAAAATATATTTATACTTAACGGGGCAAATATAAGCACATAATTACTTTTTGCAATAATCTGATTACATAGTTACATAGCATACATCTACTACTATGCAATCTTCATGTTATAACACATATTAGAAAGAACACTAATTGGCAGCAGTGGAAATGTGTATTGCTGTCTTTTACTGGATGCTTTTTTTTTTGAAAATTCTTAATAGTTTTTCATAATAATAGCATCATAACTGTCAATATGGAAATTAATTAATGAAACATTAATTGTCAGATCGATCAATTCGGCTTCAAGGATCATAGGATACATTTTTTTCGCTGGTTTTTTTTTTCGTTTTTTTTTTTTTTAATTTCTTTTTTATTATGTTAGAGGCGTGTTGCGCCCGTCAACAGAGTTAACGTTGGTGGTCATAAAGTGATTTTTCTAAAGTCGACGATATAAGGCAATAGACAATAGTTTTGGAAATCCACTTATAACAAAAAGAACAATAGCTATAAAGTGTTTATATACATTAGTAATCTATACCCGCATGCGCATAGTTTACTATGGGAACATACAAAAACTACATATTACTGAGAATTATTATTATTATTCGAAAATGTTAAAGAGAAAGCGGAATCATCTTCTTACATACATAGAGTATGATGCTTACAATGCTTGTTAGAATTATTAGTCATTTTCAACTTATCCTTTGAATGTGTGCCTCTGCAGGATCTTTTTAATTTTAAAATTAATTCATTATTTTGATCCTTCTTTTTTTGTTATCCTATTCTTCTTCTCAATGTTCAATGTTTTCTTGATTTTGCGTAACGCAAAACTAATTTTATTGCTTAATAATGTTTTTCTTGTTTTTTTTGTTTTCCATAAATAATAAAATATTCCTTTAACGTTTCTTTTATTAAAAATTTTCAACTGGAAAATTTTCAGTTTGTTTAAAATTCTTTCCAAAACAATATTGAAGTTCATTTTATTTTATTCAAATATTATTAAATGTTTTATAGTCAGTCTCCTTTACCGCAAAAAAAAAAAAAAAAATATTAAACGTAATTTATTATTTTTGTTGTCTCGCTAGCAGCAAGAGATGAGAATCAAGACAAAGAAAAATCAATTGTCTAAGCGAAATTTTTCTTTTTTTTCACTTGTTCATAACGTATGTTCACGTTTTCAATCATATTGAATTTGTAATTTATTATTGTGTTATTTATTTATTTATATGAAAGATCGGTTATAAATGAAGAATCCAAAGTTGTTTTAGAAAGAATTAAAACGGAAAATGCAAAGCTACTTCAACAGAACGATCTATTGGCTACGATTGCGTTTAATGCTTTTTTCAATCCATCACTCAATATTCGAACGTTCAATATCGTACAAATGAATCCGAAGGAGATTTCCGATGTTAAAGTCATTTATAAGCCTCTCAATCCATCGGTACTACATTCTTTTGCAAATACAAAAAATTTTACTTCCAGTCTTTCTTTCATGGAGATTTTCGTGTGGTTTCTTCCCTTGGATTTTTGAAAATCCGGAAATATCCCCTAAATTCACTGTCTTCGAAAATGTACGTCCAAAGCATATGAGCCGTTTCTTTGAAAGTGGTGTAAGTCCGTGCTAGAGTTTCAAGCATTCCAAAATTCAAAAAAATAAATCTGCAAAGAAAAATAGGAACTTCCCAGCACGTTCGATACATATTTTTAGGCAGATTCCTGACTTTTCGAACCACTTTCCGAATCAACTTAATCTTATCTGTCCGTATATCCGTCTTGTTTTCTTGTATTCAATCTACAAGTCGCAATTCTTGGAATACTTTAATGAAATTTGGGGCAATGACATCTTTGATCGTCTTTAACCCATAGACGAACTCTATTCGAAATAGTTCGATTCGGGGCCTTTTTTTGCCCATTTCTAACGTTATAATGTTTTTTACTTGTGCTTATTAGCTTCTCGTCATAGCATTGTTTTAAAATTAATTTCTACTGTTATTTTATATTATGCCTAAACCTATTCTGATATTAATCATCAACCTTTTTAAGGGTGTGAAGATAAATTCGAGTATAAGTAGCAAAGACACAGGCATGATAATCTGTTAACAAAACTCTGTAACCGCTTTAGTAGAGCTTTGTTAAATATTTAAAATGAAGATATAGTTGGAAAGCCTACACCGTCCATATTAAACAACGTAAAATATTTTAGTGGACATCTCGTGAATGTATGTGGAAAATACCTTTCAAGCAAATTGAACAAATTCATATTCTGCTTATGGAAACTATTTTTAACAATTGGTTTGAAATTTAATATATTAGTGAAAAATGCGTATGGAAGGACACCCAAATTTGAGACTCTAGTGCGATCACAATAGAAAATCTCACCTAAATTCAGTTATATAACGTAAATCTACATTAAAGTACCTGTCGAATAAGGAAAAAAAAAATTCGAATTTTTTTTTCAGGAAACAAGTTTTAACGCTCTTTGAAAATTTTATATGTTAGCGATAAATGGCTGTGAGTGTAGTATAGTATAGTACTAGTATAGTATACTCTAGTATATCACAATATATACTAGTACAATATACACTATACTATTCTCTAGTATATAGTAATACAATATACGGAAACTATACTCTATGAACGCATATATAAACAAGAAAAGAAACGTTTGTTTTAGATATTTATTGTACATCGATGATAACAAATGCCAATTACGGCAAAAGTAACTGACTGATCATTTCATTTCTTGTCAGTTAGACGTGAACGATACATGTATGTGTGGCCGAAATCAAAAAGAATTATTTGACGTGATCTGCAATTAAGTCGTAAAATTAAAATCTACAAACAAAAGCGACCAACAAATACATCAAAATACAGTTTATATGTAAGCATTAGTAGGCACAACTCTATAATTAGCGACACCAAATCATTGGCAAAACGCCCACAAAATTAAAATGAGTTTAAAACAATCTGTGAGGTCTGCGTAAGAGAGATAGAAAGAGAGTATATGCAAAGTCAGGCAAAAGAATGTTTTAACAAAACAACGCAAAGGCCGCTTAAATAAGGTTTTGTTGTATTTATTTAAGAAAATACCATGAAATTACTTTGGAAAATAATAGAAAAGGAAGATAGGAAATAAGTAATTAATCGATACTTAAGGAATAAATATTTATTTACAATAACAGTAACTCTAACATCGCGATGATTAATTAAACAAAATTTTATATAATATTTTATGTAAAAACCACAACGAAATTATGTTTTTGATTCAATCTTCACAAGTAAGGACCTACAGTCAGGCGTGGCCGACTATTAAATACCCTATACCACATTCTCTAACACAACCTCTAAATTTTATTATTATAGAACACAACCATTATATTTGGTTCCTATATAAAGGCATATTTTTCATGTGTCTATTTATGTGGAAGCGGGCCCCAAACGCAATGTAGAACAAGTTTAAGCCTTATATAGGGCAGGATCCAAAATTAGACGGAGATGATCTAAATTTTGTAGATTTTATTTCTATATGAAATTATTATAGAGGTCAATTTTCATCACCACATATTAAAATTTAGATTTCGCTGCTTTACAAAGGATCAAATTCCGTGAAATTCCTTATTAGGGTAAGATCCAAAAAATAGGCTGAGATGGTCCAAATTTGGCACATTTAATGTTTTTATGTTAAATTACTATTGTGATATAATTTTCATCGTGATGCATTGAAAACTACACCATTTTGTTAGATGAACTTCAGTGTTCGTTATATGAGAGAGGCATCAAAAATAGCTCCCAGTTTTCATACCAGTTTAGAATGACGAAGTACAACTACTACTTAGCGACTTTTGTCGAGAAATTTTGAAAATTACAATTTTTTTCCATTTAACGACTTTTTAGAGTAGGGTGTTAAATGAGGAGTGGCGTCACTGTACCAAATTTTATCAAATTACTCAAAACTTGGGACCTGTAGCTTGAATATAAATTTACATGGACAGCCATGAGACGGACAGGCGGGGGCAGACAAGCTTATATCAATTTAGATTATGATTCTGATCGGTATAATGAAAGGCGGGTCCATCTTAAGCCCTTTTGCGTGTTACATACGACCGCACTGACGCAGGTGGTGCAGGTAGATATAAAAACATCCAATAACTTGGTGAGATTATTCTTATTACTATTTTTTTTTTTTTTTTGCTTTTCTTTTATCCTGCCATTGTTGCAATTTATTTAATTTAAAAATTCTTCTTCTTACTTAAACATTATGTCTCTAAAAAATATAATTCAAAACTTAAACTACGACATCGATAAAGTAAAAGTAGAGCAGTCCTGCGAAACCGAAATGGAAGAAGCCAGGTCTATCGAATCTCAAGTACTCGTCATTCGCGGCCCATTCAAGGCGTTTTTGCCCGTTATCCGCCGGAGCGATCATCCTTTTCTTTACTTTTTAACCATCACTACTACAATCGAAGGATACATTTTTTAATTTTTTATTTTTCGTAATTGTTTCCATTCGTCAGCTCATACAAGTAGATTGACTTATTTATATGCCTAATAAGGTATAATGTGTAAAACTCCAACAACTAAGTGCTTTCCCTTGGAGATCAGTAACGAAATCTTTAAAACTTAAAATCACACACAGTCAAATGATGTGTCAATAATTAATATTTTTAATTTTGTAAATGTATTTGTGTTTTAGTACCTCTCACGCTTTAGTCTCAGGAATCAATCAAGGTTGAAAAAAAAAAAAAACCGTTTGATTGGAGAAATGCTGTTACTTTTCTTTTAAAAATAAACGAAGAAATTTGACAAGTAGTAGATAAAGTTGCTAAAGAATAGATGACGGTCGAAAGAGTGGACACCTTAATCCATAAACCAAATGGCAAGAATATGTTTTCTTAAATGATCCCACGCAAGAGTATTAAGGGATTGGTTAGTTTTTCTAATTTCACTTTACCTCTGGCAGGATGCCAGAAAGAGATTCCTGCTATACTCATAGAGTTAATAAAACGATTCGGAAGTGGCTTTTGGACCATGGTGAAGCCACGTATACTCTTTTTAGACCACTAGACAAAACTGTGTAATTTGGCGCTGAAGAAACCAAAAATAGTTACATAAGAATGGCGGCAGATAGAGGTTAGCTAGCAATAGCTTGCATAGCGTTTTTTCCTTTTGCTTTCTTTTGTTTTTTTTTTAAGATCATTCAGAGGATGACCCCTGCACGTTTAGGCATGCTGATGATAAGAAGCAATTGTTGATAGAAAGGGTAACTGAAAATGGGGACTGATATCAGTGAATTGAAATGTATCAGAAACAGCAGCTCAACGGGAGATAGAAAGTTGACCGAAGTGATTTATAGCTTAGTAATGGTACTTAACTACTTAGGTCGACCATCAAATTAAAAAAAAAAAAAAAAAAAAAAAAAAATGAAAAGAATTGAATAAAACTTGATCAGTCAAAAGTGTAAGTGTTTGTCTTAAGTAAGGTTGATCAAGTCTGCACATATACGTTATTATCCTTTGCCAGATTTTCACACTTACCTATCGTAGAGTGTTAAGGTGATGTTGAACTTTCGCTAGCAATAAATATTTCCAAAAATCTCTATTGATTTGTGTTGGCTGATGATCTGTTTTATGACAACTTTTTTTCTTCAATTTTTAGGCCGAGGCATCAAATTATCACCCTAACAAGCTTAAAAGACGAAAAGCAGACAAGCCGTAATAAGAAAAATAAGAAGAGATTTTTTGGTTAACTGAAATTGCCACACGCAAGCCATCGCTTTGTCACGTTAAATCAACTGCAATCGACTAAGACCAGAAAACAAAAAAAAACTTTTTGATCAATCTTTTTTGCACTTATGAATTTTTGTTGTTACTGCTGCTGCTGCTGCTGGTGCTGGTGCTGCCTTTTGCTTTTGCAAATATGAAAGTCAAGTTCGTGATTTTTTTTTTTATTTTTGTCTTATATTTTAAGGAGTATTTTGTCTTTGCTTGTAGTTGTTGTTGCTGTCGTTGTTGCGTTGTTATGCTTCTTGGGTCATTTGATATAGTTTTCCAGCTCATTAGCTCCTTGTAATTGGGCACCGCCATTTAATCACTGTTGTTGCAGGGATTTTGTGTTTGTTTCGCTTTGGTTCATTCTTTTCGTATGCTTTTACATATATGTATACGTTTTTTGAAGGCAACTTGAAGCCAAGAGTTAACTGTTTGGCAAATTGTTTTCAGCTACAGTTTAAATTCTTCTTATTTCTTAGCATTATATTATTATATTTTTATTTTTATTTTTTTTTGTATAAGTTTACTGCGTAACTGTGCTTCGTTCGGCCCTCAAAAAGAAGCGCGCACACACACACACACATCACACACACACACACACACACACATAGAGAGAGAGAAAGAGAGAGAGAGGAGTAGAACATAAAATATCAATTTTTTGATTTTGCTGGTCTGCAGGTTGATGACTTACAGTCTCGTCAATGTTGTGATCCGTTCGAGACATTTATCAGGATTTCGTGTGAAAATTTGATTAAACTCACTTTGAATATTAAAAGCATACACATAGATACAATTTTACCCATACACACACTTATGCAAGACACACATATATATAATGCATTTATTGTCCCGATCGTCGATCAGCTAGCTAGTCAATAAAATAATCAGGTGAAGTGAAATAAATGTCCCTTTAAAATCTTAAAGATCTCTGGCTAAAAATGCTAAACTTTGCATTCGTCTACCAGGGTGGCTTTCAACATCAAGTTTTTTTTTTTGCTTCTATACTCTCTATACAGGACAAATTTATGTGCATGCGCCTGTGTATGCGTGTGTGTATGTCTCGTTTCATTTCACCTGCACACTCAACCGTTTTGAATTTTCTTTTTTTTTTTTTTTTTTTTTTTTAAATTCTGTTTCACTTTTTTTCGAGTCGTATACATATCTCTTTTTTTTTTATTATTATTTTTTTTTATTTTCCCTTTATTCGTAACTTGATTTCTTTATATTGCTCCTGAGAATTTAATCTGTTGCTTGCAATTATTCAAGTAATTAAATATTAACGTGCGAAATATTGGCACTCTTCTCATATTTTTTTTGTTTTGTTTTTATTTTTTTTCGGTAACTTTTCGCTTTCAAGGACTACATGCCTAACGTTTGGCTGTGATTTTCCAGTTGATTTGCACAGTTGATTATTGTAAAAATTACATGTTTTTTTTTTTTTTTTTTTTTTAAACTTCCAAGGTTTTAAAATCATTATCACTTACTTAAAAAACCATTTAAGTAAATGAGATCTCTTTTCATTTATGCTATAACAAATAGGATCCATTCAGCGTTTTATTCAATGTGGATAGATAGATGTCGAGAACTTTAATTTCGTGAAAAAGTAAAGTGAAAAAGGATCAAGTGATAGATGGATGAATAAAGTGATTATCAGAGTAGATTAAATGCATTTCAAACTTCGCTTAGCCAAATGATTAGATAGAGGAAGTAAATCCGATTGTGTAAGGGTCAACGGTCAAGGGTCAAGGAGCACTATAAGCTTGTCTTCAATAAACATGGACTACATTCATAACATTTGGTAATACATTCGCTTTTTCTTTGAGCAAAAAATGCAAGCCTTAAGGTAAATAAGCGAACACTTTTCACGTTAGTTAGCAGCAAAATGAAATCGCGGCAGCTTATGTAAAGCAATCCCTTCATTGCTCGGCCTCTCTCTCCATAAAAAGTTTTGCTGGATAATATGTGACGTATCGTGGCTTTTGTGACACTAAATATTAATATACGGTAGGTATCGGTCTTGTCCATGATGAAGGAAACAGTCGATACCCTCTGTGTTATTCCGGCACTTCCGGAATAATAGGGTCCCTGAATGGTGAAGATCCGGCACAATAGTATTAAGGATATACTGCAGCGGCCCACAGACGTCCAGATATACAGTTTTGAATCTGCACACGAATTTGCGCGCTGAAATTTCGTTGAAAGGGCGATAGGAACGTAGGATAGATGGGGCATTCGCCTGAACCGACTTTCAATTCGTATCCTCCTTTTTTGGAATATTCCAGTTTTTTTTAGCGATTACAGGCATATATCTAAACTAGCTTTGTTAAGGTGGCTAGATGTATTACGTTGTCGATCCATTAGGAGCTTGAGTGTATTTTGATTATATTTTCACTTGAAGAAAAGATTTGTTGCGAAAAATTCGTACCATATTTCGCATTGTTCCGATATTAATCAAAATATTTTCCATCATTTTCTAAAACTCTTTCCTACCTTTCAGGCGAAGTGGCGATACCTTACCGAAAGAAAGGTATGGCAGCGATCGGAGTATCGACCAATTTTGGCACTTTTCTAGCATTTCGAAACCGCCTACCAGCCAAGCCATAAAAAAGTGATAATCAGAAGGCGCTATGTCTGGTGAGAAAGCTTAGTTGCGCAGAATTTTCCATTCGAGCTGCAACAGCGTATCCTTGACAACTCTTGCAATATGTGACCGCGTGGAGGATCACTTTACGTCTCAATTCATCTTTCAATTTGTTTAACTGACTTTGATAGACGTCTGTAGTAACAGTTCTTTCGGTTTTAGCTTCTCGCAGTACGCTATATCTTGCACAGCAAAACTTTGCGGCCATAAATAATCCTCTTCGATGTTCCTGTGGGTAGATCCAATAGACTAACCTATGACTTTTTGCGCTTGAGATTTTGGTAGTAGATTCACTTCTCAGTTTCAATATGCCATAGAAAACGCTTCTCTTTTTACCTGGCAATGAATGAAGCTACGGTTCGATATGGCACTTTCAGACAATTCTTATAGTAGCCATTTTCCATTCTTTTGGATCTTTCGAATCACATGAAAACGTCTAGGAACAGTTGATTCATCAACTACTAAGCTGTGGGTTTCATGTGGGTTTTCGTCCAATAATTCTTGCAATTGCATTTTCACCAATAGATGTCGCTGATATGCACGCACCTATTATTTATGTCGTTTCTTAAACTTCACTACGCCGTTTGCATATTTTATTCGCTTACTTTTTACAGCGTAATAAGTGGAGGGCGCATCCCAGTCAAAAGAGCTCGAATAATCCTATTGAAAATTATAATCCAATAAGAGCCATGCATCGAATAACGTGCGGATCTAATCTAAAGTTGAGTCAGAAATTAATGCTTATCAAGCTTATAAAAAAGGGAAGATCTCTATGAAGTCCAGATTTTATTATAAACAGTTCGATATAAGAAGGGCTAAGCGAGTTCCTAAGAAATAAAACGAGACAACGTTAACTGAACGTCATTATAGGGTATTCCGCAGAAGCTATTTATAAATTTTATACCAAAAAATATTCATGATTTCGGCTGCGTTGCTGCATATATATATATAATTATATGTAGTATATATAGTAAATGTACAGTAGACACTCATATAACAAGGCCGCTTATTCCGTGTTGTACGCGTCAATTATATTACACCATCACATGAACCGTTCACACTCCAAAGCGATTAAAATGCTGGTGATATTTACAAATGACTTTTTTAATAGCCAGGCTTAGGACACTACATGATAACAGTTTATATGGCCATTGAAGAATAAATGTTTTTTTCACCAGAGAAAGAGAGAGAGAGAGAGAGAGAGTGAGAGTGAGATACATCTTTCATCAATCCATCTTTTCTTTCGTTTGCCGTATTATAAGAACACGATCACAATTGTTGCGCCGTGTTATACGAATTCGTCTTATATGAACATTTCTTATAGGGATTATATATATATATATTTATATATATATATATTTATGTATATAAATTTTATAATTTCCCACACTGGTGATTATCTCCTCTTTTAAACATTATTGTCGTTTTGTTGGATAATACCTTGTTAGCAAAATCCTTTTACAATATACCGCAGACAGAGAACGAAAACATACGATCAGAAAAAAAAAGAAAAAAAAGCGTGACTGGTCAATTTGTCAATTAACCAAATGAGGAAAGGATGAGAGTCATACACACAATATGCACACATCTTATACATACATATATGAATGCATAAAGGCAATGCAATAAACAAACGACAAGACAAGAAGTCGAAAAATCTTATAATAAAATATACAAAAATATGAAAATAAAGAAAATTTACCACCTGCATGCAGGTGCTGTTGTTTGGTTGTTGGTTGATGCAACAGTATTGTTAAGCAGCCAGCGTATAAGAGGAAGCTGCATAAATACATACGTATATGTACTAATAAAAAATCACATTGTGTTGTATCTCCCCAAAAACAAAAACAAAAAAAACAAAAAAAAAAAGAGAAAAAAAACCGAAATCGAACGGATGACAATTAGAGTTTAGAACACAACATGAATATATTGAACAAGAAAGAAAAAAAAAAAAAAAAATGATTTTATATTTAACTACTAGCGATTTTGTTGCTTTACTTTTCGGCAATTTATGCACGAGTTTAAAATGAATGCTGCCGGTTTAGTTGTATGTAGATCCCAGATGCTGCATGAGCAGTTGCATGTCATTGAAAACTTTCAACTTCTGCGTATCTACGCATACATAAAGGGTCATCCAAACAATAGCCGCTTACTGAACTACAGACAAACTTCTGCTAAATAGATTTGTCTTAGTTCAAAATTAACTTTTTATTATCCAAGCCTTGTCTAGCTTCCGTTGTCAATCCCGAACTCTTTGAACTAACAAAAATTATTTACTAAAAAATAAATTAATAAATAAATAAAAATCTTAAATTTAAATGGCTAGTTAATGGAGTTTTCACTGTACTGTAGCTTTATTAACGAACTTTGTATAAAACCTTAACCACAACAAAAGAAATTTTAACAGATTCCCTTTTATACGTTTAATGTGTGTGACGTGAACACTAAATACAATCGATCTTTAATCAGGAGTGTTATTTGTAATGATCTTTAACACCATTAGCCAATTTGTCACTTCTTGTTAGTGTCGCCTTTGGTGATTTCTAAATATGACTACTTATACATATAAAGTATAATGTATCTTAACGATGGTGAAATAATAAAAGGCACCAATGATTTAACAGAAATTTTATATTTAAACTTGAGTATGAAAAATATCCTAATAAATTAAATTAAAGTTTGGTTCGGCTTGGCTTAAACTCTTCGAGCCGTTGTAGTAAAAGCGCTTGCTCTCATCTTAAATAAATCGGTCCCTTTATGTTTTCATTCATCTAAAAGAAAAGGCAAGAGTTCGTTTACGTCTGCAGCTGCTTTCGATAATAGAAAGCATTGCGTTGAAAGCTTCTGATCTAAAATATTGACTAAAGCAGGCAAAATTTAAGAATGGGCGATGCTCGAATTTTCAAGATCACTATCTCGTGGGGGCAAGAGTTCTACAGTTGACATTACGGGCGTACAAGTTCGCACATTAAATATTCCGCACGATTCTCCAACAATTTTTTTAATGCACTATATTTCATAGGACGTGGTCATAGTGTATGCCTTTGGGCCAAAATATATCAAATGTCATCGGAAGAATAGAAGCTGCAATGAATATGATAAACGTAAATATACATAATGCCATTAAGCGCACAGATGGACAGACAGCGGAAATATTTTTCCAAGTGGATCTATTTGAAGTCGTTCTGTATGCAGGATATGTCAGTGTCTCTTTATATGTTCTTTAATTGCTGGAATGGTGTAGTAATTATTATCCCAATTTTCGATGAATTTCGCAAGAAATCGCAAGCTTAAATGTGCTTCGCATTGTGAACGGGCAGATATATATTAGATATAATTTGAAATTTATTGATTTTGGTCCAACTGCCGCAGAACTCGACTGCATGCCCTTTCGTGCCTTTCCTCGTTACTCCCCCTGTCCGGCTGTTGCCTATTATTAAAATGTTCACGGTCGCGTAAATTCACCTTGATGTTTTGCATATATAACTTTAGTTTGCGGTCATAGATCAGGTTTGAATTCGTAACTGTAACGTACAAAAATTGTTTGGTAGAAATAAACAACAACTCGAAATCGATGTGATATTGTGTGTTGTGTGATTTGCTGCAAACAATTCATAAATTCGTCTAAATGTCAAAACTAATTTCGATTGCTTTGCTGTCGCCAACTACAGCGAATCAAATGTTCAGTAATTGTAATGCACAAGGAGATGTTTGCCAAAGGCTTGACTCAAAGCAAATATGTGCAGACAAAAACTTCATAGTCATCCATGGTCCACTATTAAATTACATAACCTAAAATTTAATTAGGTTAAATATCCTAGCTCCACTTCGCTTTATATAGTTGTTCAAATAACGGCTTTTCGAAATAGGACGTTATACGAGAAGCGGTCGAAAAAGTAATTGAGAAAGAACCGAAGCATTTTGCTTTCGACCGTAGGCTAAAATATGTTATTGTACGAAATTTCATTAAAACATCTCTGAGGTTGCAATTCGCATCTTAGATGCAAAAATATATGGAAGGAAGTCGGATGGACAGACAAGCTTAGACCGAGTCAGAAACACTTTCTAATCAACATTGAATTCACCTGCACCCTCCGCGCATAGCGTATGATATGAAATTCTTTTTTCATTTAATTGAAATTCTAAGTTTCAACTCTAGCCATCTTGCTAGCTTGCAACATATATAAGGTATAATAAACGATAAACAACAACTGCATTATTTATAGCAAACAATACAAAATTATAACAATAGTTTAATAACAAGCAGATCTATTTAAAATCCGGAAATCTCAATTAAAATGTACTTTATGTGTGAATACTGTGCGCTTATCTATGTTATTTTAATTGTAATTGTTAATCATTTTATCGGTTGCGCTGCGAACAATACAAAATATTTTATTTTCTTTTTATGCTTTTCTGCAATATTTTTTACTCCTCGCACATAATTAATCTTACTTGAGGTTTT